>NW_008351635.1:59364-79944 GCF_000622305.1 Nannospalax galili | reverse complement strand
TATGTTTCTTGTATTTGTCTGGGCATGTCTTTAATTTTGGGAAATTTTCTTCCACAATTCTGTTGAAGATCTGGTCCCTGCCATTATCTTGGGATTCTTCTCCTTCCTGTATGCCTATGATTCGTATGTTTGGTCTTTTTATGGTGTCACCCAATTCCTGCCTATTCCATTATTGTAATTTCTTAAATTTTTCATAATCTTTGCTTGAGTGTTCTAGTTCATCCACTTTATCTCCCAGTCTTGATACTCTGTTTTCCATTTCATTGATCTTATTGGTGAGGCTTTCTCTTGTCATTTCTAATTGGCTTACTGAGTATTTCACTTCCGTCTTCATTTCAGCCTGAATAGTCTTCAATATTTCCAGCTCTTTTCTGAATTCATTCAGAAGTTTATCCCTGTCTTCCTTCAGCTCTATGATTACCTTGTTTGTGTGTTCTTTAAATTCACTGAATTCTTTTATCATATTCATCATTGTTCTATTGAGTTCCATGTCCTGCATTGTCTCTAGGGGATTCTCATTGTGCTCCTCTAGAGGATTACTGGTATGTGGTGGGGATATGTTATTTTGGTTTTTCATGTTACTATTTTTTCTCTGTGATTTTGACATGTGAATTTCTTTTGTAATTTCTGACTCTTGTGTGATACTCGGGCCTTCAAGTTTAGTTCTGCTTCTTTTACTTTTGAGCTTTATGACTTTTTGGGCATGAAAAGCTGGTTCCTCTAAGCTTCCAGTTCTCTCTTTCCATTTTATATTAGAGGAGCCATATTGCTTTTGTCTTCAGGAGTTCCCACAGAGGCCCAAGTCAAATGAGGATCAGATGCTCTCAGGCTGTCCTCTAAGGTCTGGATCCCTCCAGGAAAGATTTTGGCCTCAGGAATTTGGGGGCTAGACTGGCCTGGGAGCAGGGCCCAGGAAAGATGTTGCTCTAGGGCAGCTGGTGGCTGTGTCACCCAGAGACGCAAAGGAAGATGGGGACAGGAAGCGGACCCAAGGGCTCCTGGGGACTGCACTCAGGAGCTGGGTTGTTTTGGATTCAAAGGATCAGGAAGAGGAAAGGTCAGCCCAGGCATCCAGGAAAGAGGTTGGTGGGTGGTGCAGGCCCAGGGAAGTAGAGGGAGATGAGGGCGGGGCCAGGCCCAGAGTGCTCCCTGGAAAGAGGCCTGCGGGGCATAAACTATCCTTTCTTATATTTCCATTTCTGTGTGTCAGGAATCCAAGCCAGAGTTAACATGGGAGTCTCTGGCTCAGTTCTCTCAAGGTTTCACTCAAACCTTTAGCCTGCTATTATAGGTCATCAGAAAACTTGGAGACTGCATTTGGGTAAAGGATCTTCTTCCAGGATAGCCAATGTGGTTGGCAGGTTCCTGCCCCTCCCCATGCCCACCTTTCTTGCAGTTTGCCTCACAGTGTGACAGCTGGCTTTCCCAAGCAAGTCATCCAAGAGCCACATGAGCCCGAGGTACCAGAGACCATCCAAACTTAGAACGGGTATTCTGTCAGTTTTGTTATATCTTACTGGCTAGAACCAAGCAAGCAAACATATAATAGTTCATCCCACACCTGGGAGTTGACTACCAGGAAGTGGATGCACTGAAGACCATCATAGGAACTGAAAACCGATGAGTGCACTTTCTAGAGGAGCCAAGATTTTATTCAAAATGTATTATTATTAAAATAAAAAATTTCACATTTATTTATTTGTGTGTTTATGTACATATATACACATACACACATACCATAGTGTACTTGTGGAGGTCAGAAGACAACTTATAGGAATTGGTTCTCACCTTCTACCATGTAGGTCCCTAAGGTCAAACTCAGAATGTCAGGCTAAGTGGTAGGCACTTTTACCTGATGAACGATCTCCTTGTCCCGTGTTCATGTCTATATCCAGATAAGGAGTTAGGACAGTGGAATGCTTGAAAGATTGGACTTAGGAGTGCTCCAGAATAAGGTTTAAACCCATGCACTATTCTTTCTTTTGCTAACATTTAAATTTATTATTATTATTATTTTATTATTAATGTGTGGAGGGGTGGCCATGTACACGGGCACAAGTTTGTGGGCACATACTTACCAAGGTGCTTGTGTGGAGGTTAAAGAACAATTTTCAAGAGTCAGTTCTCTCTTTCCACTGTGGGTTCTGGGGATTGAATTCAAGTCATTAGGCTTATGAAGCAAGTACTTTTACCTGCTGAGTAAAAGCATTTCTTAAAAGTTCTACAATACTGAGCAAGTTTAGAACCTCTCTGAGCCAGTTTCCTCATGTGAAAAATTTGAATAAAAATATCTAATTAACCAAATAATTTAAAGGACTAGTTTGTGTAATGTTCTTAGGACATGATACTACTTCAAAACAATATTTTTAAAAAACCCAGTTCCTGAAATTCAACTCTTTTTCCAATTCTTATATCTACATCTTGGCTAGTGGAATTAGTTTGTACAAAAGAGTCTTGTTATTTAGTCTTAAACATTCTTTGTGTGAAACATCTTTAATGACTGACAAATAAGGTTAGTCACTCTTATTTCTCATCACCAATCTGCACATATTATCTGCACTCCCAAACAATCTCATATTTTGAACACATCCAGAGATTACCTCCCTTTTAAAAAAAAATATTTTATTTATTATTTTTATTTTATGTGTATGAGTGTTATGCCTGCATGTAGGTAAGTGCACCCATGTTGTACAATGCCCACAGAGGACAGAAGAGGCTGTCAAATCCACTGGAACTGGAGTTAAGGACAGTTGTTAACTGCCATTGTGGGTGCTGGGATTCAAACCCAGGTCTTCTGCAAAAACAGTGTTCTTAACCACTGAGCCATCTCTCCAGCCCAAGATTACCTCCCTTTACATCTTTGCTCATACTGATGCTAGCTGCCTTTTCTTTTTCTTTTTTTAAGTGCTTTGGATGGCGATGGGGATCAAGAAATGGCTCAGTTAAAAGTAGTTTAAAAAAGCATTTGCTGCTCTTGGAGAGGACCTGAGTTCAGTTCTCAGTACATACACAGAAGCTAACAACTGTCTGTAACTCCAGTTCCAAGCAATCTGATGCCCTCTCCTGGCTTCAGCAGGCATTACATGCACATGATACACAACATACATGGAGGCAAAACTCTCATACACATAAAACAAAACTTTTTTAAATTTTAAATTATGTATTTATTATTTCTACAAGTGTTTTGATGGCCTTTTATATATACTAGTATGTGTGTAGTGCCTGTGAAGGCCAGAGGAGTTCAACAGAGCTGCCATGTGGGTGATGAGAATCAAACCTGGGTCCTCTGGAAGAGCAGCAAGTGCTCTTAACCCCTGAACCACCTCCCCCACCCCAAAAATAAATACATTTTTTAATTTAAAAATTTTTTAGCCTGATGTGGTGGCTCACACTTTTAATCCCAGCACTTGGGAGGCAGAGACAGGAGGGAGGATCTCTGTAACTTCAATGCCACCTTGCTCTACATAGCGAGTTCCAGGACAGCCAGGATTATATTTTAAAAAACAGAAAAAGAAAAAAAAAATATGGGACTGGAGAGATGGCTAAATGGTTAAGAGCACTAGCTGCTCTTGCAGAGGACCCTAGTTCAGCTCCCAGCATGTATGTTGACCAGAAAAAAAGCCTAAAATCCATCAGCTAGATCTCAAAGACCCAAATGAATAGGTTATGCAATTTTGTGTAAAAGGTATGGGGGCTTTCCAGTAGAGGACCTAAGTTTATAGGTTGACATACCTACGTTGGTGTAGAGCTGTATGCTCCCTCCAAATCAAGCCCAGCACCTAGAATTTACTAGTATGAATCAGTGTGATTGACTTGAAATAGAAAGTAACTAAAATCATGGTATATATGTATTTTTTTTTATCTTTATGTGTATGAGTATATTGCCTGCATATGTATAAGTGCACCCATGTTGTGCATTGCCTTTGGAGATCAGAAGAGGGTGTCAGATCCCTGGAACTGGAGTTAGGAATGATTGTTGGCCACCATGTGGGTGCTGGGATTTGAACCTGGGTCCTCTGGAAGAGCATCCAGTGCTCTTAACCACTGAGCCATCTCTCCAGCCCCCCACCCCCCGACTGTTTCTTTACTTTCTTTCCCTAAGGAAATCTTCAGGCATATTTGTTCAGACAGCACTTCCTTTGGAATTAGCCATTTAGAACATGTTTGTATTGGCAGGAGCTTGGCTTTGTTTTATGTGGATGTGGATATTAGTAAGCACATTCTAAGATTTTTTTTAATTACAGGTTAAATATCCTTCCAAAAATTCAAAATCCTAAATATTCCAAAATCCAAAAGCTTTTTGAATGCCAACATGATACCATAAATGGAGAATTTCCTACCTAACCTCATGTGACAAATAATAGTCAAAATCAGAATTACTATATATTTGTATAAAATTTCATGCTATGCAAAAATATACAATAAATAAAGTACATATTAGATATGCATCCTAGCCCCATGATGTCATTATATGTGCAAATATTCAAAAATGTGAAAGAAAAAAGAAATTTAAAACATTTTTGGTCTGAAACAATTTGATTAAGGAATATTCAACTTGTAATGCTTATACTTTGGTATGTTAGTCTCTCA
This sequence comes from Nannospalax galili, assembly GCF_000622305.1. Taxonomy (NCBI): domain Eukaryota; kingdom Metazoa; phylum Chordata; class Mammalia; order Rodentia; family Spalacidae; genus Nannospalax; species Nannospalax galili. The sequence continues at coordinate 75,354 of NW_008351635.1, read as the reverse complement.
TACTTCCTTCCAGTTACCTATTGACTTGCTGTTCAGTTTTACATTATAGTAGGTTGGTCTCATCTATGTATTAGTGATTTGTAAAAATAATTACTTAACATCAACTATCTTTTTGTAGACTCTGAGCAAGCACTTTGTGAGCAGAGTTCACAAGCAACTAGAATCCCCTGACATTCAATACAATTGTTTGGTCATATTTTCTTATTGACATTTTTTAAAAAGTTTTGTATGAGTATTTTGCCTGCATGTATGTAAGTGTACCACATGTGTGCAGTGCCTTTGGAGGCCATAAGCAGGTGTTGAATCCCCTGGAACTGGAGTTACAGATAGTTGTTAACTGCCCTTTAGGTGCTGGGAACCAAATCTCAGTCCTCTGCAAGAGCAACCAGTGGTTTTAACCACTGAGCCTTCTCTCTACACCCCCATATATGCACTTTTGGAGTAAGGATTTGTGGCTTTGGCTTTCATTGAGCTCTTACCTCAAATTAAAGGGCTAGTATAACTTACCAGATGAAGAAACCTTTAACTCATTGGTATCTGCCCACTGTCCACACAGCTGGCTGGATCCAGAGAGAAACTCTGTGTAATGTACATCAATTATGTGAATGCAGCCTGGCACCTAGCTACAAGTATACTACATGTCAGTGAGTCGCCATCAGACAGCTGCCTTTAACATTCTTGGACAGAAGCTGCACTGTCTGCAATGTTTAAAATTTTTTCCAATCTATAGTTCAGAGAGCAAAGTATAGTCTAGAATCTAGACTAGGTGGTAGGCTGAAACTGTTTATAGTGCCACAGCTGTATATCACCCACATGTCTCATCTCCTGCTCTGAGTATAGAATGTAAATGAGGAAATTCGGTCTGTGTCCATAGCATATTTTGATTAAAATAGAAGGCTACTGACATCTTTGAGTAATGTGGATAACAGAGAAGTCAATGCAGCAGGTTGAGTAATGTAACCCTTCATAGGAAAGACATCATTTTTTTTACTCTTGCTTCTTCTAATTTGGGGTCTTCTTGTCAGATTCTAAATGCCACTATTCATGGAGCATAGTTAACATGGGGTTCCTTTGAAAAGGGGAGTTAGAGGTAGGAAAATCCTTGGTGAGTAAAGTACAATTATACCTGCAAAAATACTTGGGACTCTACATTGGAAAAAAAAAAAGAAAACCCAAACTTTCCCCCAGTATCTATTTACTGTCTATACACTAAAGCTAGAGATGATTTACGTCCCTCTTTGCTCTTGCAGCTTAGTAATAATGGTGTTAATAGAAGAGATACTAGTAAGTCTTTAGAGAAATATGAGTTTGTGGTTTTTTAATTGTTCTAGTTTAGGCTGTTTACTCAAAGAATTGCCCAATGAACCTATCCTTCCTGTTTTGCTTGCTTTTTGTGATGGAGAGTAGACACAGAGTCTCACTCTATAGCACAGGCTGGCCAGGAACTCTCTGTAGTTTTACTGACCTTGACCTCACAGCAATCCTCCTAGCCTCAAAACTACTGAGTTTGTTGGCCCTGAGTTTGTCTTCCAGTTTTTTAGCCCTTTATTTTCCTAAGGTACTCTTACACCCTCCTGGCTAATTTTCACTTACACTAGTACAGGTAAAATCTTGCATGCAACCAAATGATTAATGATTAATACTTTGCTTTTATGTCATTTGAGCATATTGATTAATTCTCTCTATAAGAATGAGGACATTTAACATAAGAGAGGTTTAATGATTTATTCAAGCATACCCAACTGGAAAAGAGAGGGTTATAAGCATATGTGATCCTAGGACTCTAGGGCTTTGATCGTCCATGATTTTATTAATAGTGTGTGGTATGGTTTCCTGTTCTGAGTGGGCAGTTATACTAGGTGACCTGCAAGGTCTCACCCGCTATCTAATTCTGAGGTCTCTGAGAAACCAGCATTTTCTTGCTTTATGAAAATACTATGAATATATCTTTGGATTTGTAAAGAGGTGATTGTAGAGATTCGCAAGTATAAACCTGTTCAGAAAACATTGTTCAATAGGGTTAGATAATTTCCTTGTTGGGTAAGGTTAGTATTGAAAAAAGTGACTTTCTTTTTTGTATTTTAATTTTGTCATGTTACCTTGTATTCATTTCAAGTCCTTGAGTAGGCAGACAGGGTAATGTACTGGAATTGTATTTTTAAACTGACATTAAAAAATGTATCATAGATACCAACACAGGAAACAGTTTTCAAGTGAATCAGTGTTTAAATAGCCTCTTCATGGTGGGTGGTTAGAGGATCTTAACATTCCAGCATTTAAAACCCTGGCCCCAACCTCACTGATTCATTCACTCACTCACTCTCTCACTCACTCAATATTCATTTACACTCTGTGTGCTAACATTTTGCTTAGGGTTTAAGAAAAAAAGGTGATGGTAGTTATTTCATGCAGAAGGGACTGCTGTATAGCACCACCTTTTTGTCTTAAAACCTAAGCAAATGCTAGCACACAGAGTGTAAATGAATAGTGAGTGAGTGAGTGAGTGAGTGAGTGAGTGAGTGAGTGAGTGAACTACCATCATCACGACTTTGGCTGAGCCTGATCGCTAAACATAGTCACAATTGGGATTGCTGACAGTTGTACTTATTCATTAAAGGAGTGTCAAGCAGGGTCACTGGACCCTCACCTGAGTATCCAGCCACTCTTCCCAGTCAACTAGTCCAGCCTCGGAAGACAAAAGAAAAAGGAAGAACCCAATAGAGGGATGCTTTTGGAAGCCCTTGTCAAGAAACTCCAATGGACTCTCATATGAACATTTGAAAATTGCCCTGTTCTGACTTTTTCTAGTTCCCTGTCTAGAATTTGTAATGCTAATTACTCTTGCCTTTACTTCTCCTTCACATCTCCTGTTCATGATTCAAGAACTTTCTTCTTCCCTTAGAGACAAGAGTTATTCAATTTGGGAGTCTTTTAGATAGACCCACTAAAGGGGTACTCCAATTGCCTCACCCTGCATCCCTGGGGTTCAGCATGGAAGAAGCCAGAGTGGTCTGCATCCCTATTACCTATTGGCAATTTGAGTAACCCCTTCAGAGGATGGTGTGATAAAAATAGGAGGTGGGAATTGGCTAGGCAGTTGGGGTAAAAAGACCCCAAAGAAAAGTAGCCAGTTTCTTGGCTAAAAGTCTAAATGTCCTTAGGCCTGTTAGCAACATACTCTGTTCCAAAGGCCAAAAGCTTGTATCTAATCCTTAAAAGATTTTAGGGTTACCTCCTCAGAGGGGGGAATGTTGGAGGGGAAGGAGTGGGCATAGATTTGATCAAAACACCTTATACATATGTATGAATTTCTCGATGAAGTTTTTGTAAAAGTTAAAAAAAAAAAAAATTCGCCGGGTGTGGTGGCACATGCCTTTAATTCCAGCACTCGGGAGGCAGAGGCAGGCAGATCTCTGTGAGTTCAAGGCCAGCCTGGTGTACATAGTGAGTTCCAGGACAGCTGGGGCTACAGGGAGACCCTGTCTCAAAAAGACGAAAAAAATAAATAAAATATAAAATAAAATAAAATAAAATGAATAGTGGGGGGGTGAGTTCTTCTCTTTTATAAAGTAATTGAAAAAAACTATTATTGACCTTGTTTGTTTCATTCTATCCTGCAAAACTGAATTCTTTACACGAAAGGGCTGTGTGTTGTTCATCTTTGTATCTCCACACAACACTGTTGTAAGCACCATAGATCTTGAAATATACTCAAAATGATAAGACACTCACAGTCTAATTCAGGTAGGAAAAAACACCCCAAATGATACCACTGTGTTTGCAGTGCCACCCAAAGTAGTCTGTGAACAGAGAAAGAAATGATGAACTAACTGAAAAGGTATTTTTTAAAATTCAGTCTTGAAGAATGGAGCTTTCAAGGCAATAATAAAATTTGTGATTCTATTTGAAGGCAAAAAAATAAACAACTACAACCACCAACAACAAATATCAGTCCAGAAGTGATTTTATTTTGCTCTGGGAAGTAAAGAACTTAAGCGATTGCTGCAACACTAGGTCTGATACTTTCAGACTACAGTGTCAAGCCAATTCCCTAACCTGTCACTTACAAATTATTTGACTGGTTTGATTTGGTAAGTAAGATTTTTGTTTGTTTTGGAGACAGAAACTCACTATATGGCCCTGGCTGGCCTGGAATTCAATATGTAGATGAGGCTGGCCTCAAACTCACAGAGACCAGCCTGCCTCTGCCTCCTGAGTGCTAGAATTAAAGGCATGGTCGGGGAGGACTAGAGAGAGTAGTTAAGAGTAGTGGCTACTCTTGCAGAGGACCCAGGTTCAATTCCTAGCACCAGCACAGGTACACTTACATACATGCAGGTAATGCCCTCATACACATAAAAGAAAAATAATAAATAAATTTTTTTTTAAAAAAAAAGGCATGTGCCACTAGGCCCAGCATGACAAGTAATTTTTTGACAAATAATTTTTAAATTATTACTATTATTTATTTATTTATTTGTCTTTTTATTGAGACAGGGTCTCCCTGAAGCCCCACCTGGCCTGGAACTTGCTATGTAGGCCAGGCTGGCCTCGAACTCACAAAGATCTGCCTGCCTCTGCCTCCCAAGGGCTAGGATTAAAGGTATGCACCACCACACCCAGTCCTATTTTTATTTTATTTTTTAATGTGTACAAGTGTATTGCCTGCATATATGTAAGTGCACTCATGATGTGCAGTACCTGTGGAGGTCAGAAGAAGGCATCAGATCCCCTGGAACTGGAGATATGGATGGTTGTTAGCCAAGATGTAGGTGCTGGAAACAGATCCCAGGTCCTCTGCCAGAGCAGCCAGTGTTCTTAACCACTGAGCCATTTCTCTAGCCTGGAAAGTAAGTTTTTAAAATTTATGTGTCTTCTCTGTAAAATAAAGATAATAGTACTATTTTTGTAGGACCTAAACTAGAATAATCCATGTGGAGATTCTACCTGTTTAAATGCTCAATGAAGAGCATAGTCATTATTCTTAGACTTAAATTGAGAGAAATTTGGGTTCTGGGAAGAGCTAGAAAGTCCAGAAAAACAGGTAGTAGGGCTATGTGTCCATGCTGGCCACAGGCCTGCCCTGTCAATGACTACTAACTTAAGGCAAAGATTAATCTTGAGGGTTCGGTGTGCCTTGGCCTATTCAAACACTTAGTAGCTGCATTTCAACTCAAGCCCTGCAGCTTATATATGGAAGTCAGAGCAAACATTTATAAATTCCTAGACAGGAACCCCAAATTCACAGTATGTGTATACACAAATACCAAACTGGATGTTGGCCATCAGCTAAAACTTTTAGAAAACACCTTAAAACAAGAGGCATAAGAGAGTCCCAGAAGGCTTAGGAGAATATGTCCAATATGCATGAGTTGATTGTATTTGCAAATATATTAACATGTACATTCTGATGTTTTGAGATAGTAGCAATTCAAAAGGAGAAGAGGTATATAGGAGGCAACCCCTGGGAATTGACGGGAAGAATGGGATATGAATTAAGCAATGAGAACATTTCTGAATGAAGGTAAAAACTCCTAAGTAAAAGAACTGATGTTGAGTGATGAAATGCTTCTTAGGCATCTTCTATGCATGCTCAACCCTTGATGTTCAAGGTTAAATCTCTCTTTTTCTCTGTGAGGCCATTGCCAGAGAACAAAGTTTAAAAGTATACAAACTGAAATTATAAAACTAAAGTGACTTTTTCCAAGATCACCTATTTTTATAGGTGATGAAATCAGAACTAAGGTCCACATTTTTATACTATAAAATGCTACAAGATAGCACATTGTCTGCAAAGGACAGTAAACTTATTTGTGAAACTACATTAAAATGTCCATTTTGGAAAGAAAAGGTAAACTGAAAGATGGAGGGGGCCCTTTAGTGAGTTGCCTGTATGACCAAACTAAGAAATTGGGAGTTTGATCCTTATGGGGGACAAAAAGAAAATTACATATGTTGTGTGGAACATATGAGAACAGGAGGTGAAATGTAGAATTCAGAGTTAGAATCTCCTTTGTCCTTTAATTAGACAGCAGCTGGAAATTGCATTTGCTTTATTCTGTCTGGATCTCTCACTTGTTGGTGCTCTACTCTGGGCCAGAGGCCACCTGTGAATTTTCTAATGGGAGAAGTCATCATGCTGGGTGAGGCTAGGTTCACACTGGGCTGGCTTCTGAGGCAAGTAAAATTCCACTCTCTTTGCTTTTCAACCCTAGACACAGCCATCACCTCTACCACCAGCCGAGTGACTCAGAATCCAGAGGTTGTCAGTAATTGTGGGTTTAAGTCACAGAGGAAAAAGATAAGAGGAGAACCAGGCTGGTTTTTCCACAATTAAATGCAGGGTCAGGAACCTCTAGCCTTATTACGCCCCCTTCCCCCACCACCTGTTCTCATCTGTGACCCCTCCTCATTCATGGGGATGAAGAAAATGTGGGTTGGAAATAAAAAGCTTGTTCTAATCTACCTTTTCCTTTTCCAGTCTTGTCAGAAACAAAGCTTTTCTGTGGAGCAGACAAAATTCCTTCTAGTTACTGGCTTTCTCACATAAACTTTGGTCTCTTCTTTTGCCAGCAGTACAGATCTATTCTGAGGAGTGTGTGTGTGTAAAATCCCTTTTTCTCCTTTTACGGTTGTGACGTTTTGTCAAGTATGGCCATGTATCTGGGGTTGTGGGGTTTTTGTATTTGTTTATTGTTACTCAGAGTAGTCAGACTCTAGCTTTTATCCATTATCTCTCCACTGCCTTTGTAAATACCCCAAGAGAGGGTTGGAATGATTTTATAGCTCTTTGTTTTCACCCTAGCACCTTAAATGTAGAGAGCAGTTAAATAGCTGATGGTGTATTAGATTTCCACATTCATGAAATATTAGAATAAGAAAGAACTGCAATCATCACATCAGCCAACTTAAAATTCAGTGAGAGAATACAGTATGTATACAGTGACTTACTGGAATTGCACTGTGGCAAGAGACCATCCTAGTGCAAGGAACAGTTCTAATTCCTCTAACATGCAACTGAGTTACATAGTAGGAAAGAGATTGTGGTTTGGAGTCTGGCAGAATGGGGCTTATATTATGTGCCCTTCCCACCTTAACAGCCTGACCCTGGGCCTCAGTTCCTCCATTTTGATATTGCTTATGGGCACTTTTATCTGCCAATGTCTGTTTGGGTGGAAATGTCTACATATAATAGACATTTTCTTTTTCAAGCATCATACTGTCTTTGAAAAGACATAAGAAAAGATGTTTCTGAGATCTTGTCAATTTAGTATCAAGAAATGGTGTCTGACTGCTACTGTTAAGAAAAACTTAGGAGGGGGAACTGGCTAATAAGGCCTATGGAAGAAGAATCAGCCTGTTCTAGAAAAAGAAATTGGTTCTACCCACAGGAAATGCTTTCCTCCTGTCATCTCTCCACAGAAGGGAGTTGGTGTTGGTTTTTTTAAAAATGAGTAATACAGAATTTATCGTCTGAGCTTAGCGATGAGCAAGATGCTCAGTACGTGCAGTGGTAGAGAAGATGAGCAAGTCACCAGACCCCACTTGCTTCAAAAGTGATATCAGCACAAATGATTATGAACAATAAGATGGGAGAGGAGAAGCCTAGTACTCAGGAAGGGATTCTCAGGAGAACAGTGCTACAGATAATTCGGATGTAGGAGTGTGAAAGGCTATACAGAGTAACCACCCACACAGTGTTGACATCACCTGCAAGGCCAGAAAAAGTAAGGAAAAAGGCTGGTGTGTAGAGCGGAAGGGGATGTCTCTATAACACTCCCGTTGGCTTGGATGGCTTTTCTTTAGGGAACAGCAACAGACATCTTTGGGACCCCACCAAGAATCACACTTATGTTACACTCTTTTTCCTCACTCAGAGACATGTCTTCTCCTTTCTTTGTAACGTTATGAATCTGTCCATCTCCAGGGAACCTGTGTTGCAGCAGAACACTGTCCTGTTGCCATCAGAGCTCAGCTTAGGGAATGCTGTGGTTGACTGATCAAGAGGCGAAGGCCTTATCTGCAAAGAGAACCCTGAATAATTTTCCACATTCACAGTACAAAGCAAATACTCTTGTGAGTAACACTGGCCTGGTGCCAGCAATAACACAGCTGTTGAAACAGCTTAGTCACCGGGGCGATGGAGGCAGTGTGGTGAGAGAATGCTGGGGTGCAGTGAGCTGACATTTAGCTGGCTGGCGGGGGCCCTGAGAGCCCGAACAGATCTGTGGGAGAGCTGCAGAAAGACTGCATCCCGCCCACAGGCATCCCCTTGTTTCTTTTGAAGCCCAGCTATAATCCCTTCCCTGGGCAGGGTGCCGGAGGAAGAAAACTGAGCACATTTTATGACTGATGGGAAGGGAAATAACTGGTTGAATCTTTTTAGACACCTGGTTTCTGTCCCATATAATGATCCGTGTTTATTTCCTAGATCAATTTTTAATGCCTCAGACTAGTTACAGTGTAATTTGTAATTTGAATATGGTAAAGGGGGAGAAACCGCTTTCAGTTGTATTAAAAAAAAAAATGAAGTGGCTCTTTAGTTTTATTTTGGTATGAAAAAGTGAGGGGAAAGTCCCAGCCTTTCTGCCTGGTCTTTTCTAGGTCTTTGAGGCAACTGCATCTGCTGGAGCTTCAGCCTGAAGGACTGTAGGCAGATCTGACAAAACACTTTGCTGGTCACATTGGAATTTGGGGAGGCCTAATGAGTTGCTGTACAGGAACCCTGCTGTTCAGAGAGCCTTTGAAAGAGCTGACCTTGGTATTTTCTCTTTATCCTAGGCTCCTTCTGCTCTGTTTGTTTTGGAAGTTATTGAGTTAAATTAGCCATCCCTTTCCTTTGCTGGTTACAGTATGAGAATGCTGCCGTTAGTCTGTGAGCTCTGCCATTGTCTATTTTTAGATGCAGTGTGAATAAAACTCTCATCTCTAATTGCACTGGGAGGGGGGAGGGAGAGGGAGAGGGAGAGGGAGAGAGAGAGAGAGAGAGAGAGAGAGAGAGAGAGAGAGAGATTTTCACAGCTATCAAATCATCAAATCAGGTGGAATGCTCTGTACACTTGATGTGTCCTGGGGAGAAAACAGCAAAGGCACCCACTGTGTGTTTTCCTCCCTCAGCTGTCAGGTTTGTTTCTCTAGACATGTATGTTGATTATGGTCAAATAGAAATAACTGGTCACATTTGCTTTCCAGTGTTTTAATTCTTGCCAGCTTGGATGATTTTGTTTTCTCTGGTTTCGTTATGAAAAAGATTGCTCATTGTTGAGTTCAAATTCATAGGAAAACAAATTCATAGAGAAATATCCTTTTTTGAATATTTTCAATATTTCTTTGAATATTTTCGTGAATTTTTTTTGAATATTTTCAATCATGTTAAACATGCTGAGAACTGAGAAATGTAGCAGACCACACTTTTCTCTACATGCTTTTCTAACTAGCACCCTGTGCCCCTAAGTCCTGGTCTGCCTTTTACATAGCTGCCAGAAGGGTTTCAATGTCCTAGACAGAATGCCACATCATTCAGTCCTTTGTCACAAAGCCCTTCCCACTGCTCAGCCTCTATTTCCTCTAGTCCCTCTTATACTTCTACCATATTGAATTAGTTGCTTTCTCTGACCATGTCATACTTTTGTATGCTTATATGTTTTAGACATGCTTTGTCCACAGTTCCTTCTACCCCACTGCCTTATGAACTCTCATCTTACAATTCACAGGTAGATATCACTTCAGATGAGCTAATCCTGAAGGTTATACCTTCTGAATTCCATTGCTAGACCTAGTATCTTTGACCATTTTGAGCTGCCTATGTATATAATTTTGCTTCTAGTGTAGTGCCTGCCTTTCTCAATTCACTGTGAACATTTTGAGGTCAATGATTTTGCCTTATATGTTTTTATCCCTAGCATTGTTCATGGAAACCAGTAGATACCTAGAAATATTTGGTAGTTGAAGAGATGGCTCAGTGGTTAAGAGCACATACTGCTCTTGCAGAGGACCCATAGGACTGGAGTTCAGTTCTCAGCACCTATGTCAGGAGGCTCACAACCAACTGTAACTCCAGCTCCAGGGAATCCAGCACCTTTCCCTGACCTTCACAGGCACCTGTACGTATCACCCTCCACTACACACACACACACACACACACACACACACACACACAATTTAAAGTAAAATAATTCTTTTAAAAAAGGAAATATTTGGTGAAGGAAAAGGAATTCATTTGGATGGTCCATCTAGCATTAGAGATATCATGGGGATATTGTTCCTACCTCATGACAGGGCTAATTGTTATAGCTTTAGTTCCTGATGGGCTTCTTCTCCAGACCTAGCAAGGTAGGTTGAGTAGGCAGTCAGAGACATGCTGTACTCATGCAACACAATTTTTCTTCTCTGAAATCTCTTACAAGAAGTCTCATTTATTGTCTAACCCCCATGGGTTAGAGGCCCATTAGCCTATTGCTTTGCTTAAACCTAAAACCCTAAATCAGAGAAGTTGCTGGTTTCTAGTTTCTGGAGAAACCTCTTGGCTCTTCCTTTAACCACGGCAGGGGGGCGGGGGGGGGTTGGAGTTATCCCTGTATTATAATCTAGAAGGGAGAAGGGAAGAGAAATCATTTCCTATGGAAGTTCCTTTTTCATTCTGACCTGGAAACAGGTACATTGTTCTTTGGTGTGTCATTGGGAACCATAGGCCAAATTGGAGGAACATCCTTTTCATATGTATGCATGTGAACATGTGAGTGTGCCTGCACAAATACAAGTAGGTAGCAATAGCAGTAGGAAAGCAAGCAGGGGATGGGAGGAAGTATCAATGTCATCAAAACAGAGCAAACAACTTGCTAGGATAGAGGTAATAGAGTCACAGGAAATTCGAGGGTGTAAGAATATTTGATGAGGGATCATAAAATAGCTCAGTGAATCAAAAGCACTTGTCACAGAAGCCTGAAAATCTGAGTTCAATCTGTAGAATCCACGTAAGTGTGAAAGGAGAGAACCAACTCTATAAAGTTCTCTGACTTCTGCATGTAACACTGAGATACGTGCACCCCCTTATATTATATATACATAAAATTTTAATTAAAAAAATAAAGGCTATTTGATGAAAGATGCCATTAATTAATTTGGTAAATATTTAATGAATATCTCTTGTGTTGAGACATTGTACTGTACCGGTTAAGAGGACTGAGATAGTCCCTGGCATTCAGGATCCCCAGGTCTGTACGGTGAAAGGGTGGGAAGATATGCAGATGATCACTGGGATAAGGCATATAATTCTCCGTCTACAGGGCTCTCTGGGAATAAGAGTTTTGGTGGGCTAAGGAAATAGGAGTGAATCAGGCAGAATTCTCAAAGATGAGAAGGCACCATCCTGGTATGACCAGAAATGCCAAACCCTGTCTTCAGTCTCAGCTTAGGAAGTCCTTTGCAGCTCACTGTCTAAAAGAGGTTTCCATTTTAAAATTTGGTATACTACTGCAGTGAGTACAGTACTTTCAAGTGGCAGCTTTGAAGTAGCAGCAGGATTTCCTGAGGCCTCTGTCAAGTACGTGGCATACATTGCTTTCTTTATTTCTCATGACCTTCCTTGAGGAACTTTACCATTACGATTATTTCATAGCTGGAAAAGTCTAGAGACCTGCCCAGTGCTGCACCCTCAGATGGCCAAGGTCAGCTGAAATCCCAGGTTAGCAGTCTATCTCTAGAGCTAAACTGCCAAGACTGAAGAGGAGAGGCCTGGGTCAAAGAAGAGAAATGCTCATAGGATTTGCACTCGGAATGCTAAACAGAAGGCACATTGTAGCTTACTATGCCATTTATAGAATTTTCACTTTAGACTGAAGACAGTATAAAACCATTGAAAATATTTTACCTTTCTGACTGAGGTGTGAAAATTAGGATCTGGTGAGTGTTTCATCAAATCCAGAAGTGATAGCAGTACAAGAGGGTAACAAGAAGAGGGTTAGTCTAAAGGACACCCAGTAGAGAGGATTTGCTGAGTTGGACTATTTGGTTCAATGAAGCCTGAGAGAGCACATGTAAGTTGAAACAAACATGTGGCTTTAACTTGAGGGAAATCTGGTCTGGGTGGGAGATTTGAACCAAGTCAGAAGCAGATGAAATCCTCAAAAGGAACCAGTGGATCTTTTCTGAGAAGACATCTTTGTGAAGGACCTGACAAGAACCATAATTTTTTTTTCCTTTCATCCTCCAAATATTCTATTGACATACTGCTGATTTCAGCTAGGAGATAAAGCATCAGAATACAGAGAGAAACAGTTTTCCACAACGTAAATGTTGGACAGGATGGTGAAAGATGAGAGAGACGAAGCTAACTGTTGTTTGGTTTGTAAAATAATTGTGCTTATTCATTTGTGTAACTGCTCACACCCAAGCCTGGAGGGCATTTTAATAACATAGGCAGGGCCAAATTTATAATTAGCCAAGTCCAGTTTTGGCAGACATTACTGTGGATATAAGACAGGGTTGGTTTTGTTATTTCCTTAATTGAAAGCAACAGGAAAATACCAGTCAGGTCAGTGAGGTTTTTATTGAAGAAGGAATGCTTGCATAAATAGCCCCAGATTATATGTCTGTTGGAGGCTGGGAATAGGCTGGTCTGAGCAGCCTCCATCTGAGGTTACCCAAACAAACTCTTGTGACTGGCAATGTGGGAATGCACAGGAGGTTTATGAAAGTGTTTTACTATTTTTCCCCCAGAGCAAGGGCCAAGGGAAATCAAGGTTTCTCTTGGAAGCTAAAAGCTTTTGGCATCATGAAATAATTCCTTATCTCCTCTAATGTTTCTTTCCTTCATTTTTTCTTTTTATTTACCTTTTCAGTACTATGATCTAATTGTCCTGGCGCTAGGAAAGGGAACTTTTATTTTTAAGTGTATGCTATGTACATACCATGTGGGCAAGACCTGTAGGGCTATGCTGTATATTTCCATTTCTCCTAAGTGGAAAAGTAGACTTTACTGAATGTTGTTCAGCCAGGAGCTATGCAGACAGGGTAGACACTAAGTACCATTGCTCACCTAGCTTGTGTTATTGTACTGTCTGGCTGCCTAGTACCGATTATGAACAGAGAAAGTGGAAGCCTAAGTGCAAAGTATTTAGATGACTCCTTCCATCACCATTCCTCACATCACCTCCACCTAGTGGCCTGCCTTTGATCAGGTAGCTTGCCCTGGGCTAATGGAGGATATTTAGTTTCTTTCCAGTTAACATTGCCACGCCCATCCACCTCCAGCTTTCTTCTGACTTTCATGTGCTTAGCAGGGCAGGATGGTATAACTAGTATAAAGTTCCATGAGGACACAGTAGTCCATGTTTCTTAGTGTGGAAGAGCAAAGATCTTTCAACCTGTAACATCCCCACAGGCCACATCTGCTCTTACAGAGTACTGGAGTACAAGTTTCCTCATGTCAGAGTGCCACCCCTTAACACAATGGAAGTAGTAATTGTAATGAACCCCTCAGTGTCTGTCCATACCTCCCTTCCCCATATTCTGAAATTAATTTTTCCATTAACCAAAATAAGTTTCCAAAGCTGTTTGAGAAACATCAAGTTTGCCCAGCCCAACAGTATAGTGGGCTTCCATACTCAAGGGCCAGTCCAGAATAAGTATAGAAAATAATGGATTTCAAATTTATACATGAATTTTATTTTTATTTGTATTTTTTTTAGTCTTTTTGAGACAGGGTCTCCCTGTAGCCCCAGCTCTCCTGGAACGCACTCTGTAGATCAGGCTGGCCTTAAACTCACAGAGATCCACCTGCCTCTGCCTCCCAAGTGCTGGGATTAAAGGTATATGCCACCACACCTGGCTTCATCTTCTACATTTTGACTAAGCTTTGAGATCCACTCCACCATGGCAGCTCTTTGAGGCCATGTCTTTCTTGCCAGAAGTTCACCAGCTTGGTTCCCTTTGGCTCACACTGCAATTCTCAAATCCTTCACAGAAGGGTATTATTTTGTTTCAGCAGATGTTCCTGTCAGGCTTGAGTTAGTTTCAAACAGATTTTGAGCCACCTTTGCCCTCCTGGGAACATTGCCTATTTCTCCCCTGTAGAAAGCTTTGGTCAGAGTTGAGTAGCTCTTCTAAGACGTACACTTGATTTAGTTTTTGTGTATCTTTTGAATTCCACTGGTTTGTTGTTGTTGTTTTGTGTTTGCTGTTGATTTTTGAGACAGGGCCTCATGGGTCCTGGCTGGCCTGGAACTCACTCTGTGGACCAGACTGGCCTTGAACTCACAGAAATCCAACCACTTCTGCCTATTGATTGCTGGGATTAAAGGTGTGTCCCACCACACTCTGCTTGAATACCACTGTTTTCTCCAACAACAGTAGTTAAGGGAAGCAGGGCCTGGGATGGTTCATATGGAAGTTGAAGTCTCACCTCTGCCATGCACTAGTGCTGTGTTCTTAGGTGATTTATATAGCTTCTTCCTGAGGGAAAGACATGGACACAGAGTGACATGTGATAAAGGAAGATGCTGTTCTTTATTTATTTTTTATTTTATGTGTGTGAGTGTTTGCCTGCATATATGTAAGTACACCATGTGTTTTCAGTGCCTGCAGAGATCAGAAGAAGGCATCAGATCTCCTAGAACTGGAGTTACAGATAGTTGTTAGCCACTAAGTAGGTGTCAAGAACTGAACCCAGGTCTTCTGCAGAAGCATACATATTCTTAACTAATGAGCCAACTGTCTAGGCCAGAAACTGCTGTTCTTAACAAAAATTATTTGTGTTCTGTGAATGGCTTGAGGGACTTCCCTTATGATAAGTTATACAGTTGTCTTCAAGTAATACAAATTGAGTGATTGTCTTTAAAAACATTCTGAGTACATTTAATGCATACAGTATGATATTTTAGATGCATACAGTATGATATATTTTAGATGCATACAGTATGATATTTTAGATGCTTACAGTATATTTTAGATGCATACAGTAACAAGGTTACTACTTTTGCAGTAAAAACAAGAAAGAAATGGGTAACCAACTGAATGGATAATTTTCTCTTTTCCCCCTTTTTTTTCCAGTCAAATTAAGGATGGAGCCCAGAGCCTAACCCCAAGAGCTGTACCACTGGGCTAAGTCCTGATAATTTTCTTTTAAGGCAGTTTCAGAATCATCAACCCTTTCATGTTTATATCAACAGTGTACCTTTAGGCAAGTTTTTTTTAAATACCTGAGAGCCTTATTTTACTTATTAATCAAGAGGATATATGAATGTCTACTTATTAGAGTTGATAGGAAATTCAATTATGTAATTTAAATGAAACCTCAGAGGTTATTGATATTTCAAATGGCTTAATTATACACTAGCACGGCATGTAAATTTTTTTGTTTTCCCTTCAAGCATCCTCAGCAGATAGAACTGATGATGCTAGGGCCAGGCCAGAGGAGCCTGTTTGGTCTTCTCTCTCCTTGAGGCATCTGCTCTAAACAGGCCCACTGTTGCCCTTTGTGGGGCCCAGGGCAGGAGTATCAGTGAAGGCATACCTACCATATAAGTATTTCAGTGATAAATTTAGCCAGTAAACTGTTAAGTCTTATATATTCTGCATTCTGATTATTACAATTTTCCTTTCACAATAAAGTAGAACACCAGGTTTGAATTTAGGACTTTGACTTAGGACTAGAATCTTGAACTGCTTGGAATTCTCTGCCAAAATGTGACTGATCAGGAAGTAGAGGCCCCTACACCCTGTTTCTTCTCATCACTGGCCCTATCCTACACTAAGAGGAGCTTTGTTGCTTGTGCGTGGGCTCTCCAAACTCCAAGCTTGAGCTTTAGCCATGTCTTCCTGTGAACAGCAGCCTTTTGATCACTTTAAAAAATATTTTTTGAGCCGGGCATGGTGGCGCACGCCTGTAGTCCCAGCACTTGGGAGGCAGAAGCAGGCGGATCTCCGTGAATTCAAGGCCAGCCTGGTCTACATAGTGAGTTCTAGGACAGCTGGGGCTACAGGGAGACCCTG
>NW_008351635.1:30851-59307 GCF_000622305.1 Nannospalax galili | reverse complement strand
TCTTTGAGAATTTCATAGTATATATTTTGATTATATTCAGACCCCCTCCACCATCTCCTCTTAGCTTCACCCCCTACCCTCCACCTGCTTTGCTTCATGTCCTCTATTATTATTTTTAAAAGACCTATCAAGTCTAACTGTTGTCCCTCAAATGCTCCTGGATGTGGGTTCATCCCCTGGAGCTTGGACGACCTACCCAGCATCACACCCTTAAAGAAACCAGAATCTCCCTCTCCCAGCAGCTATCAATTGCCAATATTCCTTAGCTAGGGCTGAGGCTTCTTGCTACCTCCCCCCTTCTATGCTGGGCTTTTGTCTGTCTTGGGCTTGTGCAGGTCTTGTGAATACTCTCACAAGCACTTTGGGTTCATATGTGTAATTGCCCTGTTGTGTCTGGAGAGCAGTTTCCTTGTGTTCATCCCTCTAACAATCTTTCTACCCCCTTTTCCACAATGATCCATGAGCCTTGGGAAGAAAGGGTGTAATATAGGTGCCCCATTTATTTTCTGCATGTTGACCAGTTGTGGGTCTCTGTGTTAATCACTGTCTGCTGCAGGAGGCTGCTCTGGTGAGAGTTGAGAGATGCATTAATCTACAGGTATAATAATTAATCGTTAGGAGTCTGTTTAATACTATGTCCATGTAGCAGGCTAATAGTAGTGAGTTCTCCTTTATGGCTTGTAACTTTAGATCACTTTTGACTATCCAAGCAGATGTTTGGTTCTTCTTGGGGGCCAGATTTGGGGAAGAGACCATATAAGCCTTGAAAGAGGTCCAGAACTGTCTAAAAAGAATATTCCCAGAGCACAAGATAGAAGTAGGGTATGGAGTAGGTAGGCTCTGGATGTGCACATTTCCTGTGCTTTGGAATCTTCTAATCATTTGAAGAAGGAAGACAATGAAGAGAGCCACATAGAGTGAGATTCTTTAAGAGGATGGAACACAAACTGAGTTTGCCTTGACTGTCTTAAGACCAGTGCTGTTGTTACTGAACCCTAGTCTTCCAAGGAAAATAAAATGGGAACTGACTATTGTGGCCTGAGTGAACCGGCAACTTCTACATCTCTTTTACTTGTTTACTGTTATGCTCGTGTGTCTAGTGATTCTCCAGGCGTCCTTTAAACAATACTTAAAGTTCCAGTTCCTAATGCTAGTGTTATAAATGCAGAGGATGTTTCTGCTATTTAGCTCAAAGATGGAAGCTCAGGCCGGTTCCCTTTATTAACCACTGAAGCTGTTAAGTGGGGAGTGATTGAAACTAGTCTGGTCCCTAGCCAAGGGGATAGCTAAGCTCTGAGCATTGCTTTTATTGAGTTGGAGTCGGGGGTGTCACACAATTTCCAATATGGACTTTTATTGTCCCTTTTGGGTCTCTGCATTGCCTGATGTCTTCGAGTGCAGTTTCTGCTCAGACTGTGGTGACAGGATGACAACCTCCCTGCGTGCAATCTTGTCTCAATTCCCATGTTGGTAGTATTGTGCTTCATTCCACTCTCTGTAGTCCCTGGTATTTTCAGATTCTGAGTGGCATGAAACTGGGTCACATGCATTGATTCCCTTTTCCAGAATATTCCCTCAGTGGGAGCTTAGGCTGTAGCTATCAGGAAACTCTATTTCTTTTATATTAGAATGTTGTAATGAACAAGCGTTAAGCCACAATAATCTAGTGCATAGAAAAGCTCTCTATTTCCAGGTACCAGTTAGTCTGTCCCCCAGTAATTTACGTGTTTCAATTTAGAAAAGAATTCTTAGGTGTGTGCTATATACTATGCAGCATGTAATGCTTCTACTACCTGACCTGTCTTAGTTCTCATTATAACCCTGAGTGGGTTTTATTTTACAGATCAACAATTTCAGGACTTACTCAAGGGTGAGTAGTCACCCTAGAATTAATTCCCAACTTTACAATTCTGATAGTAGCTCTCCAGTCATTTTGGGAATGTGGAATTCTGATTTATTATTACTATTTTTATTTCACTAAAACCTCCCATTTGTGAATCTGCTCACCATAGTATAAAACAAATAAAAATTGACAGATATAATTTTCATTAGTCTAATATTAATTAGAAGTGGCAAGTTAACTCTACCATGGTCCTTATTGATGTGGAAGTACGTATACATTCACCTGTACACTTATGTACTCATTATTATATGCTTATTTGTACATCAGTCTTTGATTTTAGAAAAATTAATTTTGTCCACAATATGAAGAAGGAATTTTGAGTTCTAGAGAAGCAGTTTATCTTCTAAGTGAGAGCCTTTTGGGTACAGTTTTAAACAGGATGCTTTCAGACCAGAATGTGTCCAGAGATGAGCACTGAAGGACTTAAATGTCTCAGTTGGTTTTCTATTGCTACAATAAATAGAGAAAAGTTTATTTAACATACACTTTAGGGAGCTGACAGCCTAAGATTAAGTTGTTCTATATGTTCAATCTCTGGTCTGGGCCTTCAGGCTATATTATAGCATGGTGGATGCCATCACCATGGGAGCACATGTAAGAGGAAGCAATCATAGGGGCAAAACAGGAAACGAGAGACTTTGGAGAAGCCAGGCTCTCTCTCTTTATAACAACCTATTCTAGCATGAAACAATTTAGATTTACTCCTATTATTAATTTGTTCTTGAGGGTAGAGTCCCCAGTAACCCAATCACCTCCCAGTAAGCCCCACCTCATAAAGGTTCTACCACTTCAACATTGCCATATTGGGTTTTGAGTAAGCTTCTAGCACATGAACTTTTGGGGGACATGGGCAAACCTAATCCAAACTGAAACAGTGGTGAGAGAAAACAAGCCAAGGAGTTTCTATATTCAAATATCTACAGTACTTTTTGTGGAAGTTTGAAGGATATCACCTTCTACTGACTCCTATAGGCATATCTTAGACAAGCTGGTACAAGTTATAGGAAAAAGACATTCTAACTATGATTCTGAGCTGCATCATAGAGAGTAAGGTCCTTGTCTCTGGTAGAGTTGAAATGGAGGCTCTTGACTGACAGAGCAGATATGGGAGAAGATCCATCGTCCAACTTAGACTTTAATCCCCTGACTTTCAATCTTCAGGTTTGGAGTTTGATAGTAATGTTTCTTTTGTCTTCTTGATGCTTGAATTCCATGGCAGAGCTTGTGAGAATTTTTGAAATGTTCCAAAGTGTCTTTGTCAAGCCATTTATGAACTGTCTATCCTTTGTCTTGCAGGAGAAAATGCAGAAGTTTCCATGGATGTTTCCCTGGGTTACCGTGATGACATGTTTTCTGAATGGACTGAAATGGCCCATGAGAGAGTACCAAGGAAACTCAAATGCACTTTCACATCCCCCAAGGTAGGGTACCTTGATCACTGAGTTGACAATGTTTGGTCCCCAGATATGTGGAAAGACTTGTTTATACTTTGCAGATCTGTTCCTTATTTCTTAGCATGCATGACCTGAAAGGTTTGTTGTTATGCTTTGTCTTGGAAGAGAAAAGTGCAGTGTAGATATTTCACAACCCTGTACATGAGGAAAGAACAGAGTGTTCATTTGAGATGGTTTGCTCATTTTTCTGATATACTTCTGTAAAACAACTCTTGGGTCTTTGATAAACAGCTGAAAGTGTTCAAAAGATGTTGCTACATTATTTTAGGGGATAGAACGTTTTTATATTGCATTAGTATTTGGATCTGTTTCTCAGTTTCTTTGATATTGTGTACTTCTGCAATTAATGTACAAGTATGAAGGCTGAAAATCCCAATGAACACCACAGATAAATAGAGGACCTTAAGGAGGGCATCTAGCTTCCTTGGAGACATCCCAGTCTTCTGCTTCATCTTTAGGATTCTTCCTTCTCTAGTTGTGTTAACACATTCATCCACTCATAGAAAGGATTATTTTCTCTTATGCTGAGGGTAGAGGCTTTAGATTGTCATAAGGATTGGCCTAGGGGCTTTCGGATGATAGTAGGAGTGCTATAAATGGACCAAAGCAGAATTAGGTGACTGCCTTTTTAGTTCAGCTACTGCCCTTGTACACACCTCTCTGAGATTCTGCCTCTTCCTTTCCCCCTCCCCCTTCCTATAAAGTTGAGATGGAGCCATCAATTATTATTGCTCATGCTTACTCCTACTCCTCATGGTTACTGGCATGGAGTACCATCAACCGAGTGAATGCTGATATCCCATCAGGGGCAGAATGTTTCTACTTTCTTTTTGTGAAGCCTGTGAGTGGCTAGACTCACCATTGAAATGATTAATTATATATTTTCTCACCCACTGTCTTCACCTTGGTTGCTCTTGAAGAATTTAGGTAGCTCTGTTGATCAGTTTTATCCCTGATTCTAGTACTGGATTCTAGTAATTTTTTTTTTTACTTAATTATTTTTATTTTATGTGTATGAGTGTTTTGTCTGCTTGTATTTAAGTGCACCTCGTGTGCAATGCCCGGGGAGGCCAGAAGAGGGCATTGGATCCCCTGGAACTAGAAGTGCAGATGGTTGTTAGTTGCCACGTGGGTCCTGGCAACACAGGTCCTCTGCAAGAGCAGCCAGTGCTCTTAATTGGCAAGCCATTTCTCCAGCCCCAACACTCACTTTTCTTTCCTTTTTTTTTTAAAAAGATATTTTATTTGTTATTTTTATTTTATGTGTGTGAATATATTGCCTGCATGTAAGTGCACTGATGTCAAGCAATACCTATGGGTCAGAAGAGGGCATTGGATCCCCTGGAACTGGAGTTACAAATGGTTATTAGCCACCATGTGGGTGCTGGGAACCAAACCAGGGTCTTCTGAAAGAGCAGCCAGTCCTCTTAACCATTGAGCAATCTCTCGAGCCCCAACGCTTGATCTTCTTATCTTTAGTTTACCTTAGGGTAGAGTTAATATTAAGAATGGCAGGTGGAAGCCTGTGAATAGATGCTCAGCACATGCAGTCTTGTAGTTTTAATGTAAGTTAAACTCATGGACTTGAAATAAAGCATATGTGGCTCCAATTCCAGGTTCTGTCACTAACTCTGTGACCTTGGACAAGCTTTACAATCTGAGCTTCAGTTTCTTTTCTGTAAAATAGGAAGTTAATACCTACTAGCCTCAAGTATTTTTATAAGGACCAGAGGAGATAATGAACACATAGGGTGGCTTTATAATATATTGTCTGAGATATGCTTGAGAATGAAATAAGGTATTAACAAGATGGATCACCTGGACAAAAAGTATCAACTGAAACTCACAAGCAAGCAATACCCCACATGGAAGGACCTTTTACAGTGTGTCTCTTAGACATGTGATACACAAAGTGAGTTCTGAGGACCAATTGCATCAGCATGAATGTGAGCTTGTATGAAACATGGATTCCCAGGCCACACTTAAAACCCACTATTTTACTGCTTTATGCTAGTAGATCAGTAAATTATAAATAATAGAAATTTATTTGGCTCACAGTTGTACAAGCTCAAAGTCAACAAGCATGACACTGGAATCTGTTTAGGTCTTTTGAGCTGCTCCAAAACAGGGCAGAAGGGCATGAAGCACATATGGGAGAGGAGAGGAGACAAAGGGGAGCTTACCGTAGCAAAACCTCTCTCTTGATAACTAACCCATTCCCTCAATGATAACACTAATTCTTTCGTGAGGATAGAATTCTCATTATGTAATCGCCTCTCAGTACCATCATGATGATTAAATTTCAACATTAGTGTTGGAAGGGGCATTAAAGTCATAGTATCTCCTGAGTCAAATCCCAGGAGACAGGACCCAGGATTATTTTTGCTTACTTTCATTTCATTCTCTTAGAATGGACAAAGCTTGAAAACACCTACCTCAGGCCCTTTCTTTGCTGACTCAAATATAGAGCTCCCACCTAAACAGCCATGAAAAATTGCCGTGAGAAGAGTGGGTAGGCTTTGAAGGAAATTTACACATAAAAATAATAGGGGTTTATAAACTAGACAAAGTAGAGAGAATAGCTAACATTTTCAGAATTTTTTTTTATGGGATAGAAGAAATTAATTAAAACTTTCCTATGTTGCAAGTTGGTTGCATTTTCCAGAGGAAAGCCTGACTGAATATAACTTAGAGAGTTCTTGGTTATAAAATTTCATCCCCAGAAAAAGGAGAAATCATTTTTCACTCTCCTCATACACTGGCAGGGCAGCAGAAACAGTATGAGGGAGGGGTACTGCCTGCAATTGATTCTTAATGACAGGGCCTTAATTATCTTCAGGATGTGTTGATCTCATTTAAGAAAGATATTAAACCCTGAAAGGTGTGAAGAAAACCAGTCATCAAATCTATGCTTTTTGATTGCAGTGAAATTTAATCTTGAGTCTGAAGATTAAATGAGAAATTGCTTTAAAGCTCTTTAGTCTCTGGTGTATTGTGAAGTTAAAACAAAAAAAAAAGTCAAGTTGCCACCTGCTGTAATTTGCCCTAATTAGGAAGTCTCATGCCAGAGCTAGGGGAGGGTAGAAAGAGTGGGAGAATGGAGAGAATGGGGAGGGAGGGAAGGGTGGAAGAAGGCAGAGGAATGGGGAAAAAATAAGAATATCTTTTTTCTTAAGTGCCCTAAATACTGGCAGAGGCAGAACTTTAGAAACAATGTCCCTAACAGATCAGTAAATTCAGTAAATTTGACCCTGACCCTGGTCAGCATAGCAGAAGCTAGTGGTCTCACTAAATTGATCGAACTTTGGCAAATCTATCTCATGGAAAATAGTGTTACATTCTTTCAGTAGAAGCTGGGAAATGCAGGTGTTCAGAGATCCTGGAGGGAATTAGTGACTCCAGAGATCACCTTCTATTAACCTGCTTGTTTACCTTGATGGAAGTGAAGCCACTTGAGGTTGGGTGACCTACGGTAGGACCAGGTTTACCACAGCATACATAGTGCCCAACTTTGGGCATCCTGAGGCACTCATGCCTTTGTTTTTGGCACACTCATGTCTTTTTCTCTCTTAGAAATGGAGACAATAATGTGGTGTGACAGAACTCAGAAGAACCCAGTCCTTGTCCCAAGCCTGCTACTACTTTGGGGACCTTGGGTACGATACACATCAGATGGCATTAAACTAAGCAGGTTTTGCTGTCCTCCCCCTCCAATTCTCAGTTGCCATAAATAAAATAATACTACCCTCCTCTTGTTGTTGCCACACAGGGCAACTAGTTCTCACCATTCACTTTAATCTAAAACTGAATCAGAGCTTGTGGTATATTTTCAGTAGTTTCTGCAGACCAGTAATTCTAGGTCTGGTTTGTAAGCAAAGTATTGGGGGAGGGGTGATGGAGAGCAAGGGAGAATTATTTTACTTTTAAAATCTTATTTGACAACTCTAATCAACTGATAGTATCTGAAAAGAGCCCTTAACAACTTAGATAAATTGTTATTATTTTTTACTAAGGTCTACCTGGACAGTGAAGGAACTGATTAGTGATATCTAACCAGACAGGGAAGGGAAGAAGAAACTGGAACTGCATAAGCTGGCTGTTTGCTTGCTCTTTTGTTGATTAGTGTCTCGTCTCTATTCAGAAGCCTGTTCATCGTGTTCTGAGCTCTGACTGTTCAGTAAAGAACCCGCCACCATCACAGAAGGGCCAGAGCCCTTTGCATGCCAGGCTATG
Source organism: Nannospalax galili (assembly GCF_000622305.1). Lineage (NCBI taxonomy): Eukaryota > Metazoa > Chordata > Mammalia > Rodentia > Spalacidae > Nannospalax > Nannospalax galili. Next base: position 51,717 of record NW_008351635.1, on the reverse strand, counting down.
GACTCCTTGTTATTTTCTTCCATCTGACTTCTGTACTGGGATGTTTGTTCTAATTTAACAAATAATGGATGTCCCATGAGATAAGTCAGACCTAGGAATGACAACTCAGTTCTTCCCCTATCACTTAATCAGGATACAGCAAGTTGTCCTGCGTATAGACCCAACATTTATTGCAGACCTCCATCTACTTTATCAAGAAAACCTCCCTGCCTGCTGCAGCTCATGCTTCTGCACACCATATTCATCTCTCATATCCACCCTCAATAGGAACACAGCTAGGAGGCCTTGGGAAGTGAAGGAGAAGCTATTCTCCTACCCCGAAGCTGTGCCACTATTCCTGTTCTTTAATGCCTCACACCAGGCAGTCTGTCTTAAATTGTTGGCTTAGAAAGTTCAAGAGCCTTTCCTAGAAAGGCTAAATTTCTATCTAGCTAAAATTTCAGCTCTCTTCTGTCATCTTGCCTCTTGGGTTATTAGGAAGTTTAGGGTGGGGAACAAAAATTTCTGAGTGAACATTTCTAGCAAACTAATCCATTGTTCAAAGCCCTCTGTGCTACTTCTTTTCTTGTCAGATCAACAAAGGAAGATGTTTTTGGCTTCTTATACTTCACCATGAAAACAATTAGCCATCATTAAGATTGCAATCAACTTTAGCAAGGCCTTTCTCCTGGACACTTGAGGACTTTGATGACATGTTATAAATATAGAGCTCTCTAAGTCCTGGTAGACCAGAGTGGTGATATGAGCCCAATCAAAAATAATTCAGATACAATCTTTTGGAAATAGTGACTTGCCTCAAACCCTCTGATCTTCTTCCAGACCCTAGAGCATGAAGGCCGTTACTACGAATGTGATGTCCTTCCTTTCATGGAAATTGGATCAGTGGCTCATAAGTATTACCTTCTAAATATCCGTCTGCCTGTGAACGAGAAGAAAAAAATTAATGTTGGGATTGGGGAGATCAAGGATATTCGATTGGTGGTAAGTGAATGTAACTGAACCAACAGACTGTGATCCTGGAAGCAGTGGCCCAAACTACAGTGGTCATGTTTGGTTGAAGGAAGCTCTATCTTCATCCTGCCATCTCTATGTTAGAATTGCCTCAGTTGGCTCATCTAAAAGTTAGGAATAATAACATTATCATGATGGCCAAGACTATAAATTAAAATGAGATTATAGAAATTGAAAACAATTAATTATTGTACTTAAGATTTTAAGTGGTCTTAGGACAACATAAGATCACTATACTTTTTGTAAATCGTAATAAAATCATAATTGCATAATGAACAAAATGAAAGTAAAAGATTAGCATTTCACCTTGCAAAGTACAAATGTCAATGGGAACAGTGATATCTCAGGTTCTTTCCATTTTATTTGCTTAATTGGAGGGGGGAGTAGAACATGGAGTAAGGCCATTTAAAAATTTTTTTATTATTTTTACTTTACATGTATGAATGTATTGCCTGCATGTATATAAGTGCACCCATGTCATGCAGCGCCTGACAGAAGAGAGCATCGGATCCCCTGGAACTGGAGTTAGAGATGGTTGTTAGCCACAATGTGGGTATTGGGAATTGAACCTGGGTCCTCTGCTTTTAACTGCTGAGCAATCTCTACAGCCCCAGAAGGCCATTTTTTTAAAAATCTAAAAACATTCACATAGGAAATACATATATGTAATTAGAAAGTAGGGAATGGGGCCATATCTTAGTCAGTAAAGAACTGAGCAAGCGTGAGGGCCTAAATTTGATCCCTATTGTGATCCCAGTACTGGGGAAGTGGAGACAGGTGGATCCCCAGTGACCTCCAAGTCCTAATGAGAGACACCCATCTCAAAAACAGGATGAATAGCTTGGCATGGTGGTATTTGCTTTTAGTCCCAGTACTCAGACAAAAAAAAAAAAAAAAAAAAAAACAAAAAAAAGGGCCCCTGGGGAAAAAACCGGGGGCGTAAGTCACATGGTTTTACTGAATTAAGGAAAATAAAGATCACAGCTTCAGATTTCTGGTCTAATTTGTTCTTCAAATTACTGTTAATCTTATTTACTGAATTTATCTCTATATATTGGCATACAAATGAAATTCAAATGTTATGGTAGAAACAGGTAACATCACCTGATCACTCTCCTCTGCAGTAACAAACAATCTCACTCATTTAGATGGCTATTCCACTGTCCTCAGGCCCACCTCCAAGCTCTGATGACTCGGGGAACTCTAGATGCCTGGGGTTTCTGTACCTTGCCCAATCCCCAATTTATGAGCTCCAGAACCCCTTGGGAAGCTGAGTGTGGTGGTATATGCATATATTCCCGGTATCTGGGGAGTAGAAGCAGAAGGATCAGGAGTTGAAGGTCATCTTTGGCCTCATGGAGGCAAGGCCAGCTTAAAAAAAAAAAAAAAAAAAAAAAAAAAAAAAAAACAAGAAAAATGGCTCCTGAGGAAAACACTCGGAGCTGCTCTATTATGAACACTCCCACATACATGTGCATGTGCACCCACATACATATACACATGTGCACAAGCACCCCCCCATGAGTACACACAAAAAAAGAAAATTAGAGAATAAATTTTAAAGTATAAGACACAGAAAAGTGTAACAACTATCTGTAATATACCAACATCTAGAGAAATAACACTACTGATGTTTTCAAATACTCTTTACGGCTACTTCTACACACACAACACACACACACACACACACACACACACACACACACATCCTTTCCATATAAAAAGTCAGATCATACTGAAATGACTTGTGCTTATTGGTTTTTTTTTTTCTCATTTAATGTTATGTTGCGAACATAATAAAAATGTACTTTCTAATATTGTGGTCCATTGTATAGGTTTATCAATACCAACTGACTGGGCATATGGGATATCGCCAATATTTGAATAAAAACCTTAAAGAAAAAAATTTGATTATATTCTTAATCAGTCCCTTAGCATAGCCATTTTTATTCTTTTCAATATTTATATATTTTTATGATATTTGAAAAGGTGTCAGGGTATATGAGGGTAGTACATCCTATGACTATGAACACTTTTGGGTAGACAAACTGTTTACTTAGTTTGTTTCCAGAATGTGTTTAGTAGTAAAAACTAATGCTAATATACATTTAACTTCAAAATTATGATTGATTTCTGTCCAGGGAATTCATCAAAATGGAGGCTTCACTAAGGTGTGGTTCGCTATGAAGACCTTCCTCACGCCCAGCATCTTCATCATTATGGTGTGGTATTGGAGGAGGATTACCATGATGTCCCGACCCCCAGTGCTTCTGGAAAAGTAAGAACTGATTCAGAGCACTCTTAGGAAATACTGACTTCTCAAAAACTGTCATGCTCCTGTTTTGCTTGATTCAGTTCAAGCAGCCAGTGGTGACTTTAGCTGGTAATTGATCGGGAGTCATCCTGGATTATTTTTCTTTCAGATTTCACATGAAAATTTTTCCTGAATCTTTGGCATTATCCCTCTCCTACACCACTGTCTTTGCTGTTTGTCCCCATGGTCAGAACCAGATTCTTCTGTTAATGGATGAACTGCCCTGCTCCTAACTGAGCTCAAACCCTCTCACCAACAGGGCGATGTTCATGTAGAGCTACAGCACCTTTCCTTCTCACATCAATACCTTCTCCCTTCTGCTGGCTTATTTCTATTAGCATTGTGTATACATATGCTGTACCATGAGAAAATTCTCACTTTTTCCATTTCCTTAAAGTGAAATCACACATTTTTCTCCTTTTATAAGAATCCTCAAAAATCTTGTCCATGTATGTCCTCCAGTTATCACTTGATCCTATTTCAGTAGTGATTCATCCCCACTGTTCCACTGAATCTGCCCTTCACAAGATCACCAATGACCTCCACAGTCCAAATCCAACGTTTAGATGTTGGTCTTTACCTTCCTTGATCCATCAATGGCATTTGACATAGCTAATCATGCCCTTTCCTTCATACAACCTCTTTCACTTTTCTCCTTTGCTGGCCAAAGCCTAGTTCTTACTCCTGTTTCTTTATCTTTCCAGTCTCTTACACTGTGTATCCAGAGCACAATCTTTGGACTTTCTTTCTTTATTAGTTTGCTTATTCCCAGGTGGTCTCTGGGAATTAAAAATTATGTACTATGTGATGACTCCTAATTTAGCTTCAGCCTCTCCTGTTTATCCTAGCTGTTTATTTAACACCTTTACTTGCATACTTGACTTCCTCTGGCTGCCAGCTGGTTCTCTCCTAGGCCTCCCCATATTAGGGAAAGGAAACTCCTCCCTTTTCCTTGCTGAACTAGAAAGGTGCAATCCACCCTGTATCCCACTGTTCACACCTCTGTCCAACCCCCAGGAAATCTTACCATCTCCACTGCTACTGCTGAAATCTGCCCACCCGTATCACTGCCCAGCTGTGTTATTGGAAGTAGCCTCCCAGCTGCTCCCCTTGCTTCTACTATTCTCACTACATACAGTCTGTTCATCAGAAGCTTCTGTGCTTCCTTTAAGTATCAATCAGATCATGCCACACCTCACTGAAAGCTCTCCACAGGCTATCTCCTTTGCCTTGGCCTATTAACTCCCTTGGAATTTATCTCTTATTCTCTACAGTACCTGTTTTGATAATCAAATATTTTTTAAATATTTTATTATTCTTATTTTATGTGTATGCGTGTATTGCCTGCATATAGGTAACTGCACCCGTGCCGTGCAATGCCCACAGAGGACAGAAGAGGCTGTCAGCTCCCCTGGAACTGGAGTTATGTACAGTTGTTAGCTGCCATGTGGGTGCTGGGACTTGAACCCAGGTCTTCTGCAAGAACAGTCAGCGTTCTTAAGCGCCGAGCCATCTCTCCAGGCCAAAAATCAAATATTTTGTGTGCTAGGCTTTCACTCCAGGGCCTTTGAACACTCTTGATCTGAAATACTGATTCCCAGGTTATCTTAGTAGCTCAGGTATTCCTTTCTAAAGGAATGTGCTCTGATGTTTCTCATTGCAGTGGGTTTTTCTATTCCTATTTTCACCTTATGTAAGATCACTCTCCATTCTCTTACTCATTTTATCTTTCTGTATAATGTTAAAGTTAATAACTACTTATTGTGTGAATGAATGATGACATTCCACTCTTTATTGGATTCCTAGTCTCTTTAAGATAAATTTAAAAGTCTCTGCTGAGATATTTCTTCCTAAGGTCATCCCTTTTTATTTCTCTGCTCCCATGTCCTTTTAGGACTCATTACATGCAGATCTACAAATACTTCTAGCTCTTCCAGGCCTCTCCACTTCCACTTAAGCTCTGCCCTTTGCCTCTTTCCTTTATCCTTTATCCTCAACTCCTTGCTGGCTTAGTTTCTGTCTCAGTGTAAGAGATAAATTCTGGCATCAGTGTCTGCTTCTAAACTGTGCTAATATTGCTTAGCCCCCCTCTTTCAATGCCGCTTTATCTGACTTTCCTACTAGATGCATCTCTCTGATTGAGAACATTGGTCCTTCTCATGTAGGTGTCTATAACCCTAATGCTATTCCTAGTACATTGTCTGTGCCTTGTGAGCACATGTGTCTTGTGGGTATGAAAAAGATATAAATAAATCAGAATAATATTTTTAAATTATTTAGTTATTATTTTATGTGTATGAGTGTTTTGCATGTATGTAAGTGCATCTGTGCCATGCAGTACTCAGGGAGATCAAAAGAAGGTGTTGAATCCTCTGGAATTGGAGTTACAGACAGTTGTTAGCTACCATGTAGGTGCTAGGAACTGAACCCGGGTCCTCTGCAGGAGCAGCCACTGCTCTTAACCACTGAGCCATCTCTCTAGCCCCCATCAGAATGATATTTTAATGGAGGAGCAGTTAATAGTATGACAGAGGAAAAGCAAAACAAAAACTAAACAAGCAGCCAATAGAATTTGTGAGTGTTTGGGGTAATTTTTTTCGTCTTTTTGAGACAAGATATCCCTGTAGCCCCAGCTAGCCTGGAACTCACTATGTAGACCAGGCTGGCCTCAAACTCATAGAGATCCACCTGCCTCTGCCTTCTAAGTACTGGGACTAAAGGTGTGCACCACCACACCCTGCTGCCCTTGGAGTAATTTATTATGGAAACAAATATGCTTATATAATTTATAGTTACTGAAGATACCACAGTAATTATGAGTATTCTTTTTTAAAATATTTTATTATTTTTATCTTATGTGTATGCGTATATCGCCTACATGTAGGTAAGTGCACCCATGTTGTGCAATGCCCACGGAGGACAGAAGAGGCTGTTGGATCCCCTGGAACTGGAGTTATGGACAGTTGTTAGCTGCTATGTGGGTGCTGGGATTCGAACCCGGGTCTTCTGCAAGAACAGTCAGTGTTCTTAACTGCTGAGCCATCTCTCCAGCCCCAATGAGTATTCTTAATGACTGGGTCAGTGATGTCTTAAAGAGGTAAGGAAGTACAATTAAACTCAAGCAGATTTGCTTAAGAAGGCCATGGAGCAAATCCTGGTAGACAGTTCTTAATCTGAGATTGGACCAAATTAAAGTGTGAATCTCTCAGGGGGCTACATTCAGTTAGACAAGAGTTAGGGTTGTACTGCTTCATTCTCCAATGGGTCAAGTAGGATGTTTTGAATCCCAGGGTGGAAACTTACCATGAGTGCTAAGAGGCTTTGGTCTGAATAAGTAACATCTCAGTTCTCAAAATTAGATTTAAATTTTGGAAATATGCCTCCCAAATGAATAATCTGGATCTTCTGGGTATTTTTTCAACTCAGAGTCATCTTTGCCCTTGGGATTTCTATGACCTTTATCAATATCCCCGTGGAATGGTTTTCCATTGGGTTTGACTGGACCTGGATGCTATTGTTTGGGGATATCCGACAAGGCATCTTCTATGCAATGCTTCTTTCCTTCTGGATCATCTTCTGTGGCGAGCATATGATGGTAAGAGCCCCTGGGGGAAGAACAGCTGTCTGTCTATACCATAGTTCCTTTGAGCATGATGCTGCACTGATGCCTGCCCATTTCTGATGGTGGAGAGGCAAAAGAAACAAGGGTCAAGTTCTGTCATTGCAAGTTCAGAGTCCTGCTTTACTAGTAACTTGCTAAGTGGTTTGAGGCAAGTTTCCTAATCTCAGGGCTCTTGTCTTAGGGTGGAAAAGCCTAGGAATTTTTGTTTTATTTTAGAGCACAATGAGATAATATAAAAGAAGACAAACATACAAAATCTAATGGTTATTTTTATTTATTGTCCTTTGACTTCAGTTCTGCTTATTCTGGCCTTAGGAACAGGCCAGTCACCATGGAATGTGAGTTTTGTGCTTTCTAGCTAGCAGTTTGTCCAAGTGACCTAGTGACTCCTGCTCCCTGAAAATACAGATCTCTTTCCATGGCATCAAATTCTATTCAAGAGAGATTGAGGTACCATAATAAAAATAAAAATACCATCTTTACATTGTGGCTAAGATGCAGCTATGTCAGCAGGAACTTTGTCTTCATGTTAACCTTCAGAGAAGAAGGAACTTTAAATTTTTATTTATTTTTATTTGTTAAAATTACATTTATTTTTTTATTTATGTGAAGAAGGGCATACATGCTTTGATATCCATGTGGAAGTCAAAAGACAGCCTTCGGGAATGGGTTCTCTCCTTCCATTGTGTGGGCCCCAGGGAAGTCAGGTTGAAGTCAGGTTGTAAGGCTTAGCAGAAAGCATGTTTGTTCACTGAACCATCTTGCCCAGCTCAGAGACTGTTTTAAAATTCCATTAGGATTTGATCATAAAAATCAAACTTCTGAAGCCTGCTCCTCACCCAGAAGGGCAATATAAGAAGGAGATTTTGCCCATAGCCAAACTCTTCATGAGGGGGTCCTGCAGTACAAAGGCTCCTCCAGCAGAGATGCTCTGGGAATGAGCTATGGACCCCAACTAGGGGACTGTCCAGAATAAGCTGGTTATGGGCCTTGCCTGCCTAGAAACTGAGATATACCTTATATAGTCCCCCATTTTCTTTCTCGGCCCCTCAAGAGGATCATTCATGCTGGCCTGGTAGCAAATGAATGAGACAAAGAGCAGGAGGTTCCTGAGTTCTTGGTCAGTTTGGAATATATCTTAGGACACTCTGGGAAACAGTGGGTATGGGAATTATTCCTTGTCATGATGAAGATAAGGAAATAAACTTGACATAATAAAGTATTTTAATGTCTTTATTCCCTGGGGTCATTTTACATTTTAAACAAAGATTGTTATTTATTCAATAATTTAATTATTTTGTCAGCCAAAAAGATTACACTTGCTTGGGGTCCAAGACCTTTCCCTGTTTTCCTACAGCGACCCCCTCATTCTTATTACTGTCACAGCCCCAAGTGGATAGATTTTGTGATGACTGTTCTGTTCATTTGCCAGCCTCTCCCAGTAGACATGAGCGTAAGAATTTTGTTTCCTCCCCTCTGAGGTCTAGCTAAGTGCACGGTGCACAGCAAGTAGTAGTAGCTGGGTCACCATGGAATAGCTTTGCTTTCTTCTGTCTTTACCTCCTTCTTCAATTTTGTTTTCCTCAGGATCAACACGAGCGAAATCACATTGCAGGGTATTGGAAACAAGTTGGACCAATTGCTGTTGGCGCTTTCTGCCTTTTCATATTTGACATGTGTGAGAGGTGAGTAGGTACCCAAGGGACTCCAAGATGAAATGTGCATTACTGTGTCTATGTCCATCTCTCTAGGAGGAGTTTTAAATGGAGAATGGTGGTTGGGGGCCTTTGGGATGAAATATTGGACAGGGTCATGTTCTCAGATAAAGTCTGAGACTAAGTCAAAAGCTTGGTCCTTTATAGTTGCAGAGTGCTTGGACTGATCATATTCTAAAGCTCTGCTTTCCCTTGGTCTCTCTTTGAAGTTTCTTTTCTAAATATAGCGCCCTTCCACACTGCATCCCTAGTTGTAATGCTAAGTAAAGTTCTGTACTGCCTTTGTGTTTTGCCTAGCCTCTCCATCTTTGTTTGTTTTTGTTTTTACAGAGGAGTACAACTTACAAATCCCTTCTACAGTATCTGGACTACAGATGTTGGAACAGAACTGGCTGTATCCTTCCTCAATAGGTGCAGGGTTTCATTTTTCCCCCCAAAGCTGCTTGGTACCCAAGACCATTTCCATGGCTCAGCTGATGATCTCTGTAAGAGCTTAGACAGAGATTTGATCCTTAGACCAATGACAATAGCACAATCAAGGCAAATAATGAGAAGGATTACTACTTGCTTTCAGGGCCCTTTGCGAACAGTACATGTGGGGAGCTTGCAGCCTGTCCCTGAAGCAGAAGGATCAGAGTCAGATCAAAGGCTCTGCTATTAACTACTGCCTAAATCATCTGTTTTGCTGTTTTGTTGCCTACTGAAGTTCAGTAGCTTCTTCTGGAGCCATAGCGGCCCCTTCTGGGGTCTCTGGGAGAGCTGAGCTGAGGTCACCTGCCTGTGAAGCCCTGACAGTGGCTTCACTGGACCACCACCCTTAATTTCTGAGGCCCAGTACAAATGAAGCTAAGGTGATTAGTTTCAGAGCAATGCCAAGACTTCTGGTTGGTTCATATAAGCTCCATCTATATCATCTTGGTGAAGAAAAGTAACAGTCTTAGCTTATCCCTTTAAGGATGCTGAATTTAAAATCTGATCTCTACCTGGGCGTAGTGGCTTATACCTTTAATCCCAGCACTTGGGAGGCAGAGGCAAACAGATCTCTGTAATATCGAGGGCAGCCAGGTCTATATAGTGAGTTTCAGGCAAGCTGAGGCTACAGAGAGACCTTGCCTCAAAAACAAAAACAAATAAAAAATAAATAAAATCTGATCTCCTGAATAGTATATGTCCTGCTCTAAGGGAAAAAGCCAGTCTTCTGGAGTAAAGGGGCAGCCTGGGGTCATACTCTTCCTTAACATCTAAGGCCTTAACATGTACCCCTGAATATGATTTGTCTAGTCATAGTGTTTATATCAATTTCTTAGCATCACAGAATTTTGTGACCACACTAAATCAGTAGTGTTATCACTTTTAAGATGAAAGAATTAAGCTGAAAGGCTGAGCTATTCTCTTCTTCCATGTTCCACCCCATATAATGTTATCTGCACAACAAGTGCAACATTTACAGTGTTATTTTGTAAGAAATTCTAGTTCAACCCTTTAATTTACAGACAGGATGGAGGTCAAAGGGAACAAATACAGTTTCAGGTCCTGTAGCAAATACCACATTCCCTTCTTTCCAGGGTACCATTTGTCATAGAAAAGAAGGAGAAACTGTAGTCAATATACTACTTAATGAAAGGTACATGCTGAGTTTACACTTATTAAAATGATGGAAAAATAAAGGCAATTTGGGATAGAGTTGTTACAACAGAAAGGAACTATAGTCTGGTCATCTCCTGTTCATGACATCCATGTCTTGCTCATTCTCAATCTGGGCTCTAATGGAAGGTTTCAGAACCTCCCCAATGAATCTCTAAAAGTTTATTGCCTACACCCACAGCTCCTGCCTTAGCTACTGCTTTATACCATGTGTCCTTCTGCTCTTTGCTGGGGACCCTGAAAGCGGCTGATATCCTACTCTGTTTATCCCCTCCCAGGACATCTCAGTCTTGTTCTTAGAAAAGTCTAAGCACAGCACAGTGGTTTTCAAACATGCCCACACTTGTTTCCTCATCCTGGAAAGTCTGATTTGGTATGTGTTATTGAAACTCTTCCAGCACTTCTAAAGCAGCTTTTCATTAGTAACTAGTGTTCACTGTACAGTTTCTGAACATATGACACATTTGAATCTCCTGAAAACATGTTTTGAAAGGAAGATTCTGATCCATTAGGTCTTACGATGGACCCTGACTGCATTTATAAAAGTAAGGTTAGTCTTTCTTTCTCCTTGACTTAGAAAGCAATTTGAATATACTCTTCTGTGAAATTGTTTTCAGGAAACACCCATCAGTGGTATGAGAATGCCAGGTTTTAATGTTAATGCCCTCCTAAAACTTCCTGGACACTTGGAGACAAAGCAAGTGTCGCCAACACAACTGGGAGGAGTGCTATCGCCCCCTAGCTCTTATCCTTGGTGACTTTGTTGTTTCCTTCACTGGATACTCTCAGATGGCTTTCATCATTGTGGCTGGTATATGCCTCTGCCTCTATTTCCTGTTTCTGTGCTTCATGGTATTTCAGGTGTTTCGAAACATCAGTGGGAAGCAGTCTAGCCTGCCAGCCATGAGCAAAGTCCGGAGGCTGCACTATGAGGTAAACTCTCTTGACTCATTCTAGAGCTGACACTAGTGCCCTCCAGCTGGGTGTGTAAATTCAGGGCTCTAGAGGTTGAAAGCTTTATCTTCAAATACTCATTAAGCAACCTGAGAGATGGTTCAGCTAATAAAAGTCTTTGCCATGCCAGCCTAACAACCTGACTTTGATCTCCAGAGGCCACAATGGAAGAACAAACTTCTGAAAGTTGTTCTCTAACCTCCACACATGCTCTGCGGTGCACACATACACACACAAACACATACATAAAACTTAAAAATACGTATTAAGAACTTCCTTCCCATGTAAGGTCTTTGGGCAAAGGAAGAGGCATCTAAACAGCTATCTATATCTTGGGGTTTTTTTAAGTATAAATGTGGTCTAACCACAGTAAAATGGAAACTTGTCCAGCAGGTTATTAAAAAACAACTTTGTGTGGAACGCAGGTGCATCTTGGATAGGAGACTGAACTTGGGGTATGGTTTTCCCCCAACCCTTGTGATGTTTCAGCCTAGGTGATCTACTTCCTAAATTCTTTTTAAAAATTAATTAACGGGACTAGAGAGAGATGGCTCAGCAGTTAAGAGCACTGGCTGCTCTTCCAGAGGACCCCGGGTTCGAGTCCCAGCACCTATATTATCGTTAACAACTGTTACTCCAGTTCCAGAGGATCTGACCCCCTCTTCTGGCCTCTGTGGGCTTTGCACAACTTGAGTGCACTTACATGCATGCAAGCAAAACACTCATGCACATAAAATAAAAATAAATTTAAAAAGTTAAACAATTACTGAAGTAATTATTGTATATCTGTGTCTGATATGAGTGTGCATGTCACAGTATACGCTGCAGAGTTAGTTCTCTCCTTCTACCTTTGCATAGGTTTAGGAGATCAAACTCAGGTCACAGGACTTATGTGGCAGACACTTTTACCCTCAGAGCCACCTTGTTTTCAGGCTCTTAATAGTCCATACTCCCTAAAATAGTCAGCAGGTGCTCAGATTAAGCCCAGTAATCGGTTTATAGATTATATTCCTCATTCAAGAGAAGCACCAAGCATCCTCCAATCTCTAATACATGTGATAGATTCTTGATTGGGCTCATGTTTAAGTGGCTGTACTTGGAGACATGCATCTAATTGTCTATGAAAAAGAGAAATTACAGAATCACGGGGTTTTGTACAGCCAATCGGTACAGAAAAGCCCCTGCTGCATAAGCATCTCTCCTTAAATCCTGATTTTAGGAAAGCAAGGGTATTTTCTCAGGCTTGTCTGTTTCCAGAGCTGGAGTGACAACAGGAAAATTTGAGAGCTGCTTCATGTTGATTAGTATGCATATTTCTTTTTGTTCACTGGAGCAGAATTTTATTACAGCTGTCGAATACTTCCTTTTAGAAACTTTGAACCCTTGTGGAGAATCATAGCCAGCTTAGTGGGGAGATCGGCATCCTTACTATGTGTTGTAAATGTAATTTCCAAGACTCTAGCATCACTGTTTCATGCGAGATAAGAACACAGGAAATATTTTGCCCAAGAAATTCCTCAGCCACATTTACCTCTGCAGGAGAGCTGTTAATATGTGAAATTATTTTACTGTCATTCTTAGATATTTAGTTTTTCAGATTTCTTTTTCTATCTATCATCTATCTATCATCTATCTATCTGTCTATATGGGATTGGTAAAACTTTAAATCATTCTTCCTGTCTTTCCTAATAGGGGCTGATTTTCAGGTTCAAGTTCCTCATGCTTATTACCTTGGCCTGTGCTGCCATGACTGTTATCTTCTTCATCGTTAGTCAGGTGAGTAGATCCTGAGCCTTCCCAGGAGACAATCTCTGGAGAGATCCCTGTGCGTTGCACAGAAGGCTCTGTAGAGATGGTGAGGACAAAAGCAGAAAGGCGTATTCTGCTTAGCTGACTGAACCTGTTTTCTTTAGACCACTCCAGTATGGGGCTTTTGACAGACTGCCTACATAGTCGGACTTTCCCCTTCTAGTTTAAACTTGTAGAAGGTTGTTAAATAAATTAAAAGTCTGTAGCCAAATTGAAGGAACATTACATTCAAGAGAGTAAATGTTTTAAGCCCTGTAGCATAACACTGCCAAGCAAGTAGTAATTTGGTTGGATCCTTATCTATCATTAAGAAAGAGCCTTTGACAGTCTCTTACCCATCCTCTGTGGTAATTACATTGCCACCCAAACATGAACATGATTCAAAAATCCCATTGGATAATCACAATAATGTAAAAATATTGATAATTTGCTTCGGAAAGTGAAAAATCTAATGTATTATGCACCTATCAGTCATTTGGGCTTTACAAAGCTCTTCCAAAATAAGTAAGGTGGGAACTGTTAGCCTTGTTTGCCAAAATATGAATTCTCATGGCTTCTGAGATGTTTTCATGAATTCTGTTTCCCAGCATGGTAGAAATGCGCTGGTTTATTTAACATTTCTTGAGATTTAATCATTCTTACTGCACAATAGTACTGCCTATAGAAGGACCACAAGAAACGATATGCAAAGTACTTAGAAGAGTCCGGGGCATGTTGTAAACATGAATAGCTACATTCATACCTTACCAAAATGCATACAAAGTTGGGGACTAGAACTTAGTTCTTCTGATTCTTTAATGAATGTCCTATCATCCCTATGTTTGGTAGTATAGAGCATTCTGATACGGCACGTACAGCCTCTTCTTCCCTTCTGCTAGCCAGTTTTCTTCTAGTACATGTATATTGTATGAACTCTTTTATAAAGGAGTGAATCCATTGAAGCTATGGGTCTCTTCTCAGAATGCTTCTAAAAAGTAAAATAAAATTTTAGATTTCAAAGAGAATCATATATATTTTAGGCTTATTACCAAACATCTATCTTCAACAACTAACTGGTACAAAAAATGATTTCACAGGTAATGCTGATATCATAAGAATTTATTTTACATTCATAACTAAGGAGACATCACCTTTCAGTTAGAAACTAGTGAAAATAAAGATATATTCTTCTGTTCAGTTCATGTACCCCCTTTAATTCCATCTAAAGGAACCCCCAAGTTCTGAGCTTCTAATGCCCTGTTGGCTGTGCTCACTGGGAAGTGTTGGGTGGCTGGCTCTGTTCAAGGGTAAGTGCATGTACAGATAAATAAAACAATACACATGGATGTCTTTGTACAATATTGTTTACCATATCTTCTTTGACTTGTAACAGAACTGTGGTTATATCAGACTGTTTATAAAACCTTGGGAAACTTCACTCTCTACTCCAAACGCAGTAAAGCTGTTTCCAATTCTGAATGCGTCTTTTGAAATATTTTTTAAAAGTGCATTTACTTATTTGTGTGTATGTGTGTGTGTGTGTGTGTGCGTGCACGTGTGTGTTGTGTTGTTGTGCATGCCATGGAACACATGTAGAAGTCAGAGGACAACCTGTGAGAGTCCACTTTCTCTTTCTAACATGTGGATCCTATAGATTGAATTCATCCTCTGGCTTGGCTGCAAGCACTTTTGTTAGCTGAGCCGTCGCCAGGGTCCCCAAAGGAGTCTCTAATTCAACCACTTAAGGCTCAAACACCCTTATTCAAACAAGGATGTTGGAGCCCTTTTTGCATTTGACTAATTTCCTCATGTGACCTATATGTTTTCTGATTCCTTCAGACCCTCAACAGTATGCTGTGTCCTTATAAACCTACACAATCTACCTGACTGAGAGAACAAGTAGCCTTCCTACATAAATGGAATCTCCAGTAAGAAGGGTCACACTCTCAGGGAGGTGAAAAGGAAGGGCATTTCCAGTTCCAAGGCCTGCCTCTGCCCTTTTAACAAAGCTGGAGTCCTTCCCACTCCTGCTCCTCAGTGGATTGGCTCTGCAGAGCTCCTTTTCACCTGAAGTCGAGGGAATGGGCTTCAAGGTGGCTGCCCTGTGCCAGAATTTAAACTTGTACATGTTTAATTAGTACAGCTTTATTTATTTATTATTTATTTATTTATTATTTATTTATTTATTTATTTATTTATTTGGACTTTTTGAGACAGGGTCTCCCTGTAGCCCCAGCTGGCCTGGATTTGCTATGGAGACCAGACTGGCCTCGAACTCACAGAGATCTACTTGCCTCTGCCTCCGGAGTGCTGGGATTAAAGGCGTGCACCACCACACCCGGCAATTAGTACACTTTTAAAGTGACAAAAAAAAACTGTCTTCTAGGGAGCAGAGTTTGTGACTTTTCTTTGGAAAAAAAAGATTAATTTTCCATTGCCCCAGTATTAGGCTTCAACTCATGGAAGGCTTTTTGTATCTGCTGTGTGATAGTTGGCCAGAAGTGGATTTCATGGGGGGGTGGGGGGGCTGTGGTAACAGCAAGGTCTTTGAATTCCATTAGTGCCTCACATTCTCCCTGCTGTTTTTTAAGGCTTATTTATAGATATCTAAGACATTTTCTGGCATAACTGTCCATGTCCCAGGTACTATATTAATGTCATCAGAGAATTTAGTTTCTAATATCATTTTGGAATGTCAGAGCAATGAGCTCACCCAAAAAAAGGCCTACTGGGTAACATTTTGAAAAGGACCCCAGCCTTAGGTAAAGGAATGTTTTAAAACCCCCATTATACTTGTTGGGAAAGCTTGCATTTAAACCCCATGAAATATATGTGGGGAATCTTGCCAGGATATTGAATCTCTGAGGCCAAGAACGAAAGGCTCACAGGAAGCTGTGGAATGTGGTGACCTTGAGGCTTTGTAGCTGCAACTGAGACTCAGTCTTTAATGCCTGCTATTTTAATGGCTTCAGTCATAGCAACCAAGAGATGCAGCACCACAGTCTTTCAGCCCCTTCCCTTCTAGAGAGAGGAATTTAATTTAGAGGTGGTGCCAGCAAGGAACTGAAGTGCAGTACAGGAGCGAAGGTTACTGACCTTCACTAAGGGGCACCCCACCCCCACCCAGGGGCCAGATATTCAGGTCAAGCCACATGTAGCTTATCCCCCAGTTCTCTCTCTCTCTCTCTCTCTCTCTCTCTCTCTCTCTCTCTTCCTCCCTCCCTCCCTCTCCCCCTCCCTCCGAGAGATCATTTCATTCTGTGACTTAAATGAAATGTAAGGAAATGTTTCCAGTAAGAGACCCTGTGTTGGGGGTTTGGAAATCTTATTGTTAAGTGGAATGCTGGTTGTCAAGACTACTGGGTGTAAAGAGATTTGACCTCACTTGGCTGCAGGGGTATAACTGGGTGGTCCCAAACAAAAGTAATTTGTTGAAATGTAAAATCAGAAAAACAGGAGCTTTTAGAAATAAAGCTTTGCAGTGGGTGAGCTTGGTTTTTGTTTTTGTTTTGGTGGGGGTGGTATTGGGAATATTTGATTTTTGTCTCTGAAAATTAAAAGAAGAAATGGCTACCTCTCTGACTTAGCATTATTAGATTTTGGATCTGCAAAACCTGTTTTGTTGTGGCTGCTCATTGTGGTTCATGTTAGTGGGAAGCAGTGTAGAGCTCAGAATGTCTTAAGCATGAACGATTGAGAAAACAGAGGGGAAAATACAATCCAGTCTCCAAATTGGGGGTGGGGGTGTTATAATACCTATATAATTAATTTGTGCATTTCAGTTCCTTGCCCAAAGCAGGAAATAGCATTTAAAGATAAACATTCAGTCCTTGAGTATATTTCAGCAGCTGTATTCAAAACAATGTGCAAGTCCCAGAGCAAACAGAAGAAGAGACCCTAAATCTGCTGTTTTCTCAGACAGGCTCAGCTCCTGCATGTTCCTTGTCAGCTGAGTATCTCATTCACGTTGTTTGTTCTTCTGTAAAGTTATGTTTTGTGTGTGTGTGTGTGTGTGTGTGTGTGTGTGTGTGTCTAATTTACTGCATCCATTTAGTGGTGCTCATGTGTACCTGCATTTATGGCTGCCCAACTGGGATTAAATAACCTCTTAGGGAGCTAGTCCTAGAGTGAGCAATGAGCAATACAATGACCTTTTATAATAGTTGCCTCATCTGCTGCCTTCGGAGGCCATCCTTGTGATGTTTTTGTGTTTCACAGTCACTAAGAACACCTTTTTTTTGGAGTCAGACCCATGACCATGACTGTCTAACTGAGCAACATTGGGCAGGTTCCTATACCTTTGCTTACCATGATTTACCTGTGTATTGAATAGAAATATTACCTGCCTATCTCACACTGTTAAGGTTAAATAATATATTTCCTATGAAATGCTTAGCATAGTGCTAGAATATCATGAGCATTGAATGACTGTTACATTGGCTTCCGTTGCTACTATTACAGAAAAATCTTGAACTCACTAATATCTGGGTTGATCACTTATTTTAAATGATAAAGAAATCTGACAGGGAACAAAATTTAAATAAATACTTATCCTCTCATTTTAAAGTTGAGTTATTGTTTATTTACCACAGTATTTACTTTTCAGTCAGATTCTCTCTCCTTCCTTTTTCCTTCCTTTCTCCTCTCTCATTTTCTACCTCCTTCCCTTTTCCAATCCCTCTTTTTTCCTAATCATCCAATAGTACTGTCTCTGGTGGGGTCCACTACAACTGCTGGCACAGAATCTCTACCTCCCAGGAACACATCTGATGGTTTCCCCAATTCATTACATACTGGTACTTCCCACAAACACTCCCCCTTACCAGCTAATGGTTACTGCCCTCTCTGGGGCTTCTCTCATCTGGGTAACATCAGCTTCTTCTACAGAAAAGTTGTTTTGCTCTCTGAGAATCTTCCTTCAAAGCCCAGAATTATCATCACCTGCTGATAGTATCCCCTACTGAAAGGCCTCATCTCTCACCCCCTGAATACTTGTCAAGGCTGTTCTCTCCTACCCACAAACCTAGCAGAACCCAACCTTCAGAGTCCAAGTAGCATCTTGGAATTCAGTAGTGTCACCACTCAGTGTCCGTTTCTAGTATCTAAGTAAACACCTAATACTAAAGGTTCATCCCAACTAACACCTTGGGGACTATGGCATGACCTGTTTTCACCTTGCCTCAGTTGCCAAACTTGGTAGTCTTCATCACTGCAAGCAGAAACTTCATCCACTAAAACACCTCTTCAGACAATAGTGTACTGATCTTCTCTTTACCCTGCTGGCTTCCTGCCTCAGCAGAATGTTTCTTAAGAGTGGTTGATTCTAGCCCCTCCTTCTAGTTCCTTATATTTGCAATGGCATTCTCTTAATATCCCTATATTTTTGCCCTTTATTCATTCAACAGTCATCTGTTGCATATAATTGAGTACCAGACCTTCAGACTGGTATTTCCTTAGGTGGATCAGTCATGCCAATCCTAGCAAGAATAAATTCATCAAAATGATCAGTTCTCAGTTTTCCTCTGCCTGACAACAGAGTATAGCCTCTAACATGTCCTTCCTTTAGCTGAAGGCCCACTGCCCTAACAAAGGCAAAAAACTGCCATGTTCTGCCTTACTTATAGCTTGTTGAGCCTCTCCTGCTTAACTGGACCAGAGTAGCAGAAGCACAGATTTCTAGGACTCTCTTAAAGCTTCTTTTCCTCTTTCATCATATGTATTTAACATTAGACTATGCTCACACACAACTGTAATTTAAGTGTGGCTATTTGTACTTAAATGCTAGAGTAGCATTTGGAGACATAACTAAGAAGTCATAAGTAGTTTCAATGCTGACACATGACCTAAAATCAGTAAAGGTTATAAAATCTCTTTTTGATAAAAAACACCATCTGGGCATTTCATATAAAATGAATTATCTTCCAAAATAAGTAAGAATTCATAGTGGCGGTTTGTTTATGAGTCACCAAAATGAACAATTGTATGTCATCAAGGCCCAAACTAAAATTGGCAAGTCTATAATTGGTTATCCTGGTTTCCTGATGCTCCTGGTTTTTCTAAAGGAAAAATATATACTTAGTACCCTACTATGCCTAGGGCCTCAGTGGGTCATGGGAAATGCAATGGAAGGCATGAAGGAACACAGACCCACCATATCATAAACAGGAGCAGAGCTCAACTTGCTTGTTAAAGTTATTAACATTCAGCCAGAGCTTGCCATCTTGCAAGTTAGAAGTGGCTCCTAGAGACAGTTTATATAACCCAGCCTCATTAAGCTGTCAAAGAAACATTTATCCAGTACTTCCATTTATTCCCATTTAAAATTTCATATAGCAAGCAAAAGTGGTCAAAATCATTGCAATGATCTCAGTACTGATACAAATTATCAGTCACTCAGATCAACAGCTCTGTGACAGTTGTTAGTGTAAACTGTGTCTTCAGACCATCCTTAAAACAGTTAACGAGTCATTATCTCCTACAAAAGCGGTTTTGGAACATCTCTTGCAAAACTACAAAGCATATGGAAGCTTCCTAATTACTTTTGTGAGCAACTTACTTAGAATGACATTTCATAAATATCTAAGATATATTGTTTATTGTATAACACAGAGTTTCTAGAGTGATTTTTAATTCTCCTCTATAGCCATGCAAGTTTTTATTTTACACTTAAGAAAACTGAAATCCAGAGACTTTTCTCTTACTGAGTGAGTGGTAGAACCTAAATTTGAATTATTTTCACTGCAAACCTGTAGCGCATCAGGCACCAAAGTCTCAGCAGCAAGCAAGTCAGAAATAGTCTCTGTCTCAGGGACATTTTATTACATGGGAAGACAACATAGAAACTGTAATTGTGGATGGAGTAAAGCACAACCCTTTAACAGAGGAGTAACAGTGGACTTCAATTTCTAGAAAGAGACATTCTCCAAATTATACTAATACATAGCCAAGATAAGAACCACTGACTTTGTGCCTGACACAGAGTAAGCCCTTGGGTGACTTTAATTTACATGGATAGCATTCATATTAAAATATGGAGTCTTGCAGGGTCTTTGATTTTTTTGGATGTGAAGAAAAACCCTGACTTTCATGTTGATCAGTTTCTATATGGTATTATGTTTCTCCTCTTTTTTTATTCCTGTAGGTGACTGAAGGGCATTGGAAATGGGGTGGTGTCACAGTTCAAGTGAACAGTGCTTTCTTCACTGGTATCTACGGAATGTGGAACCTGTATGTCTTTGCTTTGATGTTCTTGTATGCACCATCCCATAAGAACTATGGGGAAGACCAGTCTAATGGTGAGTCTCTGTCTCTTCATTACAGATTCATTCAAGATAAGTAGGCTTCTGTATTCATAAGATTTAGACATCTAAAGACCTGGTTTCACTTTCCTCTAGGTATCTTCTTGATACTGGGAGAGAATAAGTGAGCACTCTAGGGAATTCTGGAGCTATAAACCAAAAAGCTGGATAACTCTTGAAGTTTTTAACCTCCAAAATACATTGAAAATGTTTCATTATAGTATAAAATATGTGCCAGATATAGTAATAACCAATGAAATTTGTTTTCCTCAAATTTTTTTGAGCAAAGTTAACTCGTGGTTAAAAAGTATGTCACATTTATTCCTCTAATCTGGGAGGTACTGGGTGACAGTACTAGGTGAAGGAAAAGTGCTCAAAGCCTCACTTTTTCCACCTTGGTTTTCTTCAAGGATTTTGTCTGCCTATGTGTCTGTGTGTATGAGATGCTGAGATAACATCCAGGACCTCATGTATGCTAGGCATTGATCTTTATCCCCAACACTTCAGGAATGTTTTTTTT
>NW_008351635.1:22152-25689 GCF_000622305.1 Nannospalax galili | reverse complement strand
GAATGAGTAATGAGTGCATTTCCCTCATATATATATATGATCCCCCAGAACTTAGGTTACAATGGTTGTTCGCTCCCATGTGAGTGCTGGGAATTGAACCCAGGTCTTCTGCAAGAGCAGCCAGTGCTACTGAGCCATTTTTTTTTTTTTAATATTTTATTATTTTTATTTTATGTGAATGAGTGCATTTCCCTCATATATATATATGATCCCCCAGAACTTAGGTTACAATGGTTGTTCGCTCCCATGTGAGTGCTGGGAATTGAACCCAGGTCTTCTGCAAGAGCAGCCAGTGCTCCTAACCACTGAGCCATCTCTCCAGCCCCTCAAGAATGTTTTTTTTTTTTTTTGACAAATACCCAAACCAAAAGCTCTTCTTTCATTTCCAGAACACTCCTGTCTTTTAGCACTGAGAATGCTACCTTTTCTACCTTATAATCACAGAACCCTGAGATGTTAATGTGACAAAAAAACTGTAGAGTTTTTAGCCAGTCTGGTCATGATAGAGATGAGGAAACTGAGGACCAGAGAAAAGAAGAGCTTGTTGAAGTCTTTGTGCTAACCACCACAGAAGGAAATGATTATCCCTGTCCAGTACTGTTCACATGAACAGATGCCCCAGTAAGCAGCTACTTTAATAGCTCTTCTTTCATTTTGCTGCCAAACTTATTCTTTTTGCTCTTTTTCACATCTTCTTCACCACAACTGCACCCTTTCTATTTCTGAAATTATTATTAGTAATCTGTCTTGGTACAGAGGTGAATATCCTAACCCTGCTGCTGATTTCTCATGACCAATCTGTTCATCATTCTGATGCCTTCCATAGAAGGAATGGATTACAGCAAGGTGACGTCAGCCCTTCTCTTCTTGCAAAAGCACTGTCTTCCAGGGGACAACAGCAATGCTGCACATTCACAGAAAACTGTCCAAACCCCTAGGCAACCAACCCTGTGGTAAATGACAAAGTTAGAGCTACTTGTGATACGCTATTTCCACTTCTCTCACAGAAAAGCTTGTAGTAGCTTTTGTTGCCTCAGTAAATGTTTGGACTGAATCGAGAGACCTGACAAGAGCTACCTTTTTATTGCTGTCATCCCCTGGTTGCTTGTGTGATCTGCCTTCAGCAGGTCTGTCTTTTCTTTGATGTCCACATGACTGATAGAACTGGTCTTATCAGCAAGCTTGGCTACAGACTATCAAGTGAGGCTCAACAGCCTTTCCCCACTCCCCAGAAAAGCTGGGAAACAGTCTGTTGCTGTCACCTGCTCTGCTTTGCTTGTAGTAGCCATTTTCTGCCTCCTGCATCTTCAGTGACCTGACCTATCATTATTCTGTCAGCTAAAACTATCCTTTCTGCTGGGCATGATGATGCAGGACTGTAATCTCAGAACTTGGGAGGCTAAGACAGGAACACTGCTGTGAGTCTGAGTGTGAGACCCACTCTCAAAAAAAAAAAATACATAAAGTGTGCTGGATAGCTCTAGTGTCAACTTGACACACCTGGGTTGAAGGACCCTCAATTGGGGAATTTCCTCCATTGAACTGGCCTGTGGCTATGTCTGTGGGGGCATCTTCTTGATTGTTGTGTGATGGAGGGCCCAGCCCACTGTGGATGTTACCACCCCTGGGCAGGTGGACTGTGTTGCATAAGAAAGCAAGTTAAGCATGGACCAGAAGAGCAAGACAGTAAGCAGCGATCTTCCATGGCCTGTGCTCCAGCTCCTGCCTCCAGGTTCCTGCCCTGAAGTTCCTACCTTGGGCTCCCTGATGAATTGTGACCCAGGAGATGTAAGCTGAATAAACCCTTTCCTCTTTAAGTTGGTATTGGTCAGAGTACTTTGTCACAGCAATGGAGAAACAAACTAGAACACAAAGCAAAACAATCTTATCTAGGTCTTTAAACTTCTGTCACTCAGCTCTGATGGGGCACCCCAGTGTCTTCTTGGGAATAACTTTCATTTCCTAGATGCCATTAGTTTGATATAACAAGTGTGTATGTGTGTGTGTGTGTGTGTGTGTGTGTGTGTGTGTTCATGGGGGAACGTATAGGAAGGCTGTGCATGCACATTTGTTATGTATGAGTGTGGAGGCCAAGGGTTAATGTTTGGTGTCTTCCTCAATCTCTTCTCTGCTGGGGACTCGAACCTGCTACCCCCGGTGAGGTGAGGATTGGGGATGAGTAAGCACGCTGTTCGTGAGCCCACGCTGCTCCCATTACCCGGGGACACTCAGAGGCAACGGGGAGCCAAGTCAAGCTGGGACTCATTTATTGCAAGTGTTCCAAAGCTTACAAAGGCACCTGGAACTCCCCCGTCCCCACTTAGGGTGTATCTTAAGGATGGTCATGTGCTGATCATGCACTCCTCAGCAGTGTGGAAGTATTCTTCAGACTTTCAAAGCAAGCCAGGCCGCGCCCCCAGTAACTTCCTTTCAGACCTATGCAAGATGGGGCTTTTAGGTCCCCACATAGCCCCCTTTTTATTTTTATTTTAAGGCTGGACTGACTTTATTTCATGGGTTACCCACCTCATAGGCAGCTCCCTGAGGAGAGATGGCTATCTCCTTTCTCTAATCTTATGCATTTTTGCCTTAGGTTGTGTCACCTCTGATCAAGTCTTGCCCGTCATTGGATCATGCACCTGGCCATGTGCATGTTCTGTCTTAGGAGTACTTGTCATGGAACATCTTACCCATTTTTGGCTAAAAATACATCATGATTAAGGGCAGCCGCGTAGGTAATGCCAGCCCGAGACAGTCTTAGTCTCTGCCCAACTCGGTTAGCCAAGCCTGGGCAACTGGAGGGGGTCCTGGGGAAGTCCGTAATCATGAGGAGGTAGACTGTGGCAGTTCCAAGGGTCCTCTGTCACCGAATTATCTGATAAAGACACTTAAAGATAAGCATTATCAAGCGAAACAAAGCAAGTCATGGCGTAGGACAAGTTGAAATACTTCTGAGGTCATGTACCTTTTAGCCAATCAGACAGTTGTCAAAGAGGCTGCAATGAAGCTAAGGAACTGGGTCCTTCACCTCAGGTGGATACAAATAAAGAGAGGAATTTTGTCTCATGAACTACTGTCCATGGACCGTCATGCTAGTCAGTCGGATCCTGGCCTACCCACTTAAAGTTTTTCGTAGGCACCCATATGGGGTTTGAATCTCCTGTAGGGTAGACACACCCAAAGCCTCAACCTATGGTTAGCATTGGATCTGGTCCTTTCCATTGCCCAGTGATGGGGTCCTTCCATCTTACCTGTACCTCAGGTCTCTGCTCCTGTCATCCCCAATGCTTCTGAAACCAGGATTCCAACTGATTTTTTTTTGAAAATTAAGAACATTAATAGTGAATAAGGCCATACCCAACTGTTGGTGGGGGCTTATTCCCCCCTTTTTTGTTTTTGTAATTGAATTTTAAATTTTGATGGTTGTGTTTTATAATGGCTTGACCTTGGGGACTGTAGGGAATTCCTGTATTGTGTTGAATTCCCCAAAGTGAGAAGAAATCTTGTAAATTTTTACTCACAAAACATGGTCCTTTA
>NW_008351635.1:19023-21877 GCF_000622305.1 Nannospalax galili | reverse complement strand
TCTTCTTTAGGTCCTTGATGGGAACTTGAGGAAACCTCTTATGGAGTCCCCGCCAATTTACATGAGTGAGGTTATGTAACCCCTGGGCTTCATTCAGGCCTACTGACAGGACCTGGGTGGAAGCCACCTTGTCTGCCTCTGCATTGCCTTGGGATAAAAGCCCAGGCAATCCTTGGTGCCCCCCTAAGATGTTGTAAGAAGATAGGGGCTTCTCTCTCTCTAAGGAGTGTGCAAGTCTGAATACTGTCCAAAAACGATGGCCATGAGTTCCTTGAATTGAGCTGCTTTTTGGTCTTTCCACATCTGTCCCAGTCAGTGAAAACATTGTAGGCTTTACTAAGGGCTCCCTCAGCCCGGGGTTTGGCGAGTGCTGCTGCCAGAGGGGCTGTAGCATTCAGGGCGGGGTGGTTTTCTGGCCACCCACCAAACTGAAGGGGCGGGGGGGGGCCTCCCCAAGCCATCTTCCCCTGGGTCTTTTCAGCTGTCCTAGAGCCAGTTGTGGTGCACAGTCAAAGGTCTGTGGTTTTTTGTTTTGTTTTTTTTGTTTTTGTTTTTAATGTACCCAGAGGCCATGGCTGCCAGTCACCGGCCAGGGGGCGGTCCTTGCCTGGCTTTCCCAGGAGCCCCTGACTTGCGCAGGTCACTGGCACTCGAGCCCCTGACTCCCACCATTTGCCGGCGGGGGGGGGGGAGCCTGTGCGCACGCGTTAGTTCAAGGTGGGTGGGATGAGCAGCTTTGCCACCAACCCCATGTGCTCTGCTCTGCCCCGCCCTTCTGCCCAGGAGGCTCTGAAGCTGGCCAGGATACCCTGGAGGTGCAACTTGTTACTTTGGCCACTTTTGGGTTCACTTCTTTTAAAGGCCTTCTTTTTCAAACCCTTCCCATGATTCCCATGTATCCCCAGTAAAAACATTAGCCCCAAGTAGCCAGGGAGCCAAATGAATCGCCTCTGCCCAAACCTTTTGAGCTACGGGATCTGACAAATCCAATCCCCTGCTTTTAAGCATATCTCTCAGCACTTTAAGCACTGGGTCTTCAAACTTAAAAATTGTGCTACCCATTTTTAGGGTCTTGCTTACCCCGAACCTCTGATTGGCCCTAATCCGTTTCACTTCTTTCTTACTTCTTTTCTTCTTTTCACCTTCCTTCGAGCCCCACATTGGGCACCAGATGCCAGGGACTCGAACCCGCGACCCCCGGCGAGGTGAGGATTGGGGATGAGTAAGCATGCTGTTCGCCAGCCCACACTGCCCCCATTACCCGGGGACACTCAGTTGCAACAGGGAGCCTAGTCAATCTGGGACTCATTTATTGCAGGTGTTCCAAAGCCTATAAAGGCACCTGGAACCCCCCCCCCCAGGGTGTATCTTAAGGGTGGTCACGTGCTGATCATGTACTCCTCAGCAGTGTGGAAGTATTCTTCAGACTTTCAAAGCAAGCCAGGCCACGGCCCCAGTAACTTCCTTTCAGACCTATGCAAGGTGGGGATTTTAGGTTCCCACACTTCTCTACTTTACATTTTTGAGACAGGGTTTCTCACTGAACCTGGAGCTCAACAATTAACTAGACTGGCTGGCCAGTAAGCCAATTAGCTTTTTAATGTGAGTGCGGTCTCTGAACTCAGGTCCTTATGCCTATGTAGCAGACAGTTTACCAACTAAGTCATCTCCTTAGCCTCATTTTAAATATCTTAAGCAGTAGAAAATAATTTTCTCATAATTGTGGAGGCCAGAAGTCTTGAAATCAGGCTGATCTCCTTAGGCCTTTGTCTTTAGCTTGTGGATGGGCCACCTTCTCACAGTGTCTTCTGTGATCTTTCTTCCCTCTTTCCTCTGTGTGTATCTGTGTTCTACTCTCTCTTTCACAGGGTATCTGTCATTATATTAGGATCCACTTTAATGATGTCATTTTATTTTTTTACTTAATTGCCTCTTTTAAGATTCTGTCTCCAATATAGTCACATTCTAAGGTTCTGGCGGTAAGGATCTCAACATAGGACTTATGTGGAGCATGGGGCACAATTCAGCCCATAGCACTAAGATTTCATTCAAACTCCTATGTTTACTCCTATGCTTACTTCCAGTAAACAGCCTGTATGGAGTATTTTCAGGCTGTTTGGGGGCAATTGAAAGGGATTGAGAGACAAATAGACTTGGGCTTCCTGAATCTTGTCCCTCCAAAGCCACTTTGCCCTAGGAGGGATCCCTACAGCTAGGTCTACCCCTAGGTGTGCATAGCTGCTTTCCAGTGGAGGGTTTGTCCCTAAACCCCAGGAGAGAATGCCAATGCTGAGATGCTAAGCAAGACACAGAGGAGAAAGATTTCCCTTAGAGCACAGAGGAGAAAGAAGCTGGGACTTTGTATCAGGCAAACCTTGATGATCACTTCATGAGCATGTACTACATACAGGATATTGTGCTAGGTATTTGCTTTCTTTAAAAAAAAAAAGAGGAGGAGGAGGAGGAGGGGGGCTGAGGAGATGGTTTAGTTGGTAAGGTGCTATGGTTACTCAGGAGGCAGAGGCAGGTGGATCTCTGTGAGTTCAAGGCCAGCCAGGAGTCTACATCGTGAGACCCTGCCTCAAAAAAATAAATAATATGTATATTATAGCCTTATGATATTTTTTATTTAAAGTAACTAAATGATGAAATAGCATAAGGTCACTGGGTGAAAGATTTGCACCTTAGGATCATGATTAATCATAGGAATGTGGATAGATAGGCACCTGAAAGCATATGGAGCATATGTGCCTTTACCTTGTATAAGTATTTTATTTCACACTAGTGCTCTTGGATCTCATTGCCAATAGTATGTACCCAGAATGAATTTTGTAGAAAATTCTTTATTTCCTTT
>NW_008351635.1:350-18987 GCF_000622305.1 Nannospalax galili | reverse complement strand
ATTTATTTTTAGTCTTTATGAGACAGGGTCTCCATGTAGCCCCAGCTGTCCTGGAACTATGTTGACCAGGGTGGCCTTGAACTCACAGAGATCCACCTGCCTCTGCCTCCTGAGTGCTGGGATTAAAGGTGTGCACCACCACACCTGGCTGTTATTTTTTTATTCATTTTTATAAATGACAGATGGAACAGAGAGTACATTTCCTATTGTTGTTTTTAGGAGAAGCATTCGCTAAATTTTTTACTGACGCTGAAGGTATCTTCCTCTTTGAATGTCTGATCATTATTCAAAAAAAAAAAATACAAGGTTACTTGTTCTTGTACAAAGTACTCATTAGACTCTGATCCAACTTTTGTATTTTGGTCTAAATGCTTTTATTTGTTGTTTCTCAATATTTTCTTATTGGAGAGTTATTATTTTATCTGAAGGAAATGTATATTTTGATATAAAGAAGCTTTTAGAAAATTATCATAAAGTTGAATTTAAAAGTAATGGTAGATAAAAAATCACAAGGGACTATACCGTATGACCGCTGTTGAGATGAGATTATGTGAATTCATTTTACTGTTACAGGATAGAGTGAATTGCAAAAAAGACCAAAATCTCAGTAAAATTGAAGGCAAACTGAAGTGTTATATAATTGAAATTAAAAACAATTTATAATTTTGTAAAAATAAATACATAAATAATATGAATAAACAAATTTTAAAAAAGATTGAAAAACTCTGATACCCACTATTTTATTCTCAAATATGATTGACATCATCATCATTTTCGTATTAACACCTTAAGTGCAAGGCAGACAATATTAAACAATAATCTTTTGTATTTAAATAATTTATATTTACCAATACACTATTCTTGTTTTTCCTAGTCTGTATTCCTATTTGTATTCTTATTCCAGGGACTTCCTTATCAGAATTATCATTTAAATTTAGCTCCAAGGAGAATAGGAAACAGGCTGGTGTGGGAGCAAGGGAATGTCCACAGGAAAGGATAGAGTCCATCATGTATGGAAAGAATGTGAGCTTTGAAGAGAGGCACAGATGACTCAGGATCCTTGCTCTAGCACAGACTATATATGACTGAGAAACAAATGTAGGAATTCTTTGGCTCGCACTCTTGAGTAATGGGGTGTTATTTGGTCTTGCTGGTTATAAGGCGTTTCTTTTTAATATTAGAATACATTAGTTCTTGCCAAAAATCTGTGAAATGCTCAGAATGTGCACAACAGTTTTTCTTCTTTTTACAAAAGTGGCCATAAGTATACACATGATTATCATTAAAATGCTGCCAGGCTTAACAAGCTGCATCTCATGGATGGCTTTATTGGTACTCAGTAGGCATTCTGGGCAGTTAGGACCAAGAGCACTACACTCTTGTGCTGTGACACCAGAGGTGTACATCCACTGCCAGCCTCCTTGGAGATCAAGTAGATACCAGAAAACCAGATTGTTTAAAAAGGATCAGGAAGAACCAACCTGCATCTTAATGTTACAAGTCAAGATGAATCAACGTAATAGCAACTAAGGAATGAGGGTTGCTGCTTATGACATTTTCTTTAATTCTCCCCACCCACCAATAAGAAGTATGTCAGGTTTTCAGAGGATTTATTTTTGTGTTGGATGTGCAGAGGGAGATTAACAGATGGAGCAAGACTTTGGCAGAGGGGTTAATGGGGCTTAGGAGCAAACAAAGGAATCTCTACTCTTGCTGTGTTACTGGAATATTTCCATACCCATCCCTTAAGAATAAAATTTGCCCTTCAAGGTCTAAGAATCATAGTTTTTTGTGGTATAAATTTTCATTATCTGAGTCTTCAGCCTGCACATTAGATAAACTGACAATGCCATATAAATGAAATAAACTAATCCTCCTGTGTTAAAAAGAAAATACAGGGCATACTAAGTCCCTAATAGTATATTGCAAATACACATAAATAACACTCTCCTGTTGCTTCTTTGATTTGTGTGCTAAAAAGTTATCAGATATAAAATCAAAATTAGTACGCTAAGCATTCATACATATTATTGTATGTATATATTTATAACTATAGCATGTTGTACTTAAACTTCATTCTTTACTGAAGTCTTGTTGGCTGCTGGAAACTGTAAAATTTAGTAAGAGGTGGTAGGGCTGGGCATGGTGGTGTACACCTTTAATCTCAGCACTAGGGAGGCAAAGGCAGGCAGATCTCTGTGAGTTAGAAGTCGGCCTGGTCTACATATAGAGTTCGAGACCAGCCAGGCTACATAGTGAGACCCTGTCAACAACAACAAAAATGGTGGAAACTAAAGGTCCAAGAGTCTGGAGCCTCATTGCTTTGATGTGTATCTCACATCACTATGGATCAGCTCGGGCCTTGGGCAGTATACTTAGCCTCTGATTCTCAGTCAACAGAATGGAAATAATGAGACTAGTCCTCTGTCAGAAGTCTGGTCTGAGGATTAGTGTTTGTAAGGCACTTAAACGTACCACAGTCATGGGTGATGGTGCACACCTATAATCCCTGAAGTCTAAAGGCTCACACAGGAGGATCTTGAGTTTGAGGTCAGCCTTGGATACATAGTAAAATCCTGTCTCAATGAAAGGAAGGAAGGGAGGAAGGGAGAAAGGGAGGGAAGACAAAGGGAGAGAAAGAAGTCAGTCAAGCACATGATAAGCACTGTAACATAAATAATTTTTTTAAAGCCAAAGTAATTGGCTGTTTGTTCATGTGACCTGCAAGATCATATACATTTCTAGATACACTGATTAGAGTAACATTTCAAGTTTCAAGAATTTATATCATTTTGAGTCTAAAACCCCAAGCCAATTCCATTCTGGTGTTTTCTAGGAAATCTTTTGGAGGATAAAGGAATCTCTTAGGTGAATACTGGTCCCTTTCCCTTACAGTCCGCAGTCCCTAGTCATCATGTCCCCTCCCCCCCCCACACACACATGATCAGGATTGTCTCTGAAATTCTGATGAACTGCACAGACATGCCATCTTGAAATTCGCTTTGATGCTTGATGGCTCAGTTCAGATATGCAAATCCAGAAGTGACTTAGTAACTGTCTTTGACCAGAAATGTAAAGCTATGCTTCCCCTGATAAACTATAGCATGGGACTAGTGTAGCTACAGTGTGTGTGTGTGTGTGTGTGTGTGTGTGTGTGTGTGTGTATGTATGTATGTATGTATGTGTGTGTGTCTGTGTGTGTGTGTGTATGTGTGTGTGTGAGAGTGAATTGAAAGTAAAGGGGGACCAGGAGAGGAGAGGGGGGAAAAAAGAGTGTGATGGCATACATGGTACATGAAAATAGAAGAGAGGGCTGTTTGAGGTGAGAATGGGGAGCAATGAATAAGAAAGGTGTAGGGTAGTGAGGGAAGGACATGAGCAGTAACAAAGTGTATTGATATAACACCATCATTAAACATATAACTTTGTCTGCTGACTTAAAAAAAACAGGAAAAGCAGAATACAAGTTAGTGACTGGGAAGAATGTGCTACTTGTATAAGTGGTGGCTGTACTTGGCTTCAGGTGGCATCCATACTGCCTCTCACCAGCTTTGCTTTGCATTTCTTCTCTTGCCCTAAAGTATATCTAATAGAAGCGCTGAAAATTGAGCTAATGCCTGCTTATTTAGAACATTATTTGCTTGAGAGCTATAAACTCATGTTTAATAATGGAACAGATTTTGGCACAGTACTGAAAAATGGATCTATATTGAAAAACAACCACATGACATCCATGAAGGGACCAGCTGAGCAACCTGTAGGGACTTAGTGGGATGACCTCACCTCAGGGACTCTGAGACTGTCAAGAATGTCAGTGCCCATGATAATATCTAACAATGCCCAGAACAATATTCAACGGACTGTCAGGTCCCTCAATGCCCAGAATAGTGTGCAATGGACTATTAGGTCCCTTGAATGTCAGGACAATGTCCTGGAGATCAGTCAACACCCAGGACAGTGTCTGAGGGAAGGACAAGGGCTGCTTCTAAGTTAAGGGTGACATCACAGTTTTAAACAGCGTTTGTTTGTTTAGCTCTATAATTTAAACTAAGAAATATTTCAGCTCCAGAAAATATTGTTATTGAACAGTATGAAAACACACACATACATACCATATTTTCTTTTCCTGTACTTCTATCTATAAATGTGTATGTACCTCACACAGTGAAACTGAGCATTGGTTCTGGGTGGTTTCTACTCTTCTCTTACTAGTTTGCTAGTTCATTCTGACAATAGTTGGATGATGAATAACAGACTCTAATGTTTAACTTAATTTTTCCTACTAATTGAGGAAAGTTCATGCTATTTCATTTTAGCCAAACAGTTCTTCAGCTGCTGATGAGTTCAAGACCCAGGTATGTAGGGAGTTCTGAGGGATAGAAGAAAATTTTACATACTTTTTTGGTACTTTGTTCCTGAAGAGGAAAGCCCCTAGTTGATCTTGGGTGTATTCTATACAGGAGCTTGCCCATGTACTTGGTTAGGCTAGGCAGATCTTTTTTGCCTGTGGCGACATAGCCATTGTAGAAGTTATCCTCAGCAGGTGTTATGTATCTTCCCATCTGTTGTGAAGTATGCTATACTGACTTAGCCCACAACATTGGCCCCAGAGTCAGATGTACCTTCCCAGGCCTCACAGCTATGTTGTCCTGTGCCTGTTCCTCTACCTAGAGTATCTCCCTTGCTTTCTTTCCCAGGCTTCTCACCTGTATAGCTGGCATGATCATACTGCCTGCACTATAGCCTGTTCTTGTGAAGATTATATAAGATCAGTAGTAAGTATTTAAATAGTATCAAACACAAAGTAAACTCTCATTAAATGTTAATAATTACTGTGAATAATATCAGTGGTGATATAACTCATATATCATTAATGACCCATTGGGGAGGTAAAAGTGGCATTAAAAAATATAACAAATCCCAAGTGAAAATGTTGGGAATTAGCCTATCAGTACAAATGTGAGGTGGCTCCTTGTTTGCTTTCTCTTCATTATTGAACAAGTCTAAAAACAAATACCTTGTTTCAGGTGACCTGGGTATCCACAGTGTAGAAGAACTGCAGCTCACCACCACCATCACCCATGTGGATGGACCCACCGAGATCTACAAGTTGACCCGTAAGGAAGCACAGGAATAGAAGATGCTGGTGTGGCACTTGCTTGGGACTGTCTTTCTATCCAGCCCCTTCCCCTGGAGTGGGGCACCTACTACACAGAGCTCAGTGACAAGTGAATGCCTAGTGCCTCTTAGGTGTGGCTTCTTGGAGCAGTGAGTGGACATTTGTGAGATGCCCTCCAACAGTGGTTTTTGGAGGGCTTCTGTTCCTAATGCATTGTGTATGATATTTTCTGTGATCATTGTTACTAGTGAGTGACATAGCAACATCTGTAGCAGTGGTTAGTAAGCCTCATGTGGAGGGATGTACTCCTTGAGATGTTTTGGGCCAATGGGGGCTATCTTGAGTGAAATATGACTTTTTTTCTGTTTTAGATTCTGGGATAGATTTAAAATTCTTTGTAGGATGCTAATGTCATAGTCTTCACTCTCCTCCACAGGTACTTTTTTCTTTCCTATTCATATCACCAAGTAGCAACTGAGTTAGTATTTAAGTTGTCAGTACAAAGGTGCCTGTTTTTTATGACTTACTATAAAATGACTGAATTTCATGAGAAATTCTAGTCCACCAGAAGCATTTCAGCTTTGAAACCAAATCTGTCTCTCTGATACTAACAAGTCTGTTGGCTGTGGGTTTTGAAAAATGTTTGCTAAACTACCCAAGTAGGATTTATGGTATTAAATGGCCTTTGGGTCCTAAAAGCTTTTTTAACCTATTGCTTAAAATGTGTTTTCTTTTGATAAGATGCTTCAAAAAGCCTCCAAAAGTGTAAATCCAATCATTTGAATAAACTGAATACAAATGTGCACCCCCCTCCTGCTCCAACCAATGCTCACCATGTAGATTCAAGTCTGCCTGGAATCTCAGAGTGGCTGGGGATGGGGGAAATAGCCTGATTATATATTCCTGAAAGTGAGCAATACCTTCCGTAGAAGGTAGTAAGCCTTCTTCGGCCAGCAAGAAATGCTCACATGTATGCCAATCAGGACTGGTTGGGGTGGGGATATCAGATGCCCTAGAAGCATACCCCCCTCCATAGCACACATGTCTTGTTCCCACTTTCCCTAATATCCTGTGCCATTGTCTTCTAATGTTTTCACTGGTGAGGCCACATGGCATAGCAGAGAACACACTGGATCCTGAATTTAGAAGGCAATTTCCTGTCACAGGTCTGTCATTTACTAGTTGTGTGACCTTGTTCAAACCATCTGACATGGCTGTTTCTTCATCTACAAACTAGCATTCATAAAATGTAACTGCATGGCAGGGTCACAGTAAACATTAATTCATATACATGGAAGTTTTTCATCAAATATGCATCTATATAAATAGGTTCATCCTGTAGTCTACTAGCAATTTCATGAGGCTCGGTTTTTATATAACTGATGACTGGAGGGAGGTCTGGTTACAGTCTTCTTAATTCACTTATCTAGCAACCCTTACCCTGTCTTTTTCCTAACTTGGGCTAAGACCATGATAAACAGGCACTTAGGTGCTGACTGTTCTCTCTAGGCTTTTTTCTAACCTGGTGAGTGTTAGATGGGTACATGATCCATTGCACTTAACATCCACTTACTGATCTGTGACCAGAATGCAAAGAATCTAGTATAGCCAGTACTTCCATTTCCTGCAGGGAAGATGAACTTCAAGAACTATTTTGATATTCTCTTCAGGAGTATGGAAGGAGGTGTCTTCATTATTAGGGATGGGACAAGGGCATGAGAGAGCCAATGAGAGAGGCCAATGTAGTAAGGCCCAGCTGTGGAAAAGTCAGAGAAGCAGTGTATCCCAGAGAAGGGTTAGGTAAGATTGGTTGCTAAGCCTGGATGGTGCATAGAAAGGCAGAAGATGAATCCCATGTCCTTGGGAGCCAAAAGTGGTTTTCAAAATCATGGTGAGAGCTACAAGACTGCCTCAAGTTTTAGGCAGAAGAAATTATGTGGCTAGAATCACCCATGAAACAAGGAAAGAACCCAGCAAAGAGAGTAAAGACTAGAGCCAGACAGCAGCAGAGGATGTGGAAAGGGAAAGGATTATTTTAGAGATAAAGCAAACCTGGTGTGATTGTTCTAAATGTGAGCTTCATAAGAAGCAAAGAGCAGGGTCTAATTTCAGGCCCTTGCTGGGCAGTGGACTGGGAGGGCACCTAACACAAGTAGAGATTCCTGAATGAGAAGTGTGTCCGTAAGTAATAGAAGTCAAGTATGGCAAGTTTAACCCAAACAAGGTTTGTCCTGGAATAGTTCATGGGTCCCTGGAAAAGCTGAATTACCCCCCAAATGGGTATAGGAATAACTCCAAGGGATTCCAGCACCAAGAACTCATATTTTTCTCTATAATAATTCCATTTATAAGTCCTGCGGCTCATATCAAATGATGTCTCACATCAAAACCAAAGGCGGTATATCCCAGTGCCATTCCATTTGCATAAGGGAGCCAGATTGAATGTCTTTACCTTGTGGATAGGAATCAGTCTTCAAAGGATATCGAATCTTCTTTGACCTAGGCACATGGTCAGAACGGATCTAGCATTACGGGCATGAGTACACATTTGAAATCTTCCAAACTGTTTCAATTGTTATTTCCTGGAGAAAACAATGAGCAGAGTATTCATGGCAGACTTGGCAGCCACTGTCATTGAGAATAAATATGCCTGAGCAGAGCACCAATGCATCACAAAAGATCATCTGTAATATCTAGCTTGACGTGGCACATTCCACAAGAGAGAAGGAAAATGAAGTAGACTAATAAAAAATATATGGGTTTCAAAGAAGCCAAAGAACGAGAGTTATGGAAACAAGGTAGTATTGGGTCACCTGGGAGGCTCAGCAGCTCTTCAGGAGTGACTGAGTCTATGGATGCCGTGTTTCAGATGTCTATGACCATCTTAGGTGTCAGAGCAGGAGCTGGACAGAAGTGGAACCGAGTCAGAGGATGGATGTGCTCAGCAGCAAGGAGGAAGATGATTGCTTTGAGAGGAGCCAGAAGGAAGGCAAGGCTTGTGATTTTCAGTTTGTGGAAAGCTGCACTGAGTGTGAAATCCTGAGGCCTGAGGCCATCTCTGAAGAAAAGACAATGAAAAGGGAAAATAAAAACCAAGGACTGTCAGCTATTAGGGTCTAGAAACAAATTAAGGCCTTAACGCTAAGGGAGTGAAAGGACACCTTCATTTGAGACAAAAGTGAAAAGAAAAATTGAAGCCAAAAGGAAACAGTTTGCAGCCCAGCCCTCTATATGTCTCCTTTACACACCGAAGAAAGATGTGAGGAGGACCACCAAGGGAGCCTCAACTCCAGGTGCAAATGAAATCCAGCCAACCCCAGTCAGTGGAAAGTGTCCTAGAAGACCCTCAAGAAGTAAGAAAAGACTATTATTAGATACTTCAAGTAAAAGAAAAAAAAAATTATTATCCATAAGTACCAGTTTATATGCACATCACTATGAAAATTTTTCACGTTGCTTTAAGGATGTTATAGAAAAGTATAAAAGATTCCAATTATCTACTTGTAAAACAAGAAGATTCACTGATACATTCAACAAATAAGTAAAATACAATTCCTGTTCCAGTGGAAAATAAAATCACTTTCAGTTAGGCTATCACATTGGGTGGGTGCGTGTGTATGTGTGTGTGTGTGTGTGTGTGTGTGTGTGTGTAATATTCCTACGTTTTCTCTTTAAGGGAAAATAATGTTCATGAAAAAAATAAATAAATGGTTTCATGTATGACCCTCAAGTTAGTTTAATAATCCCTCAGAACTGAGAATAATCATTCTAACAGTTCTGATGCCCAAGTTCAGGCCATACAGAGCCTGTGGAGTCCTTGAGGATCATACATGTCGCATCCTGTTGGTGCTTTGAGAATTCTGAAGCAGGATATTCAGAGTGGGGGTGACTTCAGCTATGTCCACAGGGTGGCAGCCAAGCTATGGTCTCTGATAGCAACCTTATCCTGTTAGTTTTAGAAACAATATTATCATCTTTTTGAAATAAGGTCACCCTTTTAAAAGGCTGACTGGTAAACTTGGGACTCTAAACCAGGCTTCCTGTGTAACCTTCAGAGTGTCTAAGACTGCACCCATCATTTAGCTTCATCATTCCAGACACCGTCTTCCTCTTATCAGGTAACCATCAAAGCTAACAGAGGAAATGAAACTTTTCTTTTCCTGGGCGGGGGGTGGGGGAGGTCTTCTTGGTGGACAACAGATGGATGCAGAGAAATGGATGTCTTTGAAAGGAATGTACACAACTATTGTAGCACAGGACTTTGGTCAGAAAAGGTTAGTGAGTACAATTCACTAACCCTGGTCTTACTCTGAATGCTAAATGTACCAGCATTCTCTAGAGTTATCTTCTTGATTTAGGTAGACTTTCCTCCTTTTGCAGACATTTATCATCAGGCCAGCTAATGAGGCCAGGTAGCCTGTGCACGCTGACTTTCGTGAACATACTTTTGTGCCTTTATCTCCCAGGATCATTTACAAAATAGTTTGTTATTTTTATTTCATGTATATGAGTGTATTTCCTGCATGTATGTAAGTGCACCCATGTCATACAATGCCCATAGAGGTCATAAGAGGGTGTTGGATCCCCAGATGATTGTTAGCCAGCATATGGGTGGTGGGAATTGAACCCCTTTCCTCTACAAGAGCAGCCAGTGCTTTGAATCACTGAGCCATCTTTCCAGCCCACACCCAGGATCATTTTTATCCTGTCATATTACAAGAACATTTCTGACTTCTGCAGGCTTACTCTCACCATGTCTTCTGAGAATAGATTGATTTCACGGTATTGGGATTTCTTGGTTTGCATCAGTAGCTCCTTTCCTGATATCAGAGGGGCCTTCTAGGCACTTGTGACCATTTTGTGTGAGGAGTTTCCTGTCTTCTACGGCAATACACTTAGTTTTCAGAGTCAGAAATGTCCCTCAGTATTTTGATCAACCTTTCCTTCCTGACTTTACCTTTTGGTATTGATGGTTCTTTCCCATAGCTCCACACCCACTTGGGTCTTCTCTTCCCCAGGGTCAATGAAAGAACTCTTCAACCCTTCCTCCAGACAGTTTCCAGAAAGCTCCCCCATTACTATTTACCCGTTAACTGTAGTTGTGTGTCTTGTTCTTCCAAAATATGATACTCAGGTTGAAATAGTGTTCTGGCTGGCACAGATTAATATCAAAATGCTATTTCTTATACTAAGGCCCACTGTCTCAAGAAAAGGACATACATTTTTGTTTGTTTCTCATAACTCATGCTCATGTCACTACTAACACATTTAGAAACATTTAAACGTGAATATTATCAATATTTTGTATTCAACAACAGTTTTCATCCTTTCCCTACTTTTATGAGACAGGATCTCACACTGCAGCCTGCTCTGTCTTCAAACTCAGCAGCAATCTTCCTGCCTCTGACTTTCAAGTAAGTGCTGGGTTTAAGAGTATGAAACATGCCTGGCTTATGTTTTTCATCTTAATTCTAGGACTTTATATCTGTTTATATGAGCATTAGCATATATACTTGCTCAAGACCAGAAACTGTCCCTTGCTCTGGACCTTTGCTGTGTTTATCTCTATTCTTTACAAACTTACATAACTCATAAAGAAAAGAATGTAACAGGGGCTGGAGAGATGGCACAGTGGTTAAAAGCACTTAATGCTCTTCCAAAGGACTTGAGTTTAGCGCTCAACATTCACGTTGGGCAGCTTACAAGTGCCTGTAACTCCAGCTTTAGGAGATCTGTGGGTCTCTCTTCCCTGAGAACAAAGGGAGCAGGGTTAGGAAGGCCACGTGAGTAAGGAAAAACCTGCTGGGAGTCAGCTTCATTGAGACAGCTCAGGGGGTTACAGGAAGATATAGGGTTAGGACGGCAGCCAAAGCTTTACCTGATAGGTGTTCATAGTATGCTTCATTCGCATGTGGCAGAAGGACCCATCGGGATGGAGTGGCTGCAGTACAATGCCTGATTATCTTACGGGAAAACCTGGGGCAGCATTTGCAGGGAACTATGTCAAAGGTCATGTTCCAAATAAGGTCAGGCATCTGGACTTGGAGAAGCTCTCCAAATAAGGTCAGGCAGAGAGTAGGAAGGTGAGAAAGGCGGTCCTCCATTTAGCTCTGAGATCTGTAGAGCTATCCAGACATGGTGGACTGCAACCTTAACAGCAGGGTCCTCCAACAGAAATCTGACACCTTCTGCTTTCCACTAGCACCAGCACTCATGTGCATATACCCACACCCACACATACATATAATTAAAATTAAAAATAAATCTTAAAACAAGAATAGCAGCAGTTGTATGTGTTGTAATATGTAGCTTATTATTTGTGAATTTTCCTCTAATGTCACCTACTCACAGTCAGAGGTCATGCATCTTAGAATTTGAGACTCAAAAAGATGAAATGGTGCATCCAAGGTCCTGTATGTTTAAAGAGGCAGAGTTGGAACTACAAAGAATGCTTCAGCCTCCACACCTTACTTTCACTTCAGTCGCAAGAATCAATAATTTTGTTTTGAGGCATACCTCTCATTAGATACAAGTACTATTAGAAAATAGTACAGACAAAGAAAGTGTCTCCCTTCTGCTGACTGGAAAATGAATAAGGCAAACCTTGGAATCAGGGATTTCTAGTCATTACACAATTTCTGCTTTTTAGTGAGTTTTGGTTTGGGCTTGTCTCTCGGGGCTGTTCTTTTGCAGTCCTCCCTGAGCTTGGTGATTACCCTCAGTCATAACGAAGTCTGGGCTGATATCCTGGGCTGATGTTGGGTACCTGATCCAGATCTTCTATGGGCCATACCCTGGCGTCAGTCTGAAGGGTAGTGGTATGAATAGATGACATGTATTTATTGATCCTGAAGCTCTGCAGAGCTGCTCCAGGTGCCTATGCTTGCCTCTTCTGAGGCAAGATAAGTCTTGGAAATTCTTTTCATCATGGTGAGTCAGGTTTGGGTTAGCCTACTCTCCCAGTTAAGCAGGACTGCTCTCTAGGGATGCCAAGAGACAGAAGTGACTGCAAACAGAGTGGCCAAGACAAGTGCTGACACCATGGTTGGGTGAATGGAGATGTTGCACAGGCAACAACAGGTACAAGAAACTCCAGATGGAGCACTCCCTTTACATTCATCTGTCTTTTGTGCATGGAAGGCTTGACAGAAAAGGTTGTCCCTAAGCAGGAGCAGGAGTTTCACTAGCCTGGGGTCTTCTAAAAGCAGATCTGAGGCAGAGATTTGTATGCAACAAAGTTGGTTTGGAAGGAAAGTGATCCAGGAAATAGAGGAATGGAGAACAGAGGTTGAGAAGAGGGGAAAGAAAAGAATAATTCTGGGGAGCCTCTAAGCAACTGCGAGAAGCTGCTACAGTATTGAGCCACTGGACAGAGGAAGCTGGGAGAAAGCCACCCACTCCCACCCTTTGATGGTGTTCTGGACTGTCGACTGCTTGGAACTATGGCGAGCTCAGAGAATATTGGGAGGGGACCAATGGCCTCAGCTACAAATTTTCATTTTCCTCTCAAAAGCAAGATTCTTTCTTGTAAAAGCTTTGCAAAAATACACTAAAGGAAAAACACTATAAGCTTTTCATAAGCATATCATCTAAGAAGGAGTACTATTACCATGTCAGGTTGTGTTCTCACAGGCTTTTCTTATAATGTCAGGTTTTTCCAAACATATATGGGCAATATATAAGCCTTTCCATTGATATATGCATATATTAAATCATATTATGTTTAGAAAAAAAATATTTAGTTTCATGTTGCTTTTCCTTTTCATATATGCTAAATCTAGATCCTTCCATGTTATTAGGTTGTCTTCTCTAACATGAGTTTAATCACTTTATATTGTAGTCTCTACCGAGGATGTGCCACAGTTGGTTTATTACTTATCTTCTATGTTTGGGCATGATTTGAAGTTTGACTATTAGAATATATGTTGAAATGGATATCTTTGAATATAGATCCATTTTTTACATCTCCTAGGACTGTGATAAGATCAGTTTTTAAGAGCAAACTAGCCTCAAGATCAATTCATTGACTGCATACAAGTTGAACATCCTCTTATGGGTCAGGTGTTTCTTTTAAGTACTTTAGACATATCAATAGACAGTGTTCCCATCATCATGAGCATATTGACATAATAGATAAATGCAGTGACAGTGATAAAATATATGGGAAAGTTTGTCACTGTCAACTGTAAACTGGAGTTTGCATCCTCATGGACAAACAGTTGTGAAGGTTTGCAATTTCTGCATGTAAAACTGTTGTATCATGTGAATTATGCATTTTTTTTCTTCTAAGTGACACTGGACAGGTTTTGTTTTATGTGTTTATATTATGAGTTTAGACTCACCAGTTTAATATTATGACTGAGGTAATTTATTCTTTGGTTATGAATAAGTGACTCTCCCAAATGTTTCTCTCTCTCTTTTTTTTAATTTTTTGATGTTTCCTAAGATCTAGAACTTTTAAATTTTTTAATTTTTAAAATTAAATTTTATTTATTTATTGTGCGTGTGTGTTTGTGTGTGTGTATGTGTGTGTGTGTGTGCACATGTGCATGTGCATGCCATGAGCCCTGTCTGGCAGTCAGAGGACAACTTGCAGAAGTTGTTTCTCTTCTACCAGATTTGGTTCTGGGGATGAACTTCAAGTTGTCAGGTACGACAACAAGCACCTTTGCCGCTGAGCCATCTTGCCAGCTACTAAGATTTTTTTTTTCTCTAACATTTTTTACCAAATTGAGCTTTGTTTCAGAGCAAATAGTTTGTTGTCACAACAAAACTGATTTTCAATAGTAAATTTCCCTATTGGCTAACAGGTCCATTTTCCTTCAACCCTCTGCTCAGCAGAGGGATTGGCTACTGTTTTTTGTTGTTTTTTTTTTTTTTTTTTTTTTTTTTTTTTTTTTTCAGGAAACCGGAGCTAAAACTTGGCACCAGGCCGGCCAGCAATGGTGATGACTCAGTGGCCAGCTCTCTCTTCACCTGACAGAGAGGAGCCAGTGACCAAACAATTTGTGACTTAAGGTTCATTCGGTTGGAGTCTCAGCTGATGTTGGATAGTGTGGTCTCAGTAGTATCCCCATCCATGACTCTGTGCTACATTATTGTCATCCCTTCCCACCCAGAGATGTGGCTGGACACTAACTTGAAACCAGTACCTAGAAGCCACACAGAAGATCAGTCAAAAGCTCAGAATTCCCATGTGGTTCTTTCACCCCCACTCCAATTCCACCTGCTGTAGGAGCCAGACACAGTCTTGTTTCCACAGCCACTATCCATGGCTCAAGGATCAAGAGCTGGCCTTAATGAGCAGCAGATAGTCAGAGGCACCTAAATGCCTGTGAGGTAGGTTGTACCACTCTCCCTGTTTAATGCAGCCACAAATTCCCTAAAACTTCAATACTAAATGTCAGTAATGATGGAGCTAAGAGTGCTCACCTGACCCCTTGCTTACCAGTACCCTAAAGCTTCTTCTTAGGAAACAGTGAAAAGGGACACTTTGAGAAATAGAGAGATGGAGTTGGGGCTGGAGAGACAGCTGAGCAGTTAAGAGTGTGCGTTAATTAAGCACATACTGCTCTTTCAGAGGACCTGAGTTTGGTTTCCAGTACCTACTTTTGGTGGCCCTAACAGCTACCTGTAACTCTATCCACAGAGTGACCCAATGCTTATCATCTTTAAAGGCACTTGAACATGCACCCCCCTACACACATACATAATTTAAAATAATGATAAAAATAAAAATTAACCCATAAATTGAGAGATAGAGGAAAATGTCCCCTTTAGAGGCTGTAACTCTTCTATTTCAGGACACATCTAGTCTCATCCTGAATGTGACTGTGGAGGTCGAAATACATAGCAACATGAACTGGACTTCACCTAGCCAGAGTTGAAAAGGGAGAGCTAGACACTGGAGCGTTTTCATTTCCATCTAGTAAGCTGGTTAGTTTTTTGTCAGCTTTATACAAACTTAGACATACCTGAGAAGAGTCTCGGACGAGGAATTGCTTCCATCAGATTGGCCTGTGGGCACTTTCTTGATTTATTGATGTAAGGGGCCCAGCCCACTGTGAGTCATGCCACCCTGGGCAGGTGGGCCTGGATTGCATAAAAGAGGTTCCTGAATGGGCCCTTCATTAGTCCTCCATGGTTTCTGCTTTATTTCCTGCATGAGTTCCTGTCCTGACTTCTCTCATTGATGGACAGGAAATATAAGATGAAATAAACCCTTTTCTCCAGGGTTGCTTTTGGTCATGGTGTTTATCATACTAACAGGAACCAAATTAGAACATGTACTTAACTTGCATTTTCGTTTAGAGTTTCTATCTTTTCTTTAATGTTTAAAGGAAATCTAACCTAAGAATAGTTCAAAGTTTTTTTTTCTAGTTTAAAATTTTTCCTTTTGAGTTTTTCTTCCTTTCACTTATTGTTAGTTCATATGTAATTTGTTTTTCTGCAGGAAACTATTTTTCTCCTTCCAAATAACTCAAAGCGTAATGTTTCTGTGTAATACTTGGGAGTTGTAAGTTGCTAAGTAACCTGGGAGGCCAAGGCAGCAGGTAAGCCCTGGAATGGCTGTATGGTCACAGCCAGTGCCAAAGATGCTAAAAGTGCCAGCAAACAGCAAGGCACACTGGAC
Organism: Nannospalax galili; assembly: GCF_000622305.1. NCBI lineage: Eukaryota > Metazoa > Chordata > Mammalia > Rodentia > Spalacidae > Nannospalax > Nannospalax galili. The sequence goes on along the minus strand of NW_008351635.1, from coordinate 3,235 downwards.
TCTGTCATTCAGGGGTTCCCAGGAGAGAATTGCCATCAGAGATCATGCATGTGCACATTATCATCAGGAAGTGCAAGGGCTGTTGCAGGAGCTGAGTGAGCTTAGAAAAAAGAAGGCAACCATGGCCACTTGTCCAGGGTTACTGAACGTCACCTCACAGGGCATGTCTTGAAAAGCATTCTGCTCCTCCATAACACATCCCAAGGGAAAAGACTTGGGCTCCCAAGCAAAGCCCATAGCTACATCGAATGCATAGTAAACTGGCATGGGGGCTTCTCCTGTGGGCAAGAGAAGTGATGTGATCTGGAATGACTGACAAGGCCAAAAGTGGACCGCTCTGTGTCCTTGGCCAAGTTACAGAGCCCCTCTGCATCCAGTTTTATTAAATTAGATGTTCATTTTATTTTAACACATTTAGCAGTAATAATCTGTTGGAAATAATGCTGTATAAGGATATATGCTCTAGATTTCAAGACTTGGAGTATAAGCTTCAAGGGTACAAAAATTGAAATGTGGGGCCAGTGAGGTGACTCAGCAGATAAAGTTGTTTGATGACCTGAGATCAATCCTGAGAACCCACATAGAAAGAACTACCAAGTTGTCCTGTAACCTACACACACATGCAGTGGCATGTGCCACCCCAAAATAAATAAATGTAAGCAGTTTCTTTCAAATAACTTGAAAGCGCATGCAGCATATTTTTTTGATGCTAAAGAGTAAACGTATGTGGAAGAAGAGACATTTTAGGAAGGAAGGAAGGGAAAGAGGGAGAGAGGAGGGGAGAGAAAATTATTAACTAAGTTTGACCTATGAGAAGAAATAAAGACTGGACTGTGAGGCAAATCTCTGCCAACCATTCTAACCCACACAGTAGGTGTGGGAAGACAGATGCACAACAGCCTTTCATCCCACCAACCAAACAGACCTCTTAGCTTTCAAAATTAGCATTTAAAAGTTCCTTTACCCAGAATGTCAGTTGTAGCTATTTGCCGCCCTCTGCTGTCCAAAGAGAGTAGTGATTGCACTGCAAGCCAGGTTTATTTGGTTGAAATTTGAACACAGTGCCCCCTCCCCAGTCACTTAGGCTGTGTCTACTATCAAGCATTGATGTAAAATAAACCAGGGTCTAGCACAGATAGATTCTTATTCTCATGGACCTTAATTAGATAACACACTTATTAATTATTCATTTCTCCAATCAGTCTTAGGAGGTAGGCCTGATCATTTTCTCATATTACAGAGGAGGAGACCAGGACACAGAGATACTTGGATCCTTGTCTTTCAAGCTCAGTGTTATGGGCAGGGAAGTTAAGCATGAAACCAAGGTTTCTTGTCTATTTAGATAAGAACTCTGAGGGAAAGGGACACCTGACAGCAAGAGGCTCTCAAGTCAGCTCCGAGGAGAACTACTAGGGAGGAGAGAATGAGCCTGCATGTTTACAGGAAGGAACACCCTAAAGAGCTTAAGAGCTGTGGCACCTGGGGTATGGGAAGGGATAGAATTCAGGGAGAGCAAGAGAGTCCTCAGGATTTTTTATAAGCCTCTGGTTCTTCTTTTGTTAATTTTTATTTTTATATTATTTTTATGTGAGGTGTACCCCACCTTATATTAATTTTTTTATTTTTTATGTGTATGTGTGTATTGCCTGCATGTAGGTAAGTGCACCCGTGTCGTGCAATGCCCACGGAAGACAGAAGAGGCTGTCGGATCCCCTGGAACTAGAGTTACAGACAGTTGATAGTTGCCATGTGGGTGCTGAGATTCAAACCCAAGTCTTCTGCAAGAACAGTCAGTGTTCTTAACTGCCAAGCCATCTCTCCAGCCCCATAAAAATATTAACTGTATAAGGAGAGAAAAACATTTAGAATTTTCATTTTCAGGGCTGGCAAAATGACTTAGCAGATGAAGATACTTACTGTCAAACTTGATGACCTGAATTTAATCTCCAGGACTCTCATAGCAGGAGGAGAGAGCTGACCCCCTCAACATTGTCCTTTGACTTCTACATGCATCCATGACACATGTGCACATTTCCACATAGGTACACAACAATAAAAATATTTTAAAAAATAAAATTATCATTTAGAAAATGTCTTCAAAATTTTGTTGAGTTTTATGAGACAAATATTAAATGTTAAGACACAGCTGAGAATCCCTCTTAGAACCAGTGTCCAAAACAGGTGATATGTATAAAACACTGATTAAGTGCAGGTATACCACAGCAGGCATGTGACATAGGTGTTATTGTTCATACACTTGCCAGTAAGCCATTTGATTTCAGAAAGTTCAAATCATTTGCCCTGGGTCAAATAACTGGTATTCTGGGTACTACTTGACTTCACCACCCCCTTTTCTGTGTCCTAAGTGAGGAGAAACAAGCTAAGTAAATCACCTCCCACACATCAAGATTTACAGGGCTTATACTGAGTTCAATATTGTATAATTTGTTCATACACTTGCCAGTAAGCCATTTGATTTCAGAAAGTTCAAATCATTTGCCCTGGGTCAAATAACTGGTATTCTGGGTACTACTTGACTTCACCACCCCCTTTTCTGTGTCCTAAGTGAGGAGAAACAAGCTAAGTAAATCACCTCCCACACATCAAGATTTACAGGGCTTATACTGAGTTCAATATTGTATAATTGTAGTAATTCAACAGTGAACCTAAAAATTTCATAGCCACTTTTGAAAGAGCTGTATCTGCTCTGGAAACTGTTATTGAGTTTGTTAAAGCTGTAATGAAATGCTTCTTCTTTTTTTGGGGGGGGTGGGGTTTGAGACAGGGTTTCCCGATAGCTCCAACTGTCCTGGAACTCACTATGTAGACCAGGCTGGCCTTGAACTCACAGAGATCCGCCTGCCTCTGCCTCCCAAGTGCTGGGA
>NW_008351635.1:0-269 GCF_000622305.1 Nannospalax galili | reverse complement strand
TAACAAAAACAAAAAGAAAACCTTGGGGACAGAGAGATGGTTCAGCAGTTAGGAGCACTGACTGCTCTTACGGAGAACCCGGGTTCGATACTCAGCACCAACATGGCGGCTGCAAACCGTCCTTAACTCCAGATCCAGGTGACTCCAAAGTCCTCTTCTGACGTCCACGGAATAAATAAAAAAAAAAATTTTAAATGAAAGCTAAGGGTATAGTTGGTGGTTAGGGTTAGGGTTAGGGTTAGGGTTAGGGTCAGGGTCAGGGTCAGGGT
>NW_008351634.1:1124963-1125461 GCF_000622305.1 Nannospalax galili | reverse complement strand
TTTAGTTTAAAGTCTATTTTGTCAGATATTAGAATTGCAACACCTGTTTTTGTCTTAGTACCATTTGCTTACTATATTTTTTTCCATGCTTTCACTTCAAGGTAATGTCTGTCCTTGAAAGTGAGATGAGTTTCTTGCAGAAAACAAAAAGATGGGTTTTGTTTCTTAATCCATTCACCTAGTCTGTGTCTTTTGACTGGGGAGTTCAGTCCGTTAATATTTAAAGTTATTAATGAAAGATGAGTATTGAATCCTGTGAGTTTTATTTCTGATTACATTCTTTCTTGATAAAGCTGTACTTTTCCACAGTTATACCGTCATTGAATTTCTTTCCACAACCCCTTGGGTATATCATTCCTTTCTTCAGCTCTTTGTATTGCTCCCAGAACTCTCTGAAGGGCTGGTTTTGTGGACATGAATTTCTTCAGCCTATTTATGTCATGGAAGATTTTTCTTTCCCCTTCAACTATAATAGACATTTTGGTTGGATATAGTGAT
>NW_008351634.1:1115734-1124862 GCF_000622305.1 Nannospalax galili | reverse complement strand
GACTTGTTGTTTCTCTTTTGCAGCTTTCAGTATTGTCTCTTTGTTTCATACGTTTAGTGTTTTTACTGTGACGTGCCGTGCAGATTTTCTTTTCTGGTCCTGTCTGTTTGGTATTCTATATGCTTCTTGTATTTGTATGGGCATGCCTTTCTTTAATTTTGGAATATTTTCTTCCATGATTATGTTGAAGATCTGGTCCACATCATTATCTTGTGATTCTTCTCCTTCCTGTATGTCTATGGTTCGTAAGTTTGTTTGTTTTTTTTTGTTTGTTTTTCAGTCTTTTTGAGACAGGGTCTCCCTGTAGCCACAGCTGACCTGGAACTTGCTATGTAGACCAGGCTGGCCTGGAACTCACAGAGATCTGCCTGCCTCTGTCTCCCAAGTGCTGGGATTAAAGGCATGCACCACCACGCCCAGCAAGTTTGGTCTTTTTATGGTGTCACACAATTCCTGCATAATCCATTCTTGTGGTTTCTTAAACTTTTTATAATCTTTGCTTGAGCGGTCTAGTTCTTCCACTTTATCTTCAAGTCATGATACCCTGTTTTCCATTTCATTCATCCTATTGGTGAGGCTTTCTCCTGTTGTTTCTAATTGGCTTACTGAGTGTTTCACTTCCTTCTTCATTTCAGCCTGAGTATTCTTCAATATTTCTGACTCTTTTCTGAATTCATTCAGAAGTTTATCCCTATCGTCCTTCAGTTCTTTGATTTCTTTGTGTGTTCTTTAAATTCACTGAATTCTTTTATCATGTTTATATTGAGTTCCATGTCCTGCATTATCTCCAGGGCGTTCTCATTTTACTCCTCTAGAGGACTATTGGTATTTGGAGGGATATGTTATTTTGATTTTTCATGTTATTATTTTTTCTCTGTGATTTTTGACATGTGAATTTCTTTTGTAGTTTCTGATTCTTGTGTGAGACTGTTTAGGTCTGCTTCTTTTTGTAAACTTTGTGTTTGTGGTTTACTTTTTGGGCATGAAATGCTGGTTCCTCTAAGCTTCTGGGTCTCTCTTTTGATTTTATATTGGAGTGGCCAGATTGCTTTTGTCTTCAGGAGTTCCCACAGAGACCCAAGTCAGATGAGGATCAGATGCTCTCAGGCTTTCTCCCAAGGTCTGGATCCCTCAAGGAAAGATTTTGGCTTCAGGAATTTGTGGGTTGGACTGGCCTGGGAGCCAGTACCAGGAAAGATGCTGGTCTAGGGATGTTGGACCCCCAGTCTGGGGTACCCAACGTTCAAGGGAGGCCACACCCCAATAACTCAGTCCCCAGACCAGGAGATGCAACAAGCAAGAGGATTTTATTGGCGTCTGCGCAGACGGGCTCCTGCCTCACTCAGAAAGGAGAAGCCCCGAGCTCAGCTTACAGGCTGCTTATAAAGGCAAAAACCACAAGCCACAAGCGGCTCCTAAACCAAGAAAAGCAGAAGCGGGAGGGGGGATTTTTCAGGTGATTTCCAGCTTGGGTGAGGTACATGAAAAGGTCAACTCTTTCTCAGCAGTTTAGAATTGTTTTTCGTTTTACTTCCTTGTATAACTTTTTCTTTGGCCTGGGGGACTTGGTTTGAATCCATCATCCCCCCCCTTTCTTATGGCCAGATTTTAATCCTAAAATCTATAGGTCTTCTGTTCTTTTTAGAGCGTGGTATTGCTGGGTAAGGACCAAGGCCTGAGTCACCGATAGTCGGTCTCTGATAAATTGTAACAGTCTGTTGAGGATGCATGGCCCGAAAGTTAAAAGAAGGAGAAGAATAACTAGGGGGCCTATTAGGGTGGACACCAGGGTAGTTAACCAGGGGGTTGTATTGAACCATCCTTCAAACCACCCCTGTTTGGACTCACGGTCTCTTTGTCTTTTATCCAACCTCTGGCAGAGTTTAGTCATAGAATCTCTAACAACCCGCGAGCTGTCAGCATAGAAACAACATTCTTCGCCTAGAGCTGCACAGAGTCCTCCCTCCTTGAGGAAAAGCAGATCCAGCCCCCTTTTATTCTGTAATACTACTTCTGAGAGGGAGGTTAGGGATTTTTTTAAATGAGTGATTGACTGTTCTATTGCCATGATGTCCTCATCTACAGCCATCTGTAACTCAGCATAAAATATTGTTGTGGCCCTCGTATTAGGGCTGCTGTTCCAGTTCCTACCCCTGTAGCCACCCCAACTCCCAGAAGTATTGCTAGAGTCAGGGACACAGGCTCTCTTTTATATCTGCCTGGGTGTTGCTCGAAAAACTGTTCTACAGAATCTACGGGGTGAGAAACAACACTCTTTACCCAGAGCTGCACAGAGTCCTCCCTCCTTGAGGAAAAGCAGATCCAGCCCCCTTCTATTCTGTAGTACTACTTCTGAGAGGGAGGTTAGGGATTTCTCCAAATGGGTGATTGACTGTTCTATTGCCCTGAAAACTTCATCTATAGCCATCTGTAACTCTGCATAATGTTGTGGTCCTTGTATTAGGGCTGCTGTTCCGGTTCCTACCCCTGCAGCCACCCCTACTCCCAGAAGTATTGCTAGAGTCAGGGACACAGGCTCTCTTTTATATCTGCCTGGGTGTTGCTCGAAAAACTGTTCTACAGAATCTACGGGGTGATAGAATACCCAGGGCAGGAACTTAATCATGACACAGTAATCCTGAGAGGTATTAAGGACCATACTGGCTACACAGGAGTCATCCCAGAGTTGCATGCCCACCAAGCCCCTAGTGGAGGCAGGAGATAGTAATTCCCTTCCCCTGGAGGTACAGAAATAGTGGAGTTGCAGAGGTGGGCATGAGTTGGAGGTGGGTTTCCTAAGCAGAGTCCAGATCCTGAGACTTCTGTGAGGGTTAGGGGGTGAGGGGTCTCTCTATGGCATTGGTCAGCTGAGGTGGTGTTATTGAATGCTCCTAGTGTAGCTATGCCTTTGTAATAAGGGGGTGCTGCTGCTAAACACAGCCATCAAGATTCAGTCAGGTTGGGGTCTGTCTGTCTGATGGCCTTATATGCTCCTTGAATTAGATTGAACAGTCGGTCCCCCATAGTCGAAACCTGTTGACTCAGGGGACGAGGGGTCTGTTCTGACATGATGATGGTTGGGGAGGTGTTAGGAAAAGGGTTGGGGAGGTGCTGTGAGGTAGCTTCAGGTATTAGAGTTAGTGGGGGACTTGGGTAGTTGGGGATGGGTTTTTGGATAGGCAAGATGGGGTTGGGACCTATAGCTGTTGGGTAGGAGGAGATATCTCTCCTAATAGTAAAAAGGAGGCCATCATCTACCCGTTCCTTATATAGTCTGATTCCCCAAGAATACCCCTTGTCCCAATCTGTAGCCTTTTTTCCTGTTGCTGTGAATTCTACCCGGAGGGGGTTGCACCATTTACCTTGCCAGGCCTGTTTATGAGTAGTTTTCCACTCGTCAAATTTTCCCTGCAAACGACTGTTCCCATGAGAATAATTTGCTTTTACAGTGATATAATCCCATGATGAGGTCGGGGACCACCAGGTGTCCCTGGTTGTTTCGCATCCCCAATTTTTGCAGTAAAAGTAGGCCCTCCCTCCACATTGGGGGTTGAGATATTTAGCCCGGTGGTTGCCTGAGCAGACATAGAAGGTTAATGTACGCAACATGGCTCGATGTTCATGAGGGCCACATCCTCCCCATGGGTCAAGTCCCAATCTCCCGGGGGGACTTTTCTTGTCAGGTGCCACCTCAGTATTCCAGTTCCCTTCTAAGTCCCAGGGCTCTGGCACTCCTAAGGCTAATTTACACAAATCTGGATACAGTATAGGCCACCAAGTGCCCTTGGTGCCATTTTGTGGGTTTCAAATACTACAATACCCATTTGATTAATTATCCGCCAGGTGGTCAGCATAGGGAGATGGGGGCTTCCTTGACTGGGGACAAACCTACAAACAAGTAGAATCATTAGGCATCTCTGGAGAGTCTTATTTTTAGAGGGTTGGATGTTTTGTGTAGATGCCATCTTCCGGCGTCCTCCTGGGTCGGGGCTCTTTTGGCGTGGGAGGCGTGGATCCAGGCTGAAATCCCGTCTACTTTGAGGGCTGTGGGCATAGTCAGGAGAACCATGTAGGGTCCTTTCCACCGTGGTTCAAGAGCCTTTATGTTGTGTCTTCTCACATACACCTGATCTCCGATTTAATAGAAGTGGGGTGTTCGTGGACTACCAGGCCAGTAGACAGCAGCCAAAGGCCTCCAAACCTGGTTCTGGATGATCTGAAGGGCTTGGAGTCTTGTTTTTAGGCTGGGAATGTCAAAAGAAGAGGGCAAGGACTTGTTTTTAGGCTGGAGTTATCAAAAGAAGAGGGCAAGGGGGACAAGGTTACATTGAGGAAAAGGATTTCGTAGGGGGTTAGGCCGTGTGGGCTGGAGTTATCAAAAGAAGAGGGCAAGGGGGACAAGGTTACATTGAGGAAAAGGATTTCGTAGGGGGTTAGGCCGTGTGTAGCAGGAGTATTTCTAGCCCAAAATAGAGCTAGAGGTAGGAGCTGCACCCAGTCTTTAGTGCCAGTCTCTAGAGCTAATTTAGTTAAGGTCTCTTTAATGGTTCTATTCATTCTTTCTACCTGTCCTGAACTTTGGGGTCTGTAAGCACAATGTAATTTCCAATTGATCCCCAATTCTTTGGCCATCCCCTGACTTACCTGGGAGACGAAGGCTGGGCCATTATCAGACCCAATTACCTTGGGCAGTCCGAATCGAGGGAAGATTTCTTCGATTAGCTTCTTCACCACAGTCTGAGCTGTTTCCTTCTGGGTGGGGAAAGCTTCAACCCACCCTGAAAAAGTGTCTATAAACACTAGGAGATATTTATAACTATATTTTCCTGGGAGGACTTCAGTAAAATCTACCTCCCAATTAATCCCAGGTCGTGTCCCTCTTTCTCTCTTGCCAAATGGGACCTTTGATCTGGAAACATTTACCAGGGAACATGAGACACAATCTCCCACTACCTTCTAGACTAGCTGGTTAAGTTCTGGGAAATAATAGAATTGTTCTTCTCTTTCTAGTAGCATTTTTAGTTTCTTGTGTCCTAAGTGCGTCCACTAGTGGAGTTGGGAGATTAGCTCGAGGGCCGCCTTTCGGGGCAGTATAATTCGACCCTGATACTCCCAAATTTTCTGGGTCCAAAGTAGCATTGAGCTTCCGAACGAGTTCCAGATCTTGTTCAGTGTAAGTGAAGAGGGCCTCTCCCTCCCTTGTTTGTGCCTCAATTTCAGTCTGTAGGGCTGAATGAGTGTAGAGGACATGGGCACTTTCTGCTGCCTGGCGGGCGGCTTCATCTGCCATTCAGTTGCCCTGGGCAATCGGTCCCTGGCCTCGCTGATGTCCAGGGAAGGCTTGCAGAAGGGCCACTATTGTTTCTTTGTTTTTAATGTCCTTACCAGCTGAGGTGAGGAGTCCCCGTCTCCGGTAGATTTCCCCATGTACATGAGCCGTGGCAAACACATAGCAATGTTGACCTTTTTGCCCTCTGCTAATTTTAGGGCTTGGATTAGGGCTTCTAATTCAGCCCGTTGGGCTGATGTTCCAGCCGGCAGGGCTTGGGCCCATATTATCTTCTCCCCATCAACCACCGCCACCCCCGCCTTGTGCTCACCATCTTGCAGAAAGCTGCTCCCATCCGTATACCAAGTGGCATCTGCATCGATTAGGGGCTGGTCGGTGAGGTCTTCCCTAGTCCCATGTGTCTCCGCAAGTATTTGCTTGCAGTCATGGGGAATCTCAGTGTCTTTCTCAGGAGCTGGTAGCAGCATGGTGGGGTTTAAGGTGGCCGGACTACCAAACTTAATCTTTTCTGGATTTAATAGTAGTGCCTGGTAATGGGTCACCCTGGCATTTGACAGCCATCTGTCAGGGGGCTGTCTAATGATGGACTCCACTGCATGTGGTGTTATAACAGTTAAGGGCTGACCCATGGTGAGTTTGTCTGAGTCTTTTACCAGGGAAGCTATTGCCACCATGATTCTCAAGCATGGGGGCCAGCCAGCAGCCACATTGTCCAGTCTCTTTGAAAGATAAGCCACTGGCCTTTTCCAGGGTCCCAAAGTCTGAGTAAGGACCCCTTTTGCCATCCCTTTATTTTCATCTATATATAATCCTTTCACCATCCCTTTATTTTCATCTATGTATAAGATGAAAGGTTTTGTCAAGTCTGGTAATCCTAGAGCTGGAGTTGTCAGCAGCGCTCTTTTTATTTTGTCAAAAGCTCTCTGGTGTTCTTCCGCCCAGATGAAAGGGGTCCCGCTCTTTGTTAAAGGATATAGAGGAGCTGCTATTTCAGCAAAGCCCGGTATCCATAATCTACAGAATCCTGCACTTCCCAATAACTCTCTGAGTCCTCTGGCTGAGGTTGGTGGGGGGATAGAGGCTACCGCTTGTTTCCTGCTGTCCATTAGCCAGCGTTGCCCTCCCTCCAACGGGTATCCCAAATAATTCACCTGCTGTAGACACATCTGGGCTTTCTTTGCCGAGGCCTGATACCCAAATTCCCCCAGTCTCAATAGGAGAGCCTCCGTACCTTGCAGACAGCCAGCTTTTGTTTCGGCCGCTAAGAGTAGGTCATCCACATACTGAAGAAGCATAATCTGTGGGTTTCTTACGCAAAAGTCAGCCAAATCACGATGTAGAGCTTCATCAAACAGAGTAGGGGAGTTCTTGAATCCTTGGGGGAGTCACGTCCAGGTTAGTTGCCCCGATATTCCAGCTTCAGGGTCCTTCCATTCAAAAGCGAAGATGGGCTGGCTAACCGGGCTCAGCCTTAGGCAGAAAAACGCATCCTTCAGGTCAAGTACAGTATACCACCTGTGGCTGGGAGGCAAAGAACTCAGGAGATTGTAGGCATTGGGAACAGTGGGGTGTATATCTTCTATGCTCTGATTGACTTCTCTTAGGTCTTGGACCGGTCGATAGTCATTCGTTCCTGGCTTTTTCACGGGAAGCAGCAGGGTGTTCCAAGGGGACTGACAGGGGTGGAGTATACCTATTTGCAAAAGTCTTTGGATGTGGGGCCTGATTCCCTCTCGGGCCTCTCTGCTCATAGGGTATTGCTTGATTGAAACAGGGTTTGCAAATGGTTTTAGAGTGACCACTATTGGAGGCTGATTGAATGCCAGTACCGGACCTCCTGTCTCGGCCCATGCTGAGGGGAATTTAACTAGCCAATTAGGTATATCAGGAGTTCCTACTATCGGTCCTTCATATAACCGATGTTCATCTTCCAGTCGCAGGGTTAACACTTGTAGTGGAGCTCCATCTTTTCCTTTTAGAGTAGCTCCCTTTCTAGTGAAGTGGATATGGGCTCCCAGCTTAGAGAGTAAATCTCTCCCAAGAAGAGGATATGGACAGCCGGGGACCAGCAAAAACGAGTGGGAGACCTGTCCTGTGCTGAGGTCCACTTTTCTTTCTGTGGTCCATCTGTATGTTTTTCTTCCGGTGGCCCCTTAGACCCAGGCTGTTTTGGAACTCATGGGTCCCTCAGTTGTTGTCAAGACCGAGTGTTGAGCTCCTGTGTCTACCATGAAGGTAGTCAATTGCCCCCCTACCTTTAAAGTTACACTGGGCTCAGGGGGGAGCTTGACTCCCCTAGTCCCCTAGAGTTAGGACTGGGGTTGTCTTCTTTTGAAGTTTGTTCAACTTTTTCAGACATTCCCGAGCCCAATGTCCTCTCTCCTTGCAATAGGCACGCTGGTCTTTATCCACTAGGGGACTTCTCTTGTCTCCCAGGTCCCTACCTGGTCCTGCTCCCTGTCCTGCTCCCTGGACTACTGTAGCCAAAATTCGACTTAATTTTTTATTTCTCTTTTTCTCTCTCTTATCCTCTCTAGCTTCCTGTTCTTTTCTGATTCTGTCCTCTCTTTCTTCTAATGTCTCTCGCCTATTATAGATTCTCTCAGCTTCTCTTACTAAATCTTGTAAGGAGTACCCCTGAAGGCCTTCTAGCCATTGGAGCTTACCACGAATGTCAGGAGCTGATTGTCCTATGAAGGCCATAATAAGGTCCGCCTGACACTCCTGGGCCATGGGATCAAAAAGGGTGTACATCCTATATCCATTAGGCATTCTAGGAACCCTGCGGGGGTTTCATTTTCCCCCTGGGTTATAGCACGTACCTTTGCCAAATTGGTTGGGTGCCTTCCGGCCCCTTTGAGACCCGCTATCAGAGTCTGGCGATAAAGACGGAGATGCTCCCTACTGGCCAGGGTCTCGTGGTTCCATTTGGGTCTGGTCAGAGGAAATCCTTCGTCTATTTCATTTGGGAGCAGAGTGGGTCTTCCATCCTGCCCGGGGACATTTTTCCGGGCTTCTAGGATGACTCGCTGTCTCTCCTCTGTGGTTAAAAGTGCCTGGAGGAGTTGTTGACAATCCTCTCAGGTGGGTTGGTGAGTGAGGATAGACTCTGTTAAAGCAGTTAGAGCCTGAGGGTCCTGAGAAAAAGAGGGGTTATGGGTCTTCCAATTATACAAGTCAGAGGCTGAAAAAGGCCAGTACTGGATCTGGTCCCCTACAGTTCAGAGGGGAAAAACCTGGGCAGTCCAGGTTCCATCAGAGGGGCCCCCTCTGTCCCTCCTCAGATGGAGTCTGCTAGACGGAGGGGGGATTGGTCGGGTTCGGTAGAATCAGGAGAGGGATGAGATTCCTGGGGTGGAGGTGCCTGCGTGGGTGGATAGGGAGGTGGAGGATCGAGGAGGGTCAGGGAGGCTTGGTCCTCAGGGAGGTCTGGCTTCTGCTTCTTCTTCTCAGGGGAAGACTGAAGGGGCAGGAGGGAAGAAGTGAGATTTGGGGGAGCTGAAGGGGTAAGGGGCCCTTGATCAGTCTCTCTGGTTCCCCAAGGAGGTAGGAACAGCCGTGCCCAAGGTGTGGGGTTCCAGGCCAAGTCTTCCCAGGTGACTATACAGTCTACCTGATCCGGGTGTCCATGTGGTCCTGGGTAGAAAATGTATTCCTTAACCTGTAAGATAGTAGCAAGGTCAAAAGTCCCATCCCTTGGCCATCCTTTTACAAAAGAGGGCCATGCAGAGGAACAGAGACTCTGCCACTTCTTCTTTTGGACCTCCAATAATAAGTTGTGGGCCCATTCCACGACCTCCTTCCAGTGTTCCAGAGTTAAGCTTAAAGGGGTAGTTAG
>NW_008351634.1:1096384-1115617 GCF_000622305.1 Nannospalax galili | reverse complement strand
CGAGTACCTATTGTTGCCCAGTTTTTCTTCTGCGGGGGACATGAATTTATCTGGGATTCACACCTGGGACCCCCTTATCCTTTCACGGGAGTCTTTTGGCGGTGAGTGCCCAATGGCTCTTATTTACTCGACCCGTGCCCCCGGGGCTTTTTTAGTGGCCAGAGAGAGGGATGGAGAGGAGAGGGAGATACAGAAAAGCTGTCTTGTCTCCACCCGTGCGGGCAGTTGGGGTCCGCTAAGAGGGCTAAGAGCCTTTGGCTTACATCAGGGAGTGGCCCTGACCAGAAAACCTCAATTGCTCCTTCACCTTTAACGGTCCCATACGAAGACTTAGACCGAGAACAAAAGGAAAGAGAAGGAGGAAGGGAATGTTTAAAATAGCGTAGAGAAAAATACAAAACCAGACCTTTTCCTTTTAAGACATTAACATAATCATCAAGTACACACACATCACATTGAATCACATTTGTGTGGACCAGTCCCTCTTACACTCAGACACGCACTGCACTCACCATTCTCACTTCACTTTCAGGATCCTCAAGCACAAATACAGACAACACAAAACAAAAATCCTTGGCGCGCACTTCCTGACTCACAAACTGAAAGTACAGATCAGGAGGGGAGCAGCCAAGCCAATCTCCCTTCTCCTGGGATGAGGAAAGCTACACTGTCCTCCCCACTCCAGATCACTCTGGTCACTAAGGCCAGGGTGTCGGAACCAGGGGCCTCTGGGCACATCTGCCACTCCCGCTGGTTCCCAGAATACAGACTTATAGGTCCTTTACAGGCACAAATGTTCAGACAGAATGTTCCCAGAACAGGAAATGACTGACAGACATTAAGACCAAGACAAACCACAAGACGTCTGTCCTTACCTCCTGCTGATCTGAGGAAATGGGTCTGGGGGGGCGACTGAATCCTGGACGAGCCCCCAAATGTTGGACCCCCCCCAGTCTGGGGTACCCAACGTTCATGGGAGGCCACACCCCAATAACTCAGTCCCCAGACCAGGAGATGCAACAAGCAAGAGGATTTTATTGGCGTCTGCACAGACAGGCTCCTACCTCACTCGGAAAGGAGAAGCCCCGAGCTCAGCTTACAGACTGCTTATAAAGGCAAAAACCATAAACCATAAGCGGCTCCTAAGCCAAGAAAAGCAGAAGTGGGAGGGGGGATTTTTCGGGTGATTTCCAGCTTGGGTGAGGTGCATGAAAAGGTCAACTCTTTCTCAGCAGTTTAGAATTGTTTTTCGTTTTACTTCCTTGTATAACTTTTTCTTTGGCCTGGGGGACTTGGTTTGAATTCATCAGGGAAGCTGATGGCCATCCCACCCAGAGATGCCAAGGAAGATGGGGGTGGGAAGCAGCCCCAAGGGCTCCTGGGGAGTGCACTGAGGAGCTGGGTTGGTCCTGGATGCAGAGGATCAGGAAGAGGAAAGGTCAGCCCTGGCCTCCAGGAAAGAAGCTGGCAGGTCACAGGCCCGGGGAAGTAGAGGGAGGTGAGGGTGGAGCCAGGCCCAGAGTGCTCCTGGGGACCTAAGAAGTAACTGAGTTGGTCTGGATGCAAAGGATCAGGAAACAGTACTGGTTCCCCCAGTGTCTGGGGCACCAAGATAAGGAATGGGACAGGACCCAGGCTTGGAGGAGAGATGGTGGGGGGAGATGGGAGGGTGAATGAAGCTGGGGGAGTCAAGTCTCAGAGGGCACGATTCACTTACCCCAGAGAGAAGCCTGCAGGTCATGCAGGCCCAGGGAAGCAGAGGGAGGTGAGGGTGAGGCCAGGCCCAGAGTGCTCCTGGGGACTCAAGAAGGAACTGGGTTGGTCTGGATGCAAAAGATCAGGAAGCAGTGTTGGTTCCCCAGGTGTCTGGGGCACCAAGACAAGGAATCGACAAGACCCATGCTAGGAGGAGGGACTGGCGGGGGACCCGGGAGGGTGAATGAGGCTAGGGGAGTCAAGGTGCGGAGGGCACGATGGACTTACCCCGGAGAGAGGACTGTGGGTCGGAGCAAGCTTTTGCTTCTTTACTCTTGTCAATAGATAGAGTAGAAAAGATGCAGGGAGCCCAGCATCTCTAACAGGCATTCTGCATATCTCATTATTCCCTGGAGGATCCTATCTGCTCTCAGGACATGCTGGTTACATGAAGTCTCAGCAGAGGGTATGTGGGAGGGGACAGGAATGGAGGAACCATAGCATCCCGCCCAGAGGGATTTAATGTTGCAAGTGTCACTCACAACAAAAACCCACAGGAACATTTAATGGCATCGGAAGGGGAGACAGAGAGAAAAAATATTGTTCTCTTTTGCTCTTTATCTAACTTCAAAATCAACACACTCCTAAGCAAAATCTCTTGGAACCTCCCAGTGAACATAAGCTTGGGAACAAATTCCTCATTCAGGTTTTGTTAAGAGAAACCGGCTCTTTTGGCTTTCCTGGCTCACTAGCTGATTGATGAGGAGGTGCTTCTTCCAGAGGCATCTCCTAGTAAAGAGAATACCACAGTCCCGAGGCTGTAGGCTGTGACCATTGCCCTGAGATGGCTCCTGGCTAAGCCTTGCAGGCAGGTATTGGGCTCCAATCCTAAGAAATCAAGCCTTCTTGGGAACACAATGCAGAGGACTCAGACCGTCATATCTCAGAAGCAAATACTTCTGTTACAGACTTGTTGATCTTGGTAGGCAACTGAGGAGAACTGTTTAGTTAAAAAAAAAAAAACAACTGAGAATATGGCTTCCAAATTTCCTTCAGTGTGATTTTTACTCATTATTTCCATAATAACAGTTGCCTTGGGGAATTTTAAAATGTTTCAGGTCCTCAACAGGTCTGGTGTGGCAGGCATGCAATCCTAGCACCCACTGAGTGCATGGGATCTCAAGTTTGAGGCCAACTTGGGCTACATAGTAAGGCTCTCTTTAAAAAAACAAAAGGACAGCTGAGGCCCGGCATGGTGGTGCACGCCTTTAATCCCAGCACTTCGAAGGCAGAGGCAGGCGGATCTCCGTGAGTTCAAGGCCAGCCCGGTCTACATAGTGAGTTCCAGGACAGCTGGGGTTACAGGGAGACCCTGTCCCAAAAAGACAAAAAAAAAAAAAAAAAAAAAAAAGAAAAAAACAAAAAAAAAAGAAAGAAAGAAAGAAAGAAAGAAAGAAAGAAAGAAAGAAAGAAAGGAAAAACCAAAAGCAGGGACTCGAGAGATGGCTCAGCAGTTAAGAGCACTGGATGCTCTTGTAGAGGGCCTGGGTTTGGTTCCCAGCATCTATATGGAGGCTAACAACTGTCTGTAAATCCAGTTTCAAGGGAACTGACACCTTCTTCTGACCTCCATGGGTATTACATGATATGGGTGTGCTTACTTACACACAGGCAATACACTCATACATATAAAATAAATAGATACGTGGCTGGTTGTTGTGGCATATGCCTTTGATCCTGGCATTCAGGAGGCAGAGGCAGGCAGATATATGTGAGATAAAAGCCAGGGCTACATAGTGAGTTCCAGGTCAGCTGGGGCTGCAGGGAGATCCTGTCTCAAAAAAAGGCAACTAGCTCTCCTCTTAGCCTGAGTACTGTCCCATTCTTTGTCTTGGCACCCCAGACACAGGGGATGACCGCTGGGCCCCAGAACCACCACTGCTTCCTGATCCTTTGCATCCAGACCAACCCAGTTCCTTCTCACGGTCTCCAGGAACCCTCTGGGCCTGGTTCCACCCTCATCTCCCTCTGCTTCCTTGGGCTGCACAACTGGCCAGCCTCTTTCCTGGACTGACCCCTAGCCAAGGACCACCACTGCTTCCTGATCCTATGCATCCAGATGAACCCAGTTCCTTCTTGAGGTCCCCAGGTGCCCTTTGGCCCTTGTCCTTCCCTCACCGCCCTCTGCTTCTCTGGGCTGCACAACCCGCCATCCTCCTTCCTGGGTAAGTTCATTGGTGCCCACTGCGTCTTGACTCCTGCAGCCTCATTCACCCTCCCAACTTCCCCGCTCCCATCTCTCTTCCTAGCCTGGGTACTGGCCCATTTCTTGTCTTGGCACTCCAGACACCAGGGCTGACCTCTCTGCTTGGAGTCACCACTGCTTCCTGATCCTGTGCATCCAGACCAACCCAGTTCCTCCCTGCAGTCCCCAAGAGCCCTTGAGGCCTCTTCCCATTCCCACCTCCCTTTGCATCCCTGGGTGGCGCAGCCACCAGCTGCCCAAGACCAGCATCTTCCCTGGGCCTGGCTCACAGGCCAGTCCAACCCCCAAATTCCTGAGGACATCTTTCCTGGAGGGATCCAGACCTTAGGAGAAAGCCGGAGACAGTTGGCAGCTTGCCCTTGTTTCTTCAGTGGCCATACTTGGCATGCTGGCTCTAGATAAAGAACTCTGACAGCAAAGGGGCCAAGTAAGAACTCTTTTACTCCACTCACCCCCCTCCTTAACAATGGGTTCTTTTTACTTATAGTTTTCAAATTGAGTCTAGAATTCCTTTACTAAAAGCCAAGTGCTGTCATTCCTTGGTGAGAAGAATGCCAAAGGTAACAGGACCAGCCACATTTCATAGGAAACTAGTAACAGAGAAATTTTTACTTCTAGAGGCTGGTCTTGTCAAAAGTGTAGCTTCTCCCAATGCCAGGAACATACTCCTTCTCTTGAAGCTGTTGACCAGGAGTCTCAGAGACACTCACACAATACTGGCCATTGCCCCTGCTCTTGGTTACCCACCAGAACTTCATGGTAAGACTCTATTGCTGAAGACACTACATTCATGAACTGTAGAACAAACAAGGAGAAATCAAGCTGGTGCTGACTCATCTCAATTGGCTATTTTTCATAGTGCTGGAAGGTGTTAAGGATGCTACCTGAAGAGAAAATTTACCATGAAACTTATCTAGCTGTGAGTCCTGCGAGTTACAACTGGCCTGGCAAGATAAGCCTGAAGGGATTGTAAACTAGTGTTCCTATGACTTTAAAAAAGGCTTGGTGAATTAAACTGAAGCTTGAGCATGTATGTCTAGAGAAAGTTTATGCAAGAATTCTTGCTGGGAGTTATCTCTGGAATGCTGGTGCTCCCCTAGTTTCTCAGGAGACATTTGATCTCCCAAGAA
Organism: Nannospalax galili; assembly: GCF_000622305.1. NCBI lineage: Eukaryota > Metazoa > Chordata > Mammalia > Rodentia > Spalacidae > Nannospalax > Nannospalax galili. The sequence continues at coordinate 1,110,526 of NW_008351634.1, read as the reverse complement.
GGCATACTATGTTGATAATGTTATCTTGCTCATTATATTTTTCTGAACTGCTGTATTCCAGCATTTTTATTATTGTTCACTGTTCTATAAACGTTCAGCTGTAGCTCTAATGAGTATGAGAATAAAGCAAAGTTGATGATGCAATAATCATCAACTCATATGCAATCAGCACTCATATGCATGGAAGCCCTGGGTCCCCTGTTCTATTTTCAGTTCTGTGATAATCCATTCAGGTCCCATGGCTGCCCCCAGTGGCCACATAGGCCCACTGGTTCAATAGTGGCATGAGTATTATAGGAGTAACCAACTACCCACTAATTGAAATTATGGTTCACTTCAGGGGATGGAGCCCATACCTGACATTCATATCAGGCCTAGGAACCTGAGGCTAGACAGCCCACAGGCCATGGGAGAAAGCCTAATACAATTATTCTACTAAATATGTATAATCTCTAAATATGTATGATCTCTAATGACTTATTATACCCATAGATTAATACATCTCTCTCAACCCTCAGCAGAAAAGCTTCTTTGTACAGCAGATGTTGATTAACACAGGGAACGCCAACTGGTCAATAAGGGAATAAGAGGCTGCAGACTAGTTATCGCTGAATAGGACACCTATATCAAACTTCTTCCTCCCAAAGCTCAGAGATCACTGTGGAAGAGAAGGTGGAAAGACTGTAAGAGCCAGAGGAGGTGGATGACCATAAGAAAATGGTTTTCCAGACAGTAGGTCAGTTACTCATATGAACTCAAGATACAATGACAACACGCACAAGTCCCATGCAAGTTCAAACAAGACAAAATCACAGCATAGACACGGAGAAGTGGGGAAGAAACCCCAACCCTACCTGAGGAACTATTGGCAGCCAATGGCTGCTGGGAAGGGAAGATTCAGTCTTGGTTAATGGTGAGACTCTTGGTAGGCTGACCAAATTTTAGTGGAAGAACCCACACCAAAGGGCATTTGAAGATACAAAGATGACATTCTATGGGCCATACCTATATACATATACATGTATATAAAATTTTGTGGCGGGCTAGTAAGGGTGGGTACAGATATGAAAGGGGATCTAAATATAGTAATATTTTATGAGAGTCTCAAGAATTCAATTTAAAACTGGGCAAAAATATCTGATAGTTAAAAGTTTAAAAAGTGTGGCTTCTGGAACATGTTTTTAATGCTTCTCTGTTCTTTAATTCGAGCCCCTCATTCTGAAGAGGTTACAGGTAAGTGGTTGAGAAAAATTTTGTCAAAGGATAAATTTGTTTTTATTCATCAGTTTCACATCTTTTAAAAAAATTGAGGGTGGCGTTAGGAGGCAGCGTGGTAAACACATGCTTACCATGTTCAAAGTCCTGGGCTCAATCCCTGGCCCTACCAAAAGCAAATGAAAATAACAAAAGAAACTGTGTGTTCTATGGGTGATTTAAAAAATTGGGGGGAGGGAGGTATTTATGTATATGACTGTTTTGCTTGCATGTATGTAAATGTACATGTGCTGTGAGGCCAGAAAAGAGCATCAGGTCCCCTAGAACTAGAGTTTTGGACAGTTGTTAGCCACCATGTGGGTGTTAGAAACTGAACCCAGGTTCTCTGCAAGAGTAGCCAGTGCTCTTAACTGATGAGTCCCTCCCTAGGGGTGATTTTTAAAAAAAAATTTATTTTATGTGCATGAATGCAATATCTGCATGTACGTAAGAGCACCCATGCCATGTGGTGCCCACAGAGGACAAAAGAGGGTGCTGATCCCCTAGAACTGGAGTTATGGATGATTGCTAGCCACCGTGCAGGTGCTGGGAACTGAACCTGGGTCTTCTGCAAGAGAAGCCTGTGCTCTTAACCACTGAGCCATGTCTCGAGCCCTGTAGGAGTGATTTTTGAAAGCTTATATCATATACATCTATTCACTTAGAGTTTTTAGGAAGGGGCTGGTGATTTTTCCAGGTTCCAGAATGAGTTTTGCATAGTCTGAGCACTTGTCATGTTTCCCCTATTTGATTGGTTATTTCATTTCTAACTAATTTTCTAAACAGTTATGTTCTAATGCTTTGGCAAAGTTTTCATAATTTAGGGTGATAAGAATGGCTCAGAGAGTGAAAGTGCCTGATGCCAAGTCTGATGACCTAGGTGAGTGATCCCTGGGACATTGGAAGGCAAGCACTCACTCATGCAAACTGTCCTCTGACCTCCATATGTGCAGTGGCATGTGTGGACATTATCTATCACTTACGGTTTTTTGTTTCATTTTGGTTTGTTATATACTTAATATACCCACTCATTCAAGATCAAGAATATGGCCATTATATTTCATTTTACAGATCAGACAAAAAACCTCCATGATCCTTTATGGTGAAAGAAGGCATTTGTATCCATAATATAGAAAGGACTCTTCTAATCCAGCCAAATGATACACACAAACATATGAATGGTCCATAGCACATGAAAAGATGCTCAACAGTATTGGTCATAAGGAAAATGCAAATTAAAGCCACAGTGAGATGCCACTACACATCTATAAGAACAGCTAAATTTAAAAGGGCTGACAAGGGGCTCAGCATTAAAAGCATTTGCTGCTATTCCAGAAAACCCGAGTTCATTTCCTAGCACCCATATCAGCTCCTGGGGATTTGATGCCGTCTTCTGGCCTCTATAGGCACTGCACACATGTGGCATAGTATACCTTAGAACAGTTTATTTCTAGAATATCACTAAAGAAACTCTGCTCTGGCAGTCACTAGAAGTGGATCTAATCATGACCTCAGACCTCATTTCTAAATTATTTACCAACTTCTGATTTGCAAAATGTGATATTCCCAACTGGATCCTCTTCTAGGATATAAAGTCACTATTTGTATTTCTAATTTACCTAATCATTCAAACTAATCTGTAACCTTCAAATCAATATTTGCAGTGCTTTTGTGGTGATTCAGACAACACATGCACAGAGTAATAGGTTCCTGAGGACACATCACTACATAAGGTACCAGGCCAAAGCTGTATCGTTGAGTTATACCCCAATCCCCTAGCAACTGTACTTTAAAAAATTATTCTAAGGCTTTTTACAAATCGCTGTCAACTTTAGCCAATTTGTCTTTTTCATTTCTTTCTCAAATATTGGAAAATGTAGAACTTCATTAATATATTTTTTTAAATTTATGTGTCTTATGTCTGTGTGCATTTATATCACGTGTGTGGATGCTCATGGAGGCCAGAAGGCATCAGATTCTCTGGAGTTGGAGTTACAAGTGGCTGTAAACTGCCCAGTGTGGATGCTTGGAACTGGCCTAAAGTGCTCTGTGAAAGTACCAAGTGTTCTTAACTGCTGGGCAGTCTCTCCAGCCACAGGATTTTCTTTCTTTTAAATTCCTTAAAAAAAAAAAAAAAAATTTTTTTTTTTTTTTGTTTGTTTTGTTTTGTTTTGTCTTTTTGAGACAGGGTCTCCCTGTAGCCCCAGCTGTCCTGGAACTCACTATGTAGACCAGGCTGGCCTTGAACTCACAGAGATCCACCTGCCTCTGCCTCCCGAGTGCTGGGATTAAAGGCATGTGCCACCACGCCCGGCCCATTTTAAAAATTTTATGTGTATGAGTGCTTTGCCTACAAGTATGTAAGTGCATCACATGTGTGCAAACTTCTTAAAATCAGAAGAGGACACTGGATGCCCTGGAACTGAAACCAGGTCCTCTGCAAGAGCAGCCAGTGCTCTTAGCCCCTGAGCCATCTTCACATCTTTTTCTTTCTTTTTTAAAAGTATTTCTGAGGGGCGGAGAGATGGCTCAGCGGTAAATACTGAATATTTTTGCAGAAGACCCAGATTCGAATCCCAGCACCTACATGGCAGCTAACAACTGTTTGCAATTCCAGTTCCAGGATATATGACACCCTCTTCTGTCCCTCAAGAGCATTGCATGACACAAATGCTCTTACACACACACAGGCAATGCACACATACACATAAAATAATACAATATTAAAAAAATATTTCTGGGACCTTAGCAGACAGCCTGAAAGAGTTTGTTCCGACCTCCATTAGTGTAGGGGCTGAGATCTCAGTAGACGGCCTAAGAGTGCCTGGATCGGGCCTCCACGTAGTGTAGATGGAATCCCACTGAAATGGGCCATCAGCCCATGGAAAACTGATGATGCAGAGACCTGAAAGTTCAGTGCCCTGCCACAATAGGAGGATCACCCCACACCTACCACCCCCTCCAAGGCTCAGGGACTTTAGTGGAAGAGGGTGGTAGAAAGAATGTAAGAGCTGGAGGAAGGGGTGGAGTGTTAACTGGAAGTGCCCTCTAACCACTATTCTGGCAAGTGATAGCCATACCTCCTTCCCATGCTCATCAAGGAGTCGAGGGGGTAAGTCAGCTACCCCTCCCAACCAATCGGTGGACCTTAGCTACATGTCCACTGATGGGGAGGGGCTAAGGATATATTAGCCGAGAATGCCAGGAAGCACCTCTCTCATCATTTTCTGCATGTGACGGGAAGTCACAGGATCTGAGTGTGGACTTTCCAGTGCAGTCATAAATGGGGGGCACCCACTGCTCTGTAAATAAACCCCCACCCTATGCTCTGTTAAAAAAAGGGGGGGTTGGAGAGATGGCTCAGCAGTTAAGAACACTGTTCTTGCAGAAGACCCAGGTTTGAATCCCAGCACCCACATGGCAGCTAACAACTGTCCATAACTCCAGTTCCAGGGGATATGACAGTCTTTTCTGTCCTCTGCGGGGATTGTATGACACGGGTGCACTTACGTATGTTCACACATACATGCATACACATAAAATAAAAATATTTTTTAAAAAAGAAAGAAAATGATAGGTGTTTGGATGGATAGATGAGAAGGATCTGACTAGACCACAAGTGGATGGACTTGCACTGGGGAATGTCTGGGGACACTGACTTGACAGTGAGCCTTAACACCCAGGACAGAGTATATGGGTTCCAGTGGAGGGGTTATGGGAGGGTGCTGGTGGGGACGGGGCTATAAAGATGATTCAGATTGTTTGAGATATTCTGTCTGAAATACAACAAAATTTAATAAAAACAAACTTAAAAAAGAAAGGAATATTATTAGAGAAAGCTTCCTAGAACTCGATTGGAAAGAGCAGGGTTATGAAACTAAACACAAGGAAAAAGGGGTCTAGGCATAAGGAAATGAAAAGCAACATGAAGTTCTCCAAAGAAAGAAGGAATGTGGAGGAAAATGTAAGACAAGCCAAGGAACTGCAGCTTGTGGGAGCTCTGCATGCGGCATTTTTTCCTGTAGGAAATAGGCATCAGAGAATGCTCTGTAACACAGAACTTATGCGAGAAGACGTGTTCTGTGAAGACCAAATTTTCAACTATGGGGGACTCAAGTTGGAGAAAAATCGTGGTTTACAAGACACAGCTTCCAGAGCATGGGAGACGAACTCAAGGGCTTCAAGCTTCCAGAGCTTGGGAGCTTCCATCAGGGGGTGGCAGCTGCATCGTGAGGTGTCTGGAGGCTCAGCACAGTCTGATGTCCAACTGGACATGAAAGAGGACCTGCTGTTTGTCTCCCAGGTTGGAGGTAAGAGGGTTTTGCAACTTCATTGACTGTCAGAGGTAGAGGAGATGGAAGCTGGTTTGACAGTAAAATAATGTCTTCTAGGTGAAATATTTTGGCTTTGAGCTGCTGGTGGAATATCCAACAAAAACAAACAAACAAAACAAAACTAAAGACACTGAACAAGGGAAAATTATAGGGGTTGGGACGGTGTCTCCATTGTTACAGTGCTTGCTGCACAAACATGAAGACCTGAGTTTGACCCCTCAGAACCCACCTAAAAAGCTGGGCGTGGTACTACACTTGTAATTGCAGTGCTAGGGAGACAGAAACAGGTGGATTCCTGGTACTCACTGGCCAGCAAGTCTTACTTAATTGATGAGCTGTAAGTTCAATGAGAGACTTTATCTCAAAGATCAAGATACAGAGCAACTGAGAATGACACTGGACATTGGACTCTGACCTTTACATCATGTACACATGTGCACACACACCTGCAAACACATACGAATGCATATACATGTAGACAAAAAGAAAATTAGAAATGCAATTGTGACATGAAGAAATGCCTTGACTATACAGAATTGGTTAACTGTACCCTCTTAACTCAGTCAACCCTGTGTCAAATGTGGAGTTAGGCCAAATATGGTTGTTTCAGTGCTGAACACATTAGTTTATTTCTCATCATTATCACTAAACAATGTAATATAACTATTTAGTAACATTTACATTGTATTCAGTATTTTATGTACTACAGAGAAGATTTTGCAGACAAAGGAGAATTGGTGTGGATTGCATTTCAAACATGATACCATTTACACAAGGGACCGAATCATCCATGGACTTGAGTGTCTGAGAGGGGGAGCCAGACTCACAGACACTGAAGGGTGGCTCTACTATATTTTTCCCCATTCATTATCCCATTTCATCTTGTTAATAAGAACCCTTTGGGACAGAGAGTAACAGCTTCCTCGGATGCCTTCCTAGCCTTTCTCTCCCCTGCTTTCTACCTTTCTTCCCATCCAAGCCCTCATCCCACCTCTGCCTTCTCCCCACCTCTGACTTTTCTTTTCATCTTTTCCTTTTTTTTAATATTCTCCTCTCTCCCAGTATCTAAGAAAAAGACTCTTACACCTGGGTTTTGTATCAGGAAAGTAGTGGATGCTGCTGAGCTGAAAAGCACCAAGAAAGACAGATGTGTTTATCTTAGGTGTATTTTTTAAAATAATGTTTTATTGAGAATGTCATACATTGTATTTTAATCATATTCAGAACCCCTCCCCACCTCCATTCAGAACCAGATTTGCCTCCCTACCTCTCTCACTTCATGGTCTCTACTATTTTTAAGGCTCACTCAAGTCTAATGTGTGTTCCCCAAATGCTCCATCCCCTGGAGCACAGTCAACCTTCAAAGCATCATACTCTGAAACAAATATGACACGTTGAGTGTGGTATGGTGAAGCACGCCTTTAATCCCTTCACTCAGGAGGCAGGAACAGACAAATATGTAATATTCAGGCCAACCTGGTCTATAGCAAGTTCCAGGTCAACTGGGGGCTACAGGGAGATTGTGCTGAATAGCTTCAGTTATCGACTTGACACACCCAAGAAGAGGGAACCTGAGTTGGGGGATTTCCTCTATCAGACTGACCTGTGGGTATGTCTTGAGGTATTTTCTTGATTATTGATGTGGGAGCCCAGCCCACTGTGGGTGGTGTCATCTCTGGGCAGGTGGTCCTGGGTTGTATAAGAAAACAGACTGAGCATGGGCCAGAGGGGCAAGCCAGTAAGCACCATTCTTTATTTCAGCTCCTGCCTCCAGGTTCCTGCCCTGATTTCCCTCAAGTTCATCCCTCAAGGATGAACTATGACGTGTAAGCCAAATTAACTCTTCTTAAAAAAAAATTGGGGGGGGGGGCTGGAGGGATGGCTCAGTGGTTAAGAGTACTGGCTGCTCTTGCAGAAGTCCTAGGATTAAATATCAACATCCATATGGCAGCTAAGAACTATGTTTATAACTCCAGTTCCAGGGGGATCTGACACAGGGGGATCCAGTTCCAGGGGGATCTGACACAGGGGGATCCTCTGTGGGCACTGCAGGACAAAGGTGCACTTATGTACATGCAGGCAATACACTCATGCACATAAAAAAATAAAGCTTAGAAAATACTTCTGGGTGAGACACTAGAGTGAATTAGACAGGTATGATCAAAATGCTAAAGACAGGACATACTCTGGACACAGGATTCAGAGCCATGAAGCTGGAACTTACCTGTAAGTCACCTCCTTTGAAATCGAGCTCTCATAGTAGCTTTGGAAGGCATCGATGGCCAGCTTCAAGGCCTAAAAACCTCATCAACGACCAGCACAGCAAATGACACTGGTGCAGTAGTGGCACTTTTATCTTGGGGGTAATCAACAGCTACCTAATTGGACTTAGAGCCCACGCAATTGGAAGAAACTCATGTGTGGTACTGTAAACATAGCCAAATGCATAGGCGGAAAGGTCATAGATCTTAGAGAAAACTCCAAGGTTGTCACATCCCTAAACAAATGTAGTTTCTTACTATGTGCAACATATGGATCCTTAAATTTATAGACAAGTACCCCAGTCACCACCCATTCAAGAAGCTTCTTTTCCAAGAGTCAGAGATAATTACAGAATTCCACAACTGGTCACACAGAGACTGTCTGTGAACCGCCCAAGCCTAAGTAGCACATAAGGGTGCAACTTCTACACCTAAGGCTCATGGAACATGCATCTTTCAGTTCTCATCAATGAAGCTCCCTCAAGCAGCAGAGGGCCAAAAAGACCCTATTGCAAAAGGTCACAAATGGCCCAAAATGCAGAGACTAAGGGTCCCACAGAGTGGGGTCCTTGGATAGGATTCCTATATCCATCCACCCAGGGCTCAGGAATCATCGTGGAAGAGGGAGCAGAAAAATTGTTAAGTCAGGGAGGAGGTGACCATAAGGAAATAGTCCTACAGGTGCCTGGGACATGTCTCATATGAACCTATAGCAATGGTGTCAGCATGCAGACCCATGCAAACTTAAGCAGACAAAAACCCATCAAAGAACTGTGGAAATGAGCAGCAGGCCCCAATATTAGTCAAAGAATTATTGGCAGAAGGGAGCAGAAAAATTGTTAAGTCAGGGAGGAGGTGACCATAAGGAAATAGTCCTACAGGTGCCTGGGACATGTCTCATATGAACCTATAGCAATGGTGTCAGCATGCAGACCCATGCAAACTTAAGCAGACAAAAACCCATCAAAGAACTGTGGAAATGAGCAGCAGGCCCCAATATTAGTCAAAGAATTATTGGCAGATGATTACTGGTGGGTGAGGAAGAGCTGATCTTCTTAAAGGGAGGGACTCTAGATAGGCTGACTAGATCCCAGTGGATGAACTTACACTGAGGGACATCTGGGGACACTAACTTTACATGATAGGCCTTAACACAAATGACAGAATGCATGAACTCCAGTTGGATGCCAAAGGGGAAGGGGGGAGGGGGTATAAAGATGATTTTTTTTGTGTGTAAAATACACAGAAATTCAGTAAAAATTTTAAAAAATAGAAATCTAAAGAAAAAAATGCACAAAACTTTCAAAGAAAAAATATATTATACAAACTGAAATTAAAGAAAAAAGGCACAGAAAAAACTCTATCATGACTATTATACATTCAGAACAACCAGGTTCTACATAATGGACACAGCCAGCCCGTTTCTGTTAATAGCCAAGTACTTATTTTGTTCTGATGGCCTGTGATGACACAATTTAGAAGCAATATCAGATTAAGAAGTAAATGAAGGGCTGAAAAGATGGCTCATTGGTTAGGGGCAGTGGTTGCTCTTGCACAGGACCTAGGTTCAGATCCTAGCACCCACATGGTATCTTACAATCAGCTGTAACTCCAATTCAAGGGGCTCTACCACTCTCTTCTGACCCCCCAAAGTACCAGGCATGCAAGTGGTCTACATACATACATGTAGGTAAAATACTCATACACATAAAATTTAAAAAATGATATAAAAATTTTAAAAAGTAAATGAAACACATACAGTGGATTTGTATGAAAGCATTTAATAGTTGTTGATAAAAACACTTAAAAAGCAGGATTAAAAGACTAATTTCATTGATGAAGATTTTCAAGGCTGACGGGTAGCTTTCTCTCTATCCCTTTTTACCCCCTGAGTATTCAAATGCCTTCCAACATTCAGTGCAAGGAGAAGTGGCTCTATTGTATTTTTAAATTATTTTAGAGATGCAAATTAAAATTTACAAAGAAAGGCACTCAGACTTAGGTCCCCATGAAGCTTTGCAAATATATTAAACATCACATAGACAGCATACAAATGAATACAAATTCCTGTGATGCCTTCCATTCATAGGAACCCATTTTTCGCATAGGGAGATCACTCAAAGAACAAGCTGCAGTTCAAGGTCTATGTAGCTGTATCACTTATTTCATATGCATTGCTGTTTGACATTTATAAAAGGAAAGAATCTACCCTAAATGAGCTATTAAAAATATCAGTTTCAAGTGCTTTTGGGTTCTTATTAATAAGTAATTTACTCTTTTCTTTGTTAGTTAAAAACCAAAGCTAGAACCCAACTGCAAGGACAGTATTCCTAAAATCACAGTGATTAGAAAATGATCTTAGGGAAAATACAGGCTACTTTCAGCACCTTCTACCTAGGTAGAGCAGAAACAAAGTTGTATGAAATCCAATGTATTACCTTAGATTTGTGAATTGCACCTCTTGTTCTTGAAAACCCAAATCTTCCATTACTACCTTCTGTCAGTACTAAGCTCCTGATGTTACACTGTCTGAGGAAATCTAAACATTTCTAGCTAGAGTTCAAAATCCAAAACAATAACCCTACCATCTTATTCAGCTTTAAAACTATACCAGCATTCATGCAGGTCAAATAGTGTTTGAAAAACTAGGTTGTCCAGCTAGTGGAATTTCCCAAACTAAATGTTTGTTGGGACAGTCTCTTGGTTTTGACATTTAAGTCTTCACACACATAATGAAGTACACCTACAACCCACCAAGTCTACAGGATTCCATCTTTACAGTTTGTTTTTTAGTCATGCTTCAAGTTACATATGTTTTTATCAGGTTAAAATTTCTTTAAGCCATAATTAAATAAATGCATACTGAAAAATGATGAAGTTTTAGGAATTTCTATCTCTGAGGCCCCAATATTGTGAGTATAGAGCACTGTTTCTCTCCATATACACCAATGAGCTGATACGCAAAGTGGTTCAGTGACTTCATTTCAAAGAGCAAAGCTGAAATAACAGAAGAAAAAAGGGAACGTGGCTTCCACTGTCAGCACGTCAAGACTATATTAAAGGCAGTGATAATCGTCATCAGGAACTTGAGCGTTGGAAGATAGAATACTAGGTTAAGTAGGCCAATTTTCCTCATTTTACACACAAGGAAAGAAAATCCACAAGTAGGGAGATAATTGACCTAAATTAGTTCTTTTGCTTCTGGTGTCCATATAACACTAGACCTTCACTATTATAAAAAGTTCACTCAGTCTTTAAAAGAGACCCAGAAGCACAGGTCTCAGTTCCTCTTCCAGTTTGGGGGCAAAAATTTGAGTGAGTGCTCCAAGGCAGGACTGCAGTGAGGACAGGAAAGACTAGGGTATCTTGATTTCCTACTTACATGTCAATGTTAAATATAGTGAAAAATGACACAGTGGAGGAAAGTAAACAGGCAAAGCTTGTGGGCTGACCAAGCATTTGTTTCTCACAGTGTCAAACAGGAAAATGGACAGTACAGCGTCAATCTCTTGCTTTTCCAGAGCCTTAAGAAGTAAGGTGGGTTGAAGGAAAATGACTGGTTAGAGTTATTTAAGACTATTCAGAAACTTCGCATGTTCTTCCCCTCTTGGTAACAGGGTTTCTCCTCCTATCTTTGGACCCGTCTTCTCCTAGAAAAAGGAGAGGGAATGAATAAGAAATGGCTTAGCATTATTTTTCTGGGTCATCAACTTAATTACAAATCAGAATGCAAGTGATACATTGCTATAACTTGCAAATGAATGTCCCTCAAATACCCATGTGTTACAGCCTTGGTCCAGCGAGGTCCTCCTGGAAGGTAATAGAACCTAGTGGGAAGTCTCAGGTCACTGGGGTTGAGTCCCTAAAGGGAACTATAAGATCCAAACCTTTTTGTTCTCAGCTATGAGATAAACAAGCCTCTTTTGTGACATGCTCCCACCATGACATGCTGCCTCATCACAGGCCCCAAAAGAATGAGACCATAGACTGAGCACAGACAAATTATTTTTTTTGACTATCTGAGGTAATTTTTGTTGCAGTAATAGAAAACAGATTAACATATATACCTTTAACATTCCGTCCCGTTCCCATTTGTAGAGGCCACAATTTCTGAAACAGAAAAAGTAGGCTTACTCAGTACTGAGGCATTAACAGCTCCTTCTCTGCCTCCCTCACACACACATAAAGACAATGGGGGTGGGGATGTCACTTAGGGGAAGTAAGCATCCATTCAAGGAAGAGCTGTTCAAGGTGGTACTCACATTGTATACCATATCTATTGTTAAAGCTACTTTACTAGAGCTACTAAGAATAAGCATTTCAATGAATTGAGAAATGGTCTTCAACTCCTTGGTAAGCTGGAGACTTAGATGGAATTTCAGATGATTGTACAGTAGGGCTATGAGTACTGTAGTGATGAATACAACCTGGGTTTTAATTTATGCTTATTAGAAGAGACTGTTTTAGGTCAGGAACTGACAAGAGAGGCCAAAGGAAATACCATTCTTTTTTTTTCTTTTTTTGTTTTTGTTTTTGAGACAGGGTCTCCCTGTAGTCCCAGCTGGCCTGGAATTTGCTATGTAGATCAGGCTGGCCTCAAACTCACAGAGAACTGCTTGCCTCTGCCTCCCAAGTGCTGGGATTAAAGGCGTGTGCTACCATGCCAGAAATATTCTTAAAAAAGTCCTGCAAGATGCCTTAAACCCCAGGACTCAGGATGCAGAGGCAGGCAAATCTCTGTGAGATTAAGGTGTCTGGTCTATATAGTGAGTTCTAGACTAGCTGAGGATACAAGGAGGCCTCGTCTCAAAAAACAAAGTGCCACCTGGTGGCTGAAGAGCGTCTTGTTCTTCTATGCATGGGGTGGACACCTTGCTTACGCTACATATGTCACCATGCACATCCTGCCATTTGTTCATTCCACATTCATTTTTGAGCATGGGAGAAAGAGTAGCACAAGGGGAACGGCTCTGCCTCTTAGGGGTCTCAATTAACAATTCTAGTTTGGGGGCTGGAGATGGCTTAGCAGTTAAAAGCAGTGACTGCTCTTGCAGAGGATCTGGATTCGATTCCCAACACCCACATGGCAGCTAACAACCATCTATAACTCCAGTTCCAAGGTTAATCTGATGCCCTCTTCTGACCTCTGCGGCACTGCACAACATGTGCAGTTACATACATGCAGGCAGTATACTCATACATATAAAATGAAATAAATAAAATATTTAAAAAAACACAACCAAAAACCCAACAACAAAAAAACCCCAATTCTAGTCTCAGGGATATGAGGAGCTATCAGAAGGCGTGGGATGATGATTTCATGTTCCCAGGTACCGTATAGGAAGTATCATATATGAACATTTCTCATACCTGCAGTGCTTCTTTGGGAGTCTGTCAAGGGAGATAGTCCTGTTTCCACAGGGACACCTGAAAAACCTCTTCACACCATCATGCCAGTGTAAGTCGTGCTGTTCGCTGATGCAGGTCTCCAGAGGCTTAAAGTAGGTGTAGGCGCACTGCACAGACCAACACAGACCACATGTCCAGTGAGCAGCTTTGCGGGAGGACCTGGGAGCTATTGTCAGGGCAAGAGACCTTTAGCCCTCCTATTACCACTGATATTACTGCTGTGACCTTAACCAACTAATTGCAAAGTTTTGTTTTTTTTTTCTTTTCCAGATAGGGCATTACTCTGTTGCCTAGGTTGGTCTTGAACTCATGCTCATGTGATCCTCCTGTCTCAGCCTACCAAGTGTTAGGATTGAAGGCATGAGTCACCACACTAGGCTCAAGTGGATCTCCTGATTCTCCCTTATACCAATATCTCATTTTCTAATGTCTGCCTTCATTTCCAATCTTGTACGAAGTACATAATAACATTGTTTGACACTGGGAATATTAGGAAGGTGGAGTGGGTACATGCCTCTACTCCCAGCATTTGGGAGGTTGAAGGAAAAGGTTGCAAGTTCAAGGCCAGTCTGGGCCATATAGTGAGACTAAAAAAATTTTTTTTTTAAAGTTCAGTCAAAGTCGCAGGGATAGCAAACTCTGGACGGTCAGTAGTATGTTAAGATTTGTCAGAGCTTGACAAAGAATACTAGGAACACTTGAAGCCAGTGGTCAAACAGGAGGCTCTCCCTTACAAATGCTCCACTACAGAGCTCCATGATCCCCCTCAGGCAGGGAGCACGAGCACTAACCTAGTCTATCCTAGGTTGTTTCTTTTCCAGCCCAATTAAATGATATGCTACAAGATATAGTCCAATATCCCACAATTACCAATATCCTGCTGA
>NW_008351634.1:1079256-1096034 GCF_000622305.1 Nannospalax galili | reverse complement strand
TTAGGGGTCTCAATTAACAATTCTAGTTTGGGGGCTGGAGATGGCTTAGCAGTTAAAAGCAGTGACTGCTCTTGCAGAGGATCTGGATTCGATTCCCAACACCCACATGGCAGCTAACAACCATCTATAACTCCAGTTCCAAGGTTAATCTGATGCCCTCTTCTGACCTCTGCGGCACTGCACAACATGTGCAGTTACATACATGCAGGCAGTATACTCATACATATAAAATGAAATAAATAAAATATTTAAAAAAACACAACCAAAAACCCAACAACAAAAAAACCCCAATTCTAGTCTCAGGGATATGAGGAGCTATCAGAAGGCGTGGGATGATGATTTCATGTTCCCAGGTACCGTATAGGAAGTATCATATATGAACATTTCTCATACCTGCAGTGCTTCTTTGGGAGTCTGTCAAGGGAGATAGTCCTGTTTCCACAGGGACACCTGAAAAACCTCTTCACACCATCATGCCAGTGTAAGTCGTGCTGTTCGCTGATGCAGGTCTCCAGAGGCTTAAAGTAGGTGTAGGCGCACTGCACAGACCAACACAGACCACATGTCCAGTGAGCAGCTTTGCGGGAGGACCTGGGAGCTATTGTCAGGGCAAGAGACCTTTAGCCCTCCTATTACCACTGATATTACTGCTGTGACCTTAACCAACTAATTGCAAAGTTTTGTTTTTTTTTTCTTTTCCAGATAGGGCATTACTCTGTTGCCTAGGTTGGTCTTGAACTCATGCTCATGTGATCCTCCTGTCTCAGCCTACCAAGTGTTAGGATTGAAGGCATGAGTCACCACACTAGGCTCAAGTGGATCTCCTGATTCTCCCTTATACCAATATCTCATTTTCTAATGTCTGCCTTCATTTCCAATCTTGTACGAAGTACATAATAACATTGTTTGACACTGGGAATATTAGGAAGGTGGAGTGGGTACATGCCTCTACTCCCAGCATTTGGGAGGTTGAAGGAAAAGGTTGCAAGTTCAAGGCCAGTCTGGGCCATATAGTGAGACTAAAAAAATTTTTTTTTTAAAGTTCAGTCAAAGTCGCAGGGATAGCAAACTCTGGACGGTCAGTAGTATGTTAAGATTTGTCAGAGCTTGACAAAGAATACTAGGAACACTTGAAGCCAGTGGTCAAACAGGAGACTCTCCCTTACAAATGCTCCACTACAGAGCTCCATGATCCCCCTCAGGCAGGGAGCACGAGCACTAACCTAGTCTATCCTAGGTTGTTTCTTTTCCAGCCCAATTAAATGATATGCTACAAGATATAGTCCAATATCCCACAATTACCAATATCCTGCTGAACTGCCCCTCACAAAACAGGGCCCAAGGTTGAAGCCCCTGCCTTGCACGTACCGTCTTGCACGTCACTACTTGGCATTTCACTTCTCTGATGTTTCTCATTTTTTCTTCTATTTGTTCTTTTTTCACCAGTGGCTCAAAATAGGATTCCTGCAGCTCAGCCTCAGTCTGAGGGACAAAACCACAGGGGAGATTGTACCAAATCCAATACACGCTCAGAACAATTCAGTGACTCCAGTGATTCAGTTCAATAATCATCAAAATAGAACTGAAGAGACAGGTTAAATTTCAGAGAACTCTACATCAAGTACTCCATTCAACTGTAAATCAGATGATAATAATAAGTAGAAAAGAACCCTTAAAACATGAAAGAAAAACCAGGTACATGCCTTTAATCTCAGCACTTGGGGAGGCAGGGACAGGAGGATCTCTGAGTTTGAGGCCAGCCGAGTCTACATAGCAAGTTCTAGGCTAGCTGGGGCTACAAAAAAGACTTGAAAGTATTTTACTTTTTTAAAAATTTAAATTGTGTATACATATGTCAAGTGTGGGTTTGTGTATGTGACTGCAATGCCTATGGGAGTGAGAAGAGGGTGGGGGATTCCCTAGAGCTGGAATTATAGGGAGTTGTGTGCCACCTAACATGGGTCCTCCACCAAAAGAGGTGTGCGCTCTCATCTGCTGAACCACTTCTCCAGCCCCTGCACTTGAGTTTTAAAATAGTATTTTCAAATCTAAATCACTACCATTATTAACAGAGTCACTAGTATTGAATATGTGTTAGCAGGGAATTGCTATAACATAGACTTCACACAGGGAAGGTGTGCAAGGCCCCTAGGAATGACCACCTTGTTTGTTCCCTACTGGTCTTCACAAAAGCACTAAGTGGAACTTCCTAGACATTTGGAACAGGAAATAGGGATGGGGGCAGGGAGACGTTTATGTGGAATGACAACACAGCTTCGGAGTTAGTGCAGCTACACAGGGCAAGAAGGTGCAGTACCTTTGGGAGCACAAGGAGAGAGAGTTCAGTTCTATATACTTCTGGTTGGCACTAGTATCTCTCCTTCCTGAGTTTTAGCCCAGTAGAAACATGATTTATAACTGCCTCCCTCGTTATTAACCAACGAGAAAAACAGACATTTAGAGCAGTCGCACTCCCTACGGGACACTGGGAATCTGGCACACTTTTCTGTTATTCAAACGAGTGCCATCTCTACCCCTGCCAGAAACCAGGGTGCTACTTTTTCTGCACTGCATAGGAGTCTCCATGGACCAGAAGAGTTTTCTATGCAACGTAACGGTATTTGTGCATGGTTTTAACATACACAGAATATTTCAAGAGTACAACTAGGTAGCTCCTATGTACACTGAGGGACAACTATGTTCAGGTTCCCCAGAATAATTCCATTTTATTGAGATACGGCCCCACGATGTTGCCCAGGTAGGCCTTAAATACAGTATGTAGCCCAGGCTTACCTCAAACTTTCAGTGAACCTCCTGTCTCAGTTTCCCGAGTACTGAGATTACAAGCATCTGCCACTATGCCTAACTTACTGTTTTTATTTTTTTCCTAAAAAATTCCATCATTAAAAAAAAAAAAAAATCACATTCATGATACTTAAGTTACTAAGAAAACACATCTACCTGAACCCTCACTTCTAGCTGTCTCATTTATGCTACCAAATTTAAGCCTTGGACCACATCATTACTCTTCTAGGGTAAGCTATAATTATTTACATGATGAAATATATACTCTCTCTTATATTAGTAAATTACATTGGTATCTTTGAAACTACAAGTATAGGCAATTTATATTATCCACAAAAACTTAAGCAATATAACATACTTGTTATTAAAAGAGGGACTGGGAGTGATGGGGTTAACTGATTGAGCGCATCTGAAATGCCAATGTAAAAATACCTAAATGAAAAAAAAAATCCCTCATGTTGCAGGAAGTAAAACAGCAAGTAGCCCATTTCAATGTAATTTATAGTCATAACTATATGTAAACATAAAATTTTATGTTTATGAGTGTATTGCCTGCATGTATGTGCACCCATGTTGTGCAATGCCTGTGGAAGTCAGAAGTGAGCATTAGATCCCCTAGAACTGGAATTCCGAATAGTTGTTAGCTGCCATGTGGGCACTGGGAATTGAACCTGGGTCCTCTGCAAGAGCAGTCAGTGCTCTTAACCTCTGAGCCACCTCTCCATGTGTAAAAATTTTGATAACACAGTAGTCTATTTAAATAACAATAAATCAATTGCTGATCTTCAGGGCAAGGACAAATGTAAACTAAAATGTGTCTGAGGAGAAGGCATAGTGGGTAAGACGGCTTGCTATATAAGCCTGACAATGGGAATTAGGATCCCAGAACCACATAAAAAGCTTGATATGGTATTGTACATCAATAATCCCAGCATTCCTATGGAGAGATGGAAGAATTGCCTGGAAGCTTGTGAGACAGCTACTGTGGAGTACGCGGCACAAGAGACCCTGCCTCAACACAGTAGGTGAGAACTGACTCAAAAGGCTGTCCTCTGACCTACACACATGCACCATGGCATACGTGCGCCCACAATATACAAATCAAATGTATCTGAAATATTCAGGCTCTTCAAAACAAACCATATGGTCACAGTGCTACTTCCTGGCCTATATAAGAGATTCTTAGTCTTTCAACAAAGCACCTTGGTTTGAAGGACACTGACATCTCCCAACTTTTGGGTGCTTACCTCTTTCAGTATGTTTGTGTGCTTGGACTTTGCTTTTAGAATTTTCTGGAATTCCTCAGATTCCAGATAGGCAAGCTGCTCTCTTCTTTTTTTCCTGGCGGGCTCCAATTCATTCTCTGCTGAAGCAGAGGAAAAACATTAACTGCTACTGAGAAGTTTGAGAAAGTTGGTGTGCCTCCATTCTGTTTCCTTCTCCTCTCTCTGCCTCCTATGCCCTTTAACCTTGACAAACCCCAGTTAGTACCAGCAGAGGTGACCTCAAGAGTAAAAAGAAAGCTGGGCACAATGGCATGTGCCTATAATTCCAGAATTGAGGAATGTGAGACAGGAAGATTACAAGTTTGAAGCTAGCCTGGGCTACTTACTGAAATCTTGTCTAGTCTAGAAGACGAGGAGGCATGCTTGACTGTGAACTTAGAAAGCTCTTCTCTTCTGGTTATGGTAACAGATAACAACAAAAATCCTACTTAGGTGCTTTTAAATGACATCAACTTTAGAACTTTAGATCAAATTACAAACAAAGGAATTCTATTCCTTTCCAAGTAAATCTTTATGACAATATAAATATGTAAAGATTCAGTGAACATTCCTTTCCTTACCTTGTGCAGAATTTCAAGTTAATTTGATTATGAAAGAATAGCTCCAAGAGACAGGCATGGTGGTACATGACTATAATCCCAGCCCTCAGGAGGCTGAGGCAGGAGGATACTGAGTTCAAGATCAGTTCAAGGCCAGTTTGGGCTATTTAGATTGTTTCAAAAAGCTGAAACACTAGAATACTTCCTTATAAACGGGATCTTTCTCCCACCACTGACTGTGATACCTTCAGGAGAAACTGTGTTCTTCTCTACGCGCTGCTTCACTTCCAGCACATCTTGGGGGTCCATCTGCTTCCTTACAATATTGTTTGGATCTGCTTTTCTAAGAATCTGTCCTTTTGCCCTTAATTTTGCAATAGTGGCTAACTAGAAAAAGAAGAAAGAATGGGAAGAATCAAAAAGAGGAGACAAGCAGCTAACACCCTCTTGTTCTCTAGTAGAAACTGGCATGATGTAACGTTTTGTTTTACCTAGCATTAAAAATACAACTATCAAATTACCCACTAACTATAATTCCACAGCATGTGTTCTTGAGTAAAAACTTAGTTATTTCTTGATGACACACTAGAATTCTTTTCTCTAATGGTTACAATTTTTTAAAAAATATTATTTTTATTTTATGTGTATGAGTATATTGCCTGCATGTAGGTAAGGGCACCCATGTCATGCAATGCCCACGGAGGACAGAAGAGGGTGTCGGATCCCCTGGAACTGGAGTTTCAGACAGTTGTTAGCTGCCATGTGGGTGCTGGGATTCAAACCTGGGTCTTCTGCAAGAAGTATATTTTGTTCTAAAACTAACTTGGTTCCATGGATTTCTATTAAGTCTTTCAAGTATTCCAGAGAATCTTTCCTTATCTCCATTTCTAGAAAGTGAAATCAATATAGAAGTAATTTGGGAACTTGAAAATGGCATGTTTTTTCAGCAGATGCCAAATTTTTGACCAGCATGGCTCCCACAATTACTTTGTTACCCTCAGTCCAGTCAGTTAACAGGTTGTAGGAAAAAATTCGTTTTTGCAGATACTGCTAAGCTTTTAAAATAAAACAGGAAATGTAGCCATAAACAGGCCCAGTGATCACAAGCATATCATGAGTTTGTATTGTTTTTTTGGAATGTAAGTTAATTTGGAAGACATCAGACATCTTGCTAGGTAGAATATACAAGTTAATGTAAAGTCCTTAACTATAAAGAGTAGTGTTTTAAAATACATGCATTCATTTGTATGTTTTGAAAAGAAATGACTATATGGTAAAATGTATGAGTAGCATTGCAATTTAGAGTTAAGATGAGCATGTGGATTCTGAGGGTTTTGGCTTCATGGATTTTCTTCGATCTTGTTTTTGACTATCATGAGGTTTCTAATGAATGACAGTTTCTACTGTTCTGTGTTAAAATTTCTATAGTGGTGTGTAAGGGCCTTTGTATTCTGGATGATGGGAGTGACTTATTACATATCACAACTGAGAAAAAACACTCAGAACTAAATCACTCTTCATTTCTGTTGGATTATACTAGCTCATACATTCTTTGCTGACTCACTTGAGAAGACAGTTGATGCTAGAAGAGGGAAATGGTAGGACGTGGTCTCTTACACTGCAACTGTCTTTAATAATACTCAGAATTCATTAAGTCTGCTTTTTCTAGTAATCATCTTGTGAGTTCAGTGCCTGTAAAACCAGAAAGAGAATCCCCACTGCTTATATTAAAAGTGGCTGATGCTCCTACAGGACAGCTGATCCACAGTCAAAGGTTTTAGACACCACATTTGGTGACAGAATACAGTGTGAATTATTCACTAAAAAAATGTCTAATAGTTATCTGGCTGAGGCATTTTGAAGGCAGAGATTGAGCTCGTTAATTTAGTCAAATTCTTAAAACTAAATAAAGCGAATGATTCTTCCAAGCTGAATAGGTAATACTGTGTTCCTGGGTTCATTCTCCACCTCCACCCGTTTATCTATTCATTAGCTATTTTCCTCACCAACTAGAGCATTGTTCTTTGTTTTAGCTACAAAGGGCTTAACGTCCTTGAGTTGTGATACAGCTTACAGCCAGTTCATGTCACGTCATGTCTTCTGAATTTTTGGTAGACTTGCAACAGATTAAACCATTATTGTTTGGCTGCCTATTTCTACTCGTTAAAAAAGGATTTAAGAAATATGCAGTAGAGGGGAGATGTTAGGAATCCTTTTGTTATTAAAAATTGTTACACTCATTTTACAGCTGATGTGTTAGTAAAATCCTGGCATTGTTTTAAGCATAGTAAACAGTTTGTAATTTTCAAACAACTTCATTACACCACTAGATTTTGAGTTATTCTAAGTTGATTATATCACATATATACCTAAAGAATCTAATTTAGCCATTGTATTTCTTTAATAAATTACTTTTTTACCATGAAAACAAAACAAAACAAAAACCCCCACAATTATCAGGTTGGTGAAATGTCCTGATAGTCTGAGTTTGATCTCTGGACCTTACATGGTAGAAGGAGGAACCAACTCCTAGAAGTTGTCTGCTGACCTCCACACATGGGCCATGGCATGCCTGCATGTGTATGTACACACATACAAAATAAGTGCAAAAACGCAATTATTAAAATCTGATAGAATACAAATAAGGCTAAAGCAGGTAACAGAAAAAGGTCTATAAACAGCTCATTTAAATTTAATATAAACTATTTAACATCAGTCAGACCATATATTTCCAGATCTGTAAGGAAAACAAACACATGACCATTTTGCAAGCTTGAGAATCTTACAGAATTCTAGTACTAGCTCTGACTAGCACGAACCATAGGAAACACTTAATTTCTCAGCCTTAGTTTCTACATTTACAAAATGTGGTAATGACACTGGTCTGTCTAAGGTCATGACTGGATGGATGGAATCAGATAATGGAGGCAAGGGTACATGTTGTACGCAGGCAGCATACTAACAATACAGGAAGAGTAACATACAACAATATATGCAACTGCTATTTTTGAACCACTAGTACTGTTATTATAGGTATATGGCTTTAGTTTTGAGTAAGCTTATAAATAGAAACTAGAAAAAGGAGAGAAAGGCTCAGTTAGACTCAGGAAGTAAATAGGTGGTGTATGGGTACCCTCAACTAAATGTAGCTAGAGTAACTCAGCTTTCATCTGAGCTGACCAGACAGGGCTTCTAAGATTTCTTTCCTTTTTTGAGACAGGGTCTTCCTACAACTCGAACTGTCCTGGAACTTGCTATGGAGACCAGGCTTGTCTTGATCTCACAGACATTTTCCTTCCTCTGCCTCCTGAGTGCCAGGATTAAAGGCATGCACCACCACTCCCAGCTCTTTCCTCTTCTTTAAAAAAAAAATTCTTTTTTAATTTATTTGTGTGCATGCACATACACAGAAGCCACAGAGAGTATGTAGAGGTCAGAGGACAACTTTTGGGAGTCAGTTCTCTCCTTCCACCATATAGGACATGGGGATGGAATTCAGGTCATCAGTGCTTCTACTCACAGATCTATCTTCCTGGCCTGAGATTTGTTTTTTTGTTTTTTCTTTGGTCTTTTTGAGACAGGGTCTCTCTGTAGCCCCAGCTGGTCTGAAACTTGCTTTGTAGACCAGGCTGGCCTTGAACTCACAGAGATCCTCCTGCCACCACCTCCCGAGTGCTGGGATTAACCAAGATTTATTTTTAAGAATTATGGAGAGATGGCTCAGCAGTTTAAGGGCTCTCATTGCTCTTCCAGAGGATCAGTATTCAATTCTTAGTACCTGTAATGGGGCACCTTCTTGACCATAGATATATCATGTTGAAGTTTAGGCTGACTCTAGTTTCTGAAATTATCAGGCAGTTGGCCCAGGATATGGGAACACATGCCAGCTAGACCCTTGTTGTCTTGGGAACAGGTCAGAGTGTCCTACAGTGCTCCTGCTAACTGCTGATTTATGGCTTCTGTAGGTTATGCTTGGCTTGCTTCTGAAAAATAGTAATTGTTGCTTAATAGAATAGAAACTTTCCACCTGTAAGCTTGGGAACTTAAACTTTTCACTTCTGGTTATAGTTTCTCTGTACAAGAAGTACCCTACAGCAGGTTGGAAGACTTATGGAAACTTTAAAAGATCAGGTTCTTAGGATACAATTGCTATACAACACCACCTCCCTAGAGGGAACTTTGTGACCAGCAAAGGCAATGTACCATGACCAATGTAGAATAACAGTAAGATTGATAATGTCTCTTTATGAAAGAGGAGGAAGCTAGTTCCGTGCAGGTGGTACTATGGTTCAGGTGGAGGGGTTTGGGTGGAAAATTGTATTTTCTTATGTATTTCCTTGGTAACGTTTGCTCAAGCTTAACACTCAATGATTGGCTTCTGTATTCTGCTTGCTTGCTCAGCAACATGAGCAATATATAAGAACCAGAGTGCTTAGGTTCTGGGCTGCACTTGGACCCTCTAGGAAAGAGTGTAGCCTGGCTGTAATAAATCTTTCTTTCTTGGGCCAGAGAGACGGCTCAGCAGTTAAGAACACTGGTTGTTCTTGCAGAAGACCCAAGTTCAAATCCCAGCACCCACATGGCAGCTAACAACTGTCTGTAACTTCAATCCCAGGGGATCCGACAGCCTCTTCTGACCTCCGCGGGCATTGCACGACATGGGTGCACTCACCTACGTGCAGGCAGTACACACATACACATAAAAATAATAAATTTTAAAAAAATCTTTCTTTCTTTCAACTCACCTATCTGTCTGTCTGTCTGTCTGATTGGGGCATTTGTGGATCACAGACAACAGTACCCACTTGGTGGCTAACAACAGTTGTGACTCCAGGTCTGGGAGATCTGATGCATTCTTCTGGCCTCTGTGGGCATTGCACACGTGTGGTGCACTTACATACAAATAATTTTACCATTTATTAGAGAAAGTCAAATTATATACTAATGAGATTAAGTTTACTGATACTTTAATTTTATAATTGAGAATGATGCTTCATATAACCATGTATTACAAAATGGAAGAAATATGTTTAAGGCCACTTCAGAAATTGTTGGAAAGTCTGTCCTAATCCCAAGCTAAAATTCATTTAATAATTTAAAAAATAAAATGCTCTAACACAGTACATTTCAAAGATATACTAATTTAATACCTATATGCAGAGGAAGGAGGACAGGAAAATATTCAATGTCTCTGTTTGCTGTAATTAAGCCATTAAGTTTTTATAAGAGCTGAAAACAGTATGTATAGTAAAAACACTTTAATTCAAAACATAAAACAGTATGGAATCTGAGCTAAGGTGTTTCAGGCAGTGCTTGCTGGTGTCGTGTGGTGCAGTGCAAAATGTTCATGTTATATGCTCAGAATGAAGCCTGTAGTGAAGTTGTTCCATCAATATGGGCGAGTGCAGTCAGAGACAGTCTGGACTCATTATGTGCTTGATTATGAATGAATTTTTGGTCATTCAAAAAAGGTTTGGCCCACAAACCTTTTACTAATATCAAAATTTTCAGTACTCCTACATTCATTTATGTGACCCTATATGAAGTTGCAGCCCTGTTCAAGAAGCTGGGTTTAAACCACTATTTTGTAGTCTTAGCTCAACAATTCCAAGAATTTTTTGCCCAATGCCAGTGTCTCCAGCTACAAAGCAATATGGTTCTAGAAGCTGCCTCCTTCAGACTGCCAAGAAACTCTACTCAGATAATGACTCTCACTGTCTTGGATTCAATTAATGGGATTATGTTGACATCATTACCATTGAAAATCACTTTGACTCTACTTATCATGAGAGGTAAATAGCTTCGGGGTGACTATTTCTTCTGGTCCCCACTATATAGTTTTAATCTCTGTCACACAGAATGCAAAACTAATGAAAACAGAAGCCAGTTACCATTTTAAATATAAAACTATTTAAAAGGCCAGGCATGGTGGTGCACACCTTTAATCCCAGTACTTGAGAGGAGGAGGCAGATGAATCTCTATGAGTTCCAGGCCAGCTGGGGCTCCAGGGATACAGGGAGACCTTGTCTCAAAAAGATCAAAATAAATAAATAAATAAAATAAAATCTATCTATCTATCAATCTATCTATCAATCAATCATCTATCTATCTTTATTTCTGTGTATGTGTTAGAGGCTAGAGGTATCTTTCTTCCTCCACTGCTCTCCACATTATTTTTTGAGACAGGGTCATCCTCTGAGCACAGAGCTCATTGACTGGCTAGAACAGCTGGGTGGCTGTTATCTGAAGATATCTGTGCCTCCCCACCTCCCCCAAACCAGAGTTAGAGACATAGACAACTGTGCCTGGCTTTTCATGTGGGTGCTAGAGATCCAAACTCAGAGTGTCATAGACAGCAAGCACTTTACTGGCTAAGCCATTTCATCTCCCCAGATCCCAGTTACCTTTTTAGCTTCTGCTACTGCACTTAGCTTTGGTCTTGGTGGTGGTGACTCATCAAAAAATAGAACATCATCCCCTTCCAAAATGCCTCGACCAAGCCTGGGCATCCATGGGGTTGTGGCTCCTTCCAACCTGGGGAATTTGGAACCTTTTTGAGATTGGATAGCAGGTTGTTGGGATGAACATGGCACAGCTGGGCTCCAGACTTCACTTGAGCTTTGGAGAAATCTTTAAGGAAAATTTTAAAGAAATTTAAACAAAATACGGGGCTGGGGATGTGTCTCAGTGGTACAGCACTTGCTTAGCATGCCCTAAGCCCTGGGTTCCATCCCTATACAGCAAAAACAAATAAAAACCCAAAGTAATCAAAATATGTACACAGGGCTGGAAAGATAAATCTAGAACTCAAAGAGTAGACTGGGAGATTCTATGTAGTCAAGAGAGGGTAACTAGTTGTTGGCAATTTCCTTTCTTTGGTTAACAGTTCCAGTGAGCACTTTAGAACAGTACTACCTTCATTTCTTGGCTACTGGAACATGCTGTGGTGGTTCTATCACCGACTATTGTTTTACCAGGCGGCTTTCCAGGGGATGTTGTCTACAGCATACACCTAATGAAATGTGTTGAAATGTGGAAGTAGCCTAGTCAGTGGCTAGCTCTAAGACCTAGAGGGTCCCAAAGAAATCTCTTTGTATTTCCTGTTTACACTAAGGGAAAGAAATACATTTGGAATGTTTAGAAATCCTTATCCAAGGACAGAGGATGAGAGTGGGTAATGGACTAAAATTCAAGAATTCAAGAACTAAAAATAAATAAAAATAAATCCCAGCTTGGCGTGGTGTAAACCTTTAGTCCAGCACTCACAAGGCTGAGGCAGGCGGATCTCTGTGAAACTGAGGACAGCCTGGTCAGTTCCAGGCCAGCTGAGGCTACAGGGAGACCCTGTCTCAAAAAGACCAAAACAAACAAACAAGCAAATAGAAATCCTTAACAAAAAAGGCATTACAATCTGTAATCTTACATAAGAAATATTGCTACATATGGAATTAAGCTATTTTATTTTAAAAAAATTTAAGCCTGGCATGGTGGTATATACCCATAATTTTAAGATTTGGGGGGCAGAGGCTAGAGGATCAGTTCAAAGCCAGCCTTAGCTTTGGAGCCCTGGGTGGCTTTGGACTGGCTGTTCTCTTGATTCGGCTTCTACAATGCTGGGACACAGGTGTGCACTACCAAGCCTGACTTAGGACCTCTTTGTCTCTTTCCTTCCCTCCTTTCTTTAGTGACCTACTTATATTTTATTTAAGGTAATGTCAATGAAGTATGAAAACATTGTACACATATATGAAACAGTCACTCAAACCTGAGCAGCTAATGCAAAATGTCAAGTATGAAAATATAGCAAAATACGTAAGAAAAAAGCCTTTTAATTAAGTAAAAAATATTATAGATAGCATTACAGATAGCATAGTTGTTTGAAACATCCCAAAGGGCCAGGTCTCTTATCTTCTCTAGAGGTCTCTATACTTTTTTCCACAGGGGTGCTATGTTGTTTGAACTTAAAATCCTCCTGCCTCTACTTCCCAAGAGCTGGGATTAACAGGCATGTGCCACAATATCTGACACTTTTTTTCTTATTTATTCTCATTTGTGTGCATACCACAGCACACACATGGAAGTCAGAGGACAACTTGCAGGATTCGGTTCTCTTTGTCTACCATGTGGCTCCCAGGGTGTCAGGTGTGGTAGCAAGTGCCGTTAGCCTCTGAGCCATCTCCTTGGCCCCACATCTGACACCTTTAAGAGCGATTTTAAAACAGCAAACTCCAGAACTTTCCCATTTTGTGATGAAAGCACCGAGGCCCAAGATCACACCGTACCCCTCATACTTTCTCTTTTCCAGGGTGGTGTTAACTATTCTCATCTGTACCCATTATGTACCAGGAGTCACCTAAGTTAGAAGTGGGTAGCCTTCAAACGACATTTATGCTATAACAAAAATGTAGCCAAGCAAAACCAGCAGTCACATTTTAAAAATCTACTACGACATTCTGAGGACTCCAAGGTGAGTTATCCAAGTGGGAAATGTTCAGTCTGCGCCTCTCACCGTCTCTGTGTCTCTTCTGCTTTCCTCTTCCTCATTTCCAACATCTGTCGTTTCTGTTGCTTCAAGAGAGCTGATGCTGAGAGAGACTGGATGGCAGGTTTGGGGCTTCCCATTACCCCTAAAACACAAGTGTACATACCGAGGGGTTCTGGGAGATGCCTAGACAACTTGGGCACAACACACCACACCAAAATCACACAACTGTACCTGATGCCTTGGCTTTGGCTAAATGTTGTTTTAAGTTTCTGGCTCCAAATGTGGGCAGGGCCATTAATTCCCTAAACTCCTCAGAGCAAGACAAGCTCTTCTGGGAAATTCCTGAAACATGTAACCATCAGTTTTAGAGAATTCAGAATTCAAATGGCCTGATGTGATGTGACATTTACCTTATAAATTCCACAGTCATAATTTAGTAACCTGCTAATGAATAAGATAGAATACCAAGGCAAAATACAGAACCTTGAACTGCCAAGGTGAGACTAGTAGGACAGTAAGGGTGTCCTAAGTGATCAGAACATTAAGTCCCCAATGTTTCTGGGGTCAAGTGACAAACTACTTCTGGAATATGAGTGATGATTAAGAATCCATGCATGTTCCTGGCCACTGTTAGGACAAGTACAGGTGGGCTGGCACTGTCTGACCTAGCCTATTTTAACAAAAGGAACTGATAAAATCAGCCAGGAACCTGATACTAATACAGGATATTGACAATATGATCATATATATTAAGAAATTTTAGAAAGCATAAGAAGCTTCCTTTCGTGCCTGTCCTGTATCAGGCTTCCTCCTTTAGCCTACGCCACATTATCTACCAAGTATAGGTGATGACCCCAGAGTACAAGAGACAGTCACTGTCAACTCCAAATACTACACGTTTAAACTAGAGGCAGAGAGGAAGGGTGAGAGAGAGTTACCTAGTTTTTGTTTTGTTTCCTGGATGATGGAGTTTGTGCCCTTCACAACCAGGTTAGTCAGAGTGGTTTGAACCTTCTTCTTAGAAGCAACAGCTGTTGCCCTGAAAAGAAAAACAACACAGAAAGAAAGCCACTGAATTGCAATGCTTTGATGAAAAAAATGAAGGCTTGAGTATCCTCAACGTACTAGTTACCAACTGCCCAAGTTCTTTTAGAACCACACAAGCAGGCATTGCTAACTCCAGTTCAATAGCTCAGCTGGTTTATATATCGCTTCATAGATGAAGAGCAGGCAACCTATAGATTTGCTTGAGGTACCTAGTATGGTGGTTTGAATGAGAATGTCCCTCACAGGCTCCAAGTACTCAGACATCTTGTCCCAATTTGGTGGCACTGTTTTGGGAGACCTTCAAAGGCATGGCCATGCTGGAAGAAGCATGTCACTGCCAGCCAGCTTAGAGAGTTCTTTAGCCTTGCTGGATTTCCAGTAGCTCTCTGCTTCCTGTGCTTGCTTGAAGATGTGAGACTCTGCCTTCCGCTCCTGCTCCTGTTACCTCCTGCTACCATGCCTCCCCACCATGACTGACTCTAATTCCCTTGGAAACATAAGCTCAAATAAATTCTTCCTTTTATAAGTTCTCTTGGGCACAGTGTTTTATCACAGTAACAGAAAAGTAACTACTACACCTAACTAAAGGGCTGAATAATAACAATAACAATAACAATAGTAATAATAAAAGCCACCAGAGTTGAAGAGATGGATTAGCAGTTAAGAGCACTAGCTGCTCTTGCAGAGAAGCCTGGTTCGGTTTCCAGAACCCGCATGGCAGCTAACAATCATCCATAACTCCAGTTCCAGGGGATCCAATGCCTTCTTCTGACCTCCATGGGTATTGCATGACACAGGTACATTTACACACATGCAGACAATACACTCATAAACATAAAATAAAAATAAAAAATAAAATATTTTAAAAAGCTAATTATTTTGATCTAGAAGTCTAACAATCTGTATTAAAATAATTAATGACTGCAAAAAGGATACCATAATTATAGCTCAACTTAAAATGTTATTAGAAGCTGGACATGGTGATAAACATCTATAATTCCAGCATTAGGGAGGTGGAGGCAAGCGAATCAGTTCAAGGCTAACCTTGGCTACATGAGACCCTACCTCAAAAAAAAATCAAAATGAATGAATAAGTAAATAAATAAATGTTGCTAGAAATAGCATTAGTATTCACCCATAGGGAACTGTTTAAAAGAACCATATAAAAAAATACTGTATAGCTACTAAAATAATGACAAAAGTGACTATTTGACAAGGGAAACTAAGGAACTAACATTTTTATAGGTGGTGGAATGATAAATAGTTCTTATTTTCTTTTTTTGGTTGAACTGTATATTCTTGTTTAAAAATAATGTATATGAATTGCTTTCAGCAGTGTCGAAAAATGAGATTCTCCTGCCTCCACCTCCTAAGTATTTTCTCGATTTTTGAAACAGAGTTTTCCCATTGTAGCCTGGCCTAGCCTTGAACTCATGCTCTTCCTGCCTCAGCCTCCCAAGTACTAGAATTATAGGTGTGTGCCATTACATCTAACTAAACACAAAACATGGGCTCTTTGTAAGACCACCATGTGTCTCCTTCTCTTCCATGTGTTCAACTAGCCATGGAAATAAATGAGGTCCTTGTTTTAGGCAGTGAGCTATTAACAATAAAAACTAGACAAACATCCCATGATACAGAAAAATCCAACCATCAGTTTCATCTTAAAAGACAAGCAAAATCCTTATCCTAAAAGAAACCCCAAGAAACATCTTACAAAGAGCCTAAGTAGGAGGTGGAGGAAACTCCTCCATAGTAGAAGCCATCTTGACACAGTCGCTCTTTCAGGCTGGTGCCTTTCCGGGCAAACTTCTTTGGAATCTGTCCCCCAGAGAAGGTAGACTGCAGATCAGCCCGCTTTGCACTGAGCTTCTTGTACTGAGCCTGGATGTGGTACTGACAGTACTCACAGTCATTCTGCAGAGAAGAATAGCACTCAGTGGGGATGTGGTCAGCAGACTGGGGAGCAGTGAAGAGTCACGCAGCCCATGTCTCCCAGCTTCGCAGTTCTATGTGCATGCCAAATCCCTGCCACTTCCAAAGGCTCCCAAGTAGAAAGAGCCATGTGGCTTAGATCCCTCTTAAAGCACTGGGCCAGTCCCTCTTAAAGCACATGGCATAACTTATCCTCTTTGCTCTCCTTTTACAAGGGAAATAAAATGAGCTTCTACGATAAACCATGAAGAAGCCAGTTAAAAAGTCATGTTATTATTAAAAAAGTAGGAAATATCCTGAATAGGCACCCACAGAAAGCAGATTCATCAAAAGGGGTGGAGGTAGTGAGACCCAGAAGTGATTATGTATTGGGTATAGGGTGTTTTCAGGGGAATGCAAAGTTTTGAAACTAGATTCGACTAGTAGTTGCACAACTAAACACTGTGGAGTTATATAGCTCAGAAACAGTTCAATGTGTGTGTTTTACTTCAGCATAAAATAATCTTTAAACACCAGATTTTAGCAGCTTTTTTAGAAAATTTTGTGGCTAACTCTTAGACAAATGCTACAATTTCAGAAAAAGAAACAGGAAATAATGTTGCACTGTCCTAAAGGGGAACCATTAGATAAGGGGACAATGGATTTTTAAAGATCTAGCTCTCATATAGAGATCATGTACT
>NW_008351634.1:1054211-1079191 GCF_000622305.1 Nannospalax galili | reverse complement strand
TCTCTCTCTCTCTCTCTCTCTCTCTCTCTCTCTCTCTCTCATCTATCCATCCATCCATCCATCCACCCACCCTACGTATATATGTATGTTGGTTGTTTTTGAGCCAGGGACTCGATATTTATACCAGGCTGGTCTTCAACTCACAGAGCTCCACCTGCTTCTGCTGGGATTAAAGGCAAGCAATATTATGCCTGGCTTTCCTTTCCATTTCTTGCTCACTAGCTCATGTACTATGAAGGAATGAGGGAGATGAAATGAGATTAATCAAACTTTTCATTCAATTGTTTTAAAGAACTCTATGAAACACTTCATTCCTACTAGGATGGCTATAATAAACAAAAAACAAAAACAGACACTAACAAGTATAGGCAAGGATAAAACTGGAACTCCCACACATTGCTAGGGTGAATATGCCACTGTTTAAGTTATTCTTTGTAAGCCAGCTTGGCAGATCCTCAAAAGCCTAAATACAAAGTTACCATATCATTCATTAATTGTACTCCCAAAGGAACTGAAAACTTACATCCATATAAAAATTCGCACATACATATTTGTAGCAGCATTACCTATAATAGCCAAATGTAGAATTAACTTGTGTTTATTACCTGAAAAATGGATAAACAAAATGTGGTCTAGCCATATAATAGAATAACATATAACCATAAAAAAATTGTGTGGTTAAGTGTGGTGGCATACACCTGTCGTAACCCCAGTACTTGGGAGACACGAAGGCAGAAGGATAAGTTTGAGACCAGCTTGGGCTATATAATGAAATTCTGTTTCAAAAAACCAAAATGAACAAACAAACAAAGAAACTAACGTGGATACGGTAGCCTATGCCTATAATCCTAGCACTTAAGAGATGGAGGTAAGAAATAAGTTTGTGATCAGCCTGAGCTACATAAGACCAGCTTCAAAACAAAACAAAACAAAAAACCCTTCTAAAGATAAAAACCAAATCACCACCAACAGCGAAAAGGGAGAAGTGTGGCTATATGCTACAGCATGGGCAATCTTAGACAATGTTAGGTGAAAGAAGCCAGTCACAGAACCTATTATATGAAATACTTAGGGTAGGCATATTAGAGAGACAAGAAAGCAGACTGGTACTTGCCAGGGCTGAGGAATGACTGCGAATAGGAACAGGCTTGTTTTGGGTAATAAAAATATTCTAATATTATTACATAGTGGTGACTGCTGCACAACTGTGAATGCATTGTACACTTTTAATTTCAAAGGGTGATTTGTATGGTATATGGATAGTATCTCGGTGAAGTTTGTTTTTAAAGCTCCAAGAAAAGGAAAATGGAATTACAGGATAAGTTAAGGTTTCTAGTATATTTCATTAATGTGTTTGGTCTCTGGAACTATAAAGAAATTCCTCCTGATCAGCTGGCAATAAAAGATGACTTTCCTGAGTCAAGACCTCCCTACCCCTGTGTCAGTCCTCAGCTTCTTAACCTGGCAATTACTGACCACACATTCAATTCTCTTATTGACTCTGCCTATGAAGCAGCAAACTCAGTTCCTATTTGGTCATTACCATTAAAGCACCTAAAGTTGTTCTTAATGATTCTTTTCTTTGGCAAAAATCAGGCTAACAAATTTGAGACTCACCAGATTAACTATCTGTGTACACGGCTCTCCATTCTTCTTTTTGGCTTTACAGGTCCCCAGGTCCAGAGCTTCTCCCATAATTAAGACCTTTTGAGGATGATCAATAGATAAGCACACCTGTGAGAGAGAGGAGGTTAAGATTGAGTTAAAGGTCTATATTACAATGGATGAAATGTTTGGAGTTGTCTGGGAAGGCATCATTGAAGCCAGTACTCTATATGGCAGCTGTAGATTGGGAGGTACAGAAGCCTCAGGCAATGGATCCTGTTCTGTTTTCCCAGGTTTCCTTATAGCCAGAAATGGTCATGTGACTAAGGCCTGGCTAATTAGACTAAAGCAGGAGTTGACAGGGAAGCCCTTGATTTTCCAATGAAAAGATAGAGGAGGACTGGCATGGTGGTGTCCACTTTTAGTCCCAGCACTCAGGAGGCAGACGCAGGTGGATCTCTGAGTTCAAGGCCAGCCTGGTCTACATAGCGTATTCCAGGTCAACTGGGGCTACAGGGAGACCCTGTCTCAAAAAGACCAAAAAAAAAAAAAAAAAAACATAGGTAGGATGGGAGGGCAGGTGGGAGAGTACAGGAATGGATAACTAAAACACTAAAGACCTTTGAAAATGCCATATGGAAACCTTTGTAAAATATATACATATATAAATGAATTGGGGCTGGAGAGATGGCTCAGTTAAGAGCACTGGCTGCTCTTGTAGAGAACCCAGGTTTGATTCCTAGCACCCACATAGCAGATAACAACTCCAGTTCCAGGGGAAGTCAACGCCCTTTTCTGACCTCCATGGGCACTGCACAACAGGAGTGCACTTACATACATGCAGGCAATGCACTCAAACATAAAATAAAAATAATAAAATATAAAAAAATAAAAAATGAAGTTACCTTTTAACAGGGGAGACAATGCCTCTTATCAGACAACCTTGGCTATCAAACAAAAAGCCCAGTATCAGGTATGGATTTCTCAAGTTGTTGTTCAGTGGGGTCTCATAGGAACTCCCTCCCCTAACAGTACACGCTATTGCCATTGCTCTTGGTTACTGTCTGGAACTTGTTGGTAAGACCCTATTCTTGAAGACACCTCATATCTGAGTTTTAGGACACAGAGAAATGAAGCTGATACCAACCTAGAAGCTCTATTCCTACTGGCTAGCTTACAGAGCTGGAAGGTTCTACTCATACTTACAGGGTGGAAAAGTCATCATCAGTCTTACCCAGCTGTGAACCCTGTGGGCTGCGATGACTGGCCTGGCAAGATATGCCTGCTGGTGCAATAGTGGACCAAATGTTATGCATAATCACTTTTGGACTGGATTTAAAGCCTACTCCATAAGATGGACCCCATTCAGTTACTGGTTACTGGTATGATTAACTGGGCCAAAAACATTGTGGCTGGCTAGGTCATAGGCCCTAGAAGAGAACCTGGTACTATTATTCAGCTAAATGGATATAGTAATAAACTGCCTCTCAAGTTCTTAACACCCAGACTGGTACATTTCTCAACCCTCATTAGAGCTTCTTTCTGCAGTAGATGGCAATTAAGACAGAAACCAATAACTGGTCAAGTGCAGAGAATAAGAGACTGTGGAGTGCTTAGCTCTAAATGGGACATCTATTATCTCCTGCCCCCGTCGTCCCCCCCCCCCGGCTCATCTCAGAAGGGGCAGAAAGATTATAAGAGCCAGGAGTAGGTGTCTGTAGCAAAACAGTATCTACTGGAACTTAAAACGGCTGGGACTGGAACAAGATCAAGCCATCCAATATCCCATTGGCAGATGATGGCTACTGAAGACAGAGAGCTACTTTCTTTAGGGATGTGGCCCTCCAAGCTCCCCTAGATGGTCCCATACCCACACACACCCAGCCAGCACTAAATGGACTCAGTGAGTGATTTAAAAAAAAGAGAAGAGAAAGGGGGTAGGGAGAGTATATGAAGTTGAGAAGAGATGTGTGTGTAGAAGAGGAACTGAAGGGGAGGGAACGAGGGGTGGACCATATCCAAACACATTATATGCATGTATGAATATTAAATTTTTAATTTAAAGAGACAACTGGGGCTGGAGAGATGGCTCAGCAGTTAAGCACACTGACTGTTTTTGCAGAAGACCCGGGTTTGAATCCCAGCACCCTCATAGTAGCTAACAACTGTCCGTAACTCCAGTTCCAGGGGATCCCACAGCCTCTTCTGTCCTCCTCAAGCACTGCACAGCACGGGTGTACTTACATGAATACAGGTATAACACTCATACACATAAGTGGTGGCACACGCCTTTAATCCCAGCACTCGGGAGGCAGAGGCAGGCGGATCTCTGAGAGTTCAAGGCCAGCCTGGTCTACATAGTGAGTTCCAGGACAGCTGGGGCTGCAGGGAGACCCTGTCTCAAAAAGACCAAACAAACAAACAAACAAACAAACAAAAATAATAATAATAAATAAATAAATAAAAATATTAGAAAGACACAACCTGGCTGACCCATCCTCTTCATCATGCTATGAATAGTGATAAAAAGGCAGGAGGACAGTCCCTGAATGTCCTTGGATGACCCAGTTCTCATTTTCTGCTGGCAATTCTCAGACAGAACTATCAAAAATATGAGGTTTTGAGGTAAGGAGGAATATCCTGAATAGCCTGGGTTCTGTCCCTATTATTCCTGCCACACTAGATCATAAGTACTAGATCAGTGGCTACTGGGTAATAAAATCTAAACCAGAGAGCTTTTGAAACCCCCAGCTATGGTGCAAACTTGGTCATAGACAGACAAGATACCATCCACACAGGATCAGGGATGGGCTCACTATGGATCCTAGGCTTCTGTTGATTCTTAAAGCCTATCTGTGAGTAACAAAGCTGCTTTGCCTTACTGGACTCATCAAAGCTTCCTGCCTGATCTAGGAATTTTAGCAGAAATTAGCAAACTGCTTAAGACTCCTCCCCTAGAATTTGTAACCCGTGAACAGTACTCCCCTCCCAGGGGAGAGAAATGCAGTGTTCTACTTCATAGTGATGGCAGGAGCTTCAGAGGTATCTTTGCGACCAAGAAAGAAAGGCAGCCACTAGAGACATGGTATCATTGTATTGCCTAGTTTGGGATTTTTTTTTTTTTTTTCTTGTATGGGGAGGGCAAGGTCTATGTACTTAAGGCTGGCCCAAACTCATCAAGTAGCCCATGTTGGCCTTAAACTTGTGATCCTCCTCCTATCCCTGTCTCGCAAGTGCTGGGATTATAGGCATGTGTCACAACAGCAGGCTGGACTTATTTAAGAAAAATTGGGCTGATGCCGGGCGTGGTAGAGCACTCCTTTAACCCCAGCCCTAGGGAGACAGAGGCAGGCGGATCTCTGAGAGTTCAAGGCCAGCCTGGTCTACATAGTGAGCTCCAGGTCAGCTGGGGCTACAGGGAGACCCTGTCTCAAAAAGACAAAAAAAAAAAAAAAAAAAAAATTGGGCTGGCAAGATGGCTCAGTGGGCAAAGGCACTTGCCACTGAACTGATTCTGCAGTTGGCCTTTGACCTCCACATGTGCAATGTGATACTTGTGCCCCACCCCATTAAATAAATGAAGGTAAGAAATTTTTGAAAAAGGAAAAAGAAAAATAGTAGCTGGGCATGGCAGTTTATACCTGTCATCCCAGCATTTGGGAGGCAGAGGCAGGAAGATTGCTGCTATTCAAGGTGAGCATGGGCTACAGAGTGAGAACATCTCACACAAACAACCCTCCCTCATTTTATTTAAAAATAATACAGGATTTTACCTTGTATAGGCTGGCCTGGCACTTGTTATATAGCTCAGACTGACTCTGAACTAATGGCAATCCCCTTGCCTTGGCCTCCTGACTGCTGGGATTATAGGTATGAATAACTAAATCCACTGGTTGTTAAAAAGAAACTAAATGAAATGCTACTGCATTTTTTTCTGTTATATGTGGCCAAACACAAACCAATAAATGAAGATTTGTTGCCATTCTCTGGTGAAAATAAAGCTCCTTGCTAGGTCAGAGTAGAAACATTGCCTACTGCTCTTTACATGGGTCTAGATGAGCCATTTACTAGAGAAACAGCAGGTAGCACCAAAACTGTAGTATTGCTTAAGATGAAAATTCACTCGACTTTACACGCCAGCTGTGACTGTAAAATTTAATGGAGCAAAATTTCTTCAACTGTAACACACTGCTCTCTTTATACACTCATGGAAATTTACATAAGAGATCTAAGGAAACCTAAGTCTAAGAGTTCAATAAACTTGAGCCTGATGTGGTGGCACACGCCTTTAATCCCAGCACTCGGGAGGCAGAGGCAGGTGGATCTCTGTGAGTTCAAGGCCAGCCTGGTCTACATAGTAAGTTCCAAGACAGCTGGGGCTACAGGGAGACCCTGTCACAAAAAGACCAAAAAAAAAAAAAAAGAGTTCAATAAACTTGGGCTGGCAAGATGGCTCAGCTGGTAAAAGTGCTTGCTGTGTAAACCTAACAACCTGAGTTCAATCCCCAGAACCCACATAAAGGTAGAGCCAACTGACTCCGTAAAGTTGTCCTCTGACCCCTATTCATGTACCACAACACACACACACACACACACAATTTTTTTTTTTTTTTAAAGGAGTTCAGTGAACTCCAGGAACCTTGGAACTAATTTGAAAAAAATCTAGTGAAAATAGATACAAACCCATTCAGAATAGGTAGAATCACAGGTATCAGTAGGAAATGTGTCAACAGATTAAGAGCCATAATAATGGGGACATACCAATATAAACCTCAGAGGTAGAATAACTCAAATGTTTGATAGAAAAGCTAACTTGTCAACCAACCAATCTAATTTGAGTCTTACCTCTTCAGAGCCATCTCTGGGCTTCATGGGATTAGCGTTGAGCAACCCTATGACAGTCCCTTGCTCTGTCTTCCAGAGATCTTTGTGAACGTCTCCAAATAAGAACAATGATATATGCTGTGTCAGGTCACGTAGATCATTCAGTCTCCAGATGCTAAACGTTTTTCCCTAGAATGAACAGTGTTACTTTTAACCATTTTTGGAACCATGGCTTACAGTGTCTCCATTTATGGTTCATCTTATTGTGGGAAAATATATAGAGTTAATCCTAAATATATGGTCATCAGAATGCCTGTGAATTATAAACTAATACTTTCCTTGAGTTTTAGTGTTTTGCTGCCTATCTCATTTCAGAGGTGAAGATAATAGAAGGCAAACCACAAGTAAACTGTTAGAGAATCTGTCAAGTCTAAATAGCAGGTGAGCTACCGTCCCAACCACAGAATTATGTTTATGTGCAATAACCCCCCCCCAAGCACATTAATGGCACTATCATTTAATAACATGCTGATTACAGGAATAACTAATTTTGCCTTTTTTGTCTTTGTGAGACAGGGTCTCCCTGTAGCCCCAGCTGGCCTGGAACTTGCTATGTAGACCAGGTTGGTATTGATATCAGAGATCTGCCAGCCTTTGCCCCCCGAGTGTTGTAATAGAAGGCATGGGCCACCACACCCTGCCAGGAATAACTAATTTGGTAAATCTACTATTTATTAGTGACTATTATTAACCACCATCTAACTATACCATGTTGGGATGGGCTAGCAATCTCAGCATCTCTGAATTGTTATGGCTATAGGAATCTGTGGACTTAGCCTCCCTAAGTAGTTAGCCTTCTCCCCCCACAGCTGGGATTATAGTGGTCACAGGGACAAACACATGTGCCACTAAAAGCAGTGACAACTGAACTGTAGTAAGAATGACTGGGTGATGCAAAGTCCAGCTAGGTCTAAGTAGAGAGTTCTTTACATTGCCCTTGAATACCAACCTAAAGACATGTGGCAATTAAAAGTTATTTCAAAGAAAACTATTAACAGGTGGCAAATTAAGGGCTAGAGACCCCACTGTTGGCCTGAGGTGATGGAGCAGTTTAGGAATCACTAAAGTCGCTTACACTGTTAGTGCTCTGAGGAGTGACTTTCTTCAGTATCACCCCAAATGTCACCCAGTCCACTTCTTCTAGCTTCTCACGTGCCATCTTCTCCTTGATCTGAGACAGCCTGATCAGTTTCCGACCTGTCATTTTTTTGTTCATTTCTGTGGAAGATACTCGAGGTCGTCTGGGTCAAGAAGTCAGAAATCAACGGGTTATTATTCTAGTAACAGACTACCGGATGGTCAGGGGAAGGTGACAGGCAGAAACCTCTACTGTACTTCAGAGGACTTACACAGTATGGACAAAGCAAACATTTTAGTTTTGGTTTCTTGGAATAGGATCTTACTAGACTATGTAGCCCAGGTTAGCCTGGAACTCACTTTAGCCCCTTGAGTGCTAAGATTACATACATTTATACATTTTCTAGAGCAGATTAAAAAAAAATAATTATAATTTTTAAAGTGAAATTTGCTTTTCCCTGGATATTTTTCTTAAAGAGTACCTTAAAATCTTTTATTATCTTATTACAATAATTATAAGATGCTATTGCCTTTGTTTTTTAAATTTCTTTTGCTTTTGAGATAGCATTTCACTTTGTAGCTCAGGCTGGGCTGGAAATCACCACGTAGCAGCACAGGCTAGCCTCAAAACTCTCAATCTTCCTGCTTCAACCTCCTGAGTATGGAGATTTCTGGCATGTACTACCACACCTGACCTGTCTATCTTTATATGTTTAAAAAATAGTTTATGATCCCAATGCTGCATAAAATAAAAATAGTATAAATTGCATCTAAAGATGGAAAAATTTATAATAAAATCTGTATCGCTGTTTCTGTCCACCAATTTCTGATAAAATACTTGCCCATTTCCTTTTGACAGGTTAAATATTTTTTATTATGCAAACAAGAATAGACGTTCCTTGGCTGGAGAGATGGCTCAGCAGTTAAGAGCACTGGCCGCTCTTGCAGAGAACCTGGGTTTGGTTCCTAGCTCCCACATGGGGGCTCACAACAGTCCATTAACTCCAGTTCCAGGGGATCTGACCATCCTCTTCTGACTTTTGTGGGCATTGCATGACATGGGTACACTTATAACACATAAAATAAAAATAATAAAATAAAAAACTTAAAATAGAAAACAAAAAGAATAAGTGTTCCTTAAGCAATTCATACCATATAGTACTGAGTTAAACCCAGTTCTGCTATTTTGTGAATCTGCTGCACACACTCTGCTTCTAGAAGACTCATCTTCTGACAGGAAGAAGGGCATTGCAGCGGTACAGATAAAGGGACGGAAAAGGATGTTACAGTCACTGACCTGAGCCGCAAGCCTGAGAAGGCTTCCACGGAGACCTGGGAACCCTGTGGAACCTGTTCCCCAGAATTCCTAAGGGTGCCTGAATTCTGATTTCTAGTCATCCCACTGTGTTTGTTGCCAGGAATAGCTTGCAGTGGTTGGGAAGATATGCTTGCTGTCTTTGAAGATGAGCTTTTGAGCTTCAAAATACTGGATATAGCCTGTTGTGATTGGGAGGGTGCACTTGTCCTCCTTGAAGGTGAGCCTTTAGATTCTAGAAAATTAACATAAGTGAAAGGAAAATGACCAAGAAGCACAAAACTTGTTTACAGAATACTTTTTTGCAATCAACATATAGGATAGTTTTTATTTATTTACTTTTATGTGTATGTGTATGAGTGTTCTGCCTGCATTCATGTTGTACAATGCCTGAGGAGGCCAGAAGAGGGTGTCAGATCTCCTGGAACTGGAGGTTAGGACAGCTGTTAGCCTCCATCTGGGTGCTGGGAACTGAACCCAGGTCCTCTGTAAGAACAGCCAGTACTCTTAACAGCTGAGCCATGTCTCCAGCCCCTAGGATAGTTTTTGTTGTTTTGAGACTGAGTCTCACTATGTAGCCAAGGATGGCCTAAAATTTATGTTAATCCAAATGCCGGAATTACAGGCACATACCAAGGATGCTTATAACTAAATTTTGACAGAGAACAAGACCACTTTCTGACTACTCTCCAAATCTCAGCAGTGCTATCTCCATTACATTTCTGTGTCAATAGAAACATTGTGTTTTAGTGTTTGACAATATGGCAGCCACCAGGCATATGTAGCCATCAGTCACATAAAATGTGACTAATCTAAGAAAATGTTTCTAAAGTGAATTTAAATAGACACATGAAATTAGTAGCTACTGTATTAGAGAGTGCAATTCTAAATACAATGACTTTTGCTGTGAATTCACCCTGTATGAGTACTGTGTTGGCTTCCAAACAAAGGATTAGGTAAGATCTGTGCTCAGATCAAATTCTACCTTGGGAATAACGAAGGTTAATGCCCTTTTCTTCTTTATTTCTTGCTTCATTTCAATCCATTTCATTCTATTTCTGGGGTGGGAATGTGAACTGGGCACCAGGAAACTCTGACTATGCATGCATTAAATACTCCTGATATGGTTAGTTTTTATATTTTAGAATTGTTTACAGTATGTGCAAATATCAGAAAGCTTAGGTCTAGTGCATAATAAAATATCACATTCTCTTTGATAAGGTTGTTGTTTACCACCAAAAGACTTTGGATCATTGCTCCCAGGCTAAGGGGTTGCCACAACCCTAGAAGTCCCACTCATGCAAAACCTAATATGGACACTGCTAAAATGAAATACCTTAGTAATTCCAAGTCTTGAGGAACTGTACCACTCAGAAGTGGGTAAATTGAACAGATAATCTGCTATTCAATTAGTATGAACACTCCAATGCTGTAGCCATCATTTACTACTGTGAGCTAGGCCAAAGCTATTCAAGAGGGCCTTTTTGAATAAATGTGGCCAATAAAACACTGTCTCACCTGTTATCCTTAGATCATTTGTATTGGGTCTTTTGAGCAAAGTGAGGCAGTATAAGAAAACCAATACAAGGGCCAAGAAATAATTTTCATGTGTTCCTTGTGAATAGACATTTGGTTACTACTCTATGCTCCTGGCAAATAAGCTTTTCTTTTGTTTTGGGTTTTTTTTTTTTTTTTTTTTTTTGTAGCCCCCAGGTGACCTGGAACTCTCTATGGAGACCAGGCTAGGCTTGAACTCACAGAAATCACACTGCCTCTGCTGGGACTAAAGGCCTGTACCACCACGCCCGGCTTGCAAATAAGCTTTTTCTAAAGAATGGATCCCCTAGCTCAATACAGCATAACTTCAGATACAATTTGATGATTTCATAAGAGACTATGTGCTTTCATCTCACAAGTCTAAAGATTACATGTCCAGATTTCCAGCATAAAGATTCAATCTACGAGTTGGGGAAATGACTGTGTCAGTAATGTAAGCATGAGGACCTGAGCTCACATCCCCAGAGTAAATGTAAGAAAAAAAAAAAAAAGAAAGAAACAGCTGAGCATAGTACACATTTGTAATCCCACTGCTGGGGAGAGGCAAACACAGTGGGCCCCCAGGACTTGTAGTCAGTCAGCCTAGCCTACACGTTGAGCTCCAGTTCAGTGAGAGATCCTGTCTCAATAGCCAGGTGTGAAGGCCTTTAGTCCCAGCACTGCAGAGGCAGAGGCAGGTGGCTCTCTGAGTTTGACGCCAGCCTGGCTCCATTGTGAATCCAGGCGAGCTGGGGCTACAGGGACTCCCTGTCTCAAAAAGATAAAAATAAATAAATAAATAAATAAATAAATAAATAAATAAATAAGGCAGACAACACTTGAAGAACACTGAGATTGGCCTCTGGCTTCCACATACATGCCCACATATGTGTATATGCACACACATACATGTACTCACATAAACATGCATCATACACACAAACTCAACCCAAGAGTTATATGAGCTACAGTCTAAGCAGGTAAAGTTATCATATTATAGGATGTTCTACTAAGTACTTTTCAGACACAGAAGAACAAAGTATATCATACAGCTTCCATTCCTGAGAAACTAACTCTTCTTTTTTAAATTTTATTTATTATTTTATGTGTATGAGTGCCTTGTCTGCATGTATATAAGTGTACCTGTGTCCTGCAATGCCTGTGGAGGTCAGAAGAGGGCATCAGAGTCAGATTCCCTAGAACTGGAGTTATGGATGGTTGTTAGCCACCACATGGGTGCTGGGAATTGAACCTGGTTCCTCTGCAAGAGCAGCCAGTGCTCTTAACTGCTGAGCCATCTCTCCAGTCCCAGTAACTCTTCTTGATAGGGAGCTAAGACAGACCAAAACTAGACAGACACACATCCATACACACACGAGTACTGCAGTGCCACAACATATTTTCAATAGAGCTAGAGCAATGAGACCCAGTGAAGCATTGAGTACCACACCTGTCGAAGTCTTTGGCATCCGTGCCATTCGCTTGGTTCTGGGTAGAGCAGGGATATCAAGCTCTGCAGAAAAGCATGCTGACTCCTGAATGTGCTGAACTTTCTTCTTAAGAGGGGATGGTGGAGACTTACTTTCTTGATTGGAAAGAAGAGAAATTAGTAAAGCCAGTTTAGAGGGGCTCAAAGGCTATTTTGACAGGAGCTGGATAAAAACAGCAAT
The DNA here is from genome assembly GCF_000622305.1 of Nannospalax galili. Taxonomy (NCBI): domain Eukaryota; kingdom Metazoa; phylum Chordata; class Mammalia; order Rodentia; family Spalacidae; genus Nannospalax; species Nannospalax galili. The sequence goes on along the minus strand of NW_008351634.1, from coordinate 1,067,104 downwards.
GCTATAGTTTCTAGATAACGAAAATTTATAGTATTGCTAGAATTGTGGTTTTATTACCAGGGGATTTGTGTGGAAGGGCTGAACTTGAAAGCTGTTTAACTGATACTGCTTTTAGCTGCTCCTGTAAGAGTGTCATCTGTTCTTGCAACTTCTTTACTTCATCTGCAAAATAAAAACATTAAAAATAAGTTGGGAGAGAATGCCATCCCTGATACAAACACTGGCTCATGATTAACTTTTATACTTCAAAAAGGGTCCTTAGAGAAATAAACTTAAAAAAAATTATTTAGTTTTATATATACGAATGTTTTGCCTGCAGAGGCCAGAAGAGGGTGTTGGATTCCCCTGGAGCTGGAGTTACAGATGCTGTTAGCTGCCATGTGGATACTGGGAACTGAAACCAGATCTTCTTCAAAAGCAGCCAGTATGCTTTAAACATTGAGTCATCTCTCCAGTCCCAAGAAACAAACTTTTTATCTTTAATAACCAAGCCTTTGACACCTGTGCTAGTTACAAACTTATACTACTGGCTGGGCATGGTGGTGCACACCTGTAATCCCAGATCTCAGGAGGCTGAACTGTGCAGAAACTGAGGTCAGCCTGGGCTACATAGTAAGACCCTGCCTCAAAAACAAAAACAGAAGAGAAATTTGTACTACTAACACACATCCCAGATGCAGTTCTGTAGTTAACAGGTTTATAGGAGTCAAACAATGATGTTTACCTTACAAATTGAAATATCATAACTAATATGATGTTAGCTCCTGTATTAGAAAAAAGTCAACCACTGAATCTGGTTATAACTTAAAAATATGACGAGATGATGAAGAAAGGGACATGCCTCAAAGCTGCAGTTCAGGAATGGTCTTGCTTAGACTGCAGCCTGTCTTCCCATGCACATAAATCCGAAAGCAACATATTCTGCAGGAAACATGGACAGTGCCAAAGCTGTTCTGCAGAAGACTGATTATGATTAGCTGATAAGGTTGTAAGGAGGCCCCTGAATGCTGAACTGTTGACTTTAAATGGTGCACCTACCAATTCATACAAATTTTGGGTCTATGTATGCGTGTGCATGAGTGTATGCATAGGGGCCAAAGGTGTCTTCCTTGACTGCTCATCTTAGTTTTTTGGGAGTGTCTCTCACTGAGCCTAGAGCTCACAGATTCTGTTAGGCTTGCTGACCAATAAACACCAGGGGTTCAGTATAACCCCTACAGTGTGCTTACAGATGCACACAACAGCACCCAACTTCTATGTGGGTGTGGGGATCCAAATTCAGGTCCCAAGTTTGTACAACAGGCACTCTATCATTTGAGCCATCTCTCTAGCCCCAATTACTAGTCTTTACTAAGCATTTATCACCACCCTTGAATCTACAGCTATTTTGATGAAAACTGTCAGACTTGCAGTTTTCATTTACTTTGTCATAAAAAGTTGAAGAAAACAAGTGATCAGGGTACCTTGCAACTCCTGATTGGTTTTCTCTTGACAGGGAGCAGGAGCAGGGAGGACTTTGTTTTCAACTTGCAAAGTAGGTACTTCATCATCTGTTAAGTCCCCTACATCTCCAAAGAGAGTGGCCAAGTTCTCCTTCTGGTCTTCTGCTTTTATCACTTCTCTGTCATCAGCCTCTTCTGTGTAAGATTCACCATCACCATCAGCATCAAAAAGCTCATCAAATTCATCTGGCTCACCATTTTCCAGGGACAAGGAGTTAGCCTCTTCTGAATTACAATTCAAGGCTGACTCATTCTCCTCCAGCAGCGATGTCAGCAGAGACAAATCATCTTCCTCCACTAGAGAAAATGGAGAAGAAATGAGAGAGTCTACCTGGGGAAACATACATAGCTAACTCATGCATTCAACACAAACACAACGGTTTAAACGAATTTACAGATTTCTCACTTTGTCTTATGTATCTATCGTTTTATCTATTTTTCCTGTCCATGGATGCTTCTTAGGACACTGGGCTAAATCTTTTTACCCACACTACTTTGATAAGCCAACTTGGTTTAGTACCAACTTCTATAAAATTTGACCAATAAGGGAATAAATGAAAAGCACTTAAATATAGATTTAGACTTTAGTATACTCCTTGGTGCACAGGTGAAATGCTGCCTGGTAGCTCCATGTTCCTCTTCTTATTTTTTGAAATTACTAGGGCTAATCCCATAATGACTCCTACCTGGTTACCTGGAGTACCACCAAAAGTCATCTCTAGTCTCCACGCTATGTTGACTCAACTGTCCTGCCTCCTTGTTCCCAAACCTCTGACACCTGCTCTCTGGAACTCAGATCCTAGCAAGTGTCCTTCTATCTTTAGTGATGGATAGCAAAAATCTGGGCATCTCTACAAGCTTTTTGAGAGAGATCTATTTTTATCATTATAGTCACTGCTTTCTAGACTCTGAACTCTCCTGCTTCTCTCTTTCTTATGTTTGTTCTCTGACAAAATCTTTACCCTGACTAAATTTAACCAAATGCTACCTCTAAGTCAGCTGTGTTGCTGGAGACAGACATGCTTCCATGCTGACTGGTCTGGTTCTAAACTGATACATACCAATAACAAATAGGCATCCAACACTTTAAAATACTCATACCTAAGGGCCAGGCCATGGTGGTACACACCTTTAATTCCAGCATTTGGGAGGCAGATGGATCTGTGTGAGTTCAAGGCCAGCCTGGTCCACATAGTGAGTTCCAGGACAGCTGGGGCTACAGGGAGACCCTGTCTCCAAAAAAAAAAAAACAAAACCCCAAAAGACCCCCCCCAAAAGAGAACTATTCTAAACAAAGGAAATTGTCCTATACTAGAAAGCAGTTTTTTTCTTTTTTTTCTCATTTCCTTCTGTTAAAATTGTTAAGAAAAAAAGATATTTTAGTTTCAAATAGAACTGTCTTTAAAATAAATCTTTCACAGGGTTGAAAAAAAGAAAAAAGAAAACAATGGGAAAGCCGAGATGGTGGTGCTGGAGCAATTCCCAGCATACTAACCTAGAAACATGACTTAAGGCCTCTTCGTCCCATTAAGAATCCTGATGCTTCTATACTGATCTAAAAATTCGGCACTTGGGACTTGGCAAGTAAGAGAGATAATAACTAGGGAGACAAGACAGCTGAAGTGCACATGGTAAGAGAGACCGGCCCAGCCATTCATATGCACCCACAGGGTGGTGCTAAGGCAGTCTGGCCAGCCATGCACACCAGGAGAGCCACACTGGCAAACTGGCCAGAAGCACCAGCGGAACCTGGCTGCCCCTGCATGGTGCTGGAGCCCACCCAGTCTGACCACCCCACACAGAGCCAGACTGCCCACCCACAACATTCGTACCTAGGTGGCACCCATGGTGGGCTGACCATAATCACCATCCAATGGCTGTCAAGACCTGGCTGCAGTCTTCAACATTAGGAACCTGAGAAGGCTACAGATTTCATAAACTAGAAGACACTGGTGTAAAGCCATTATGTGAAGCTGTGAAACCTTTCAACTACCTATCTCTTAAAAGAGAATCCTGAATCAGAGACCAATGAGCTAACTGCTACCTAGCTTCTGCTTTTACCCACAATAAAGCCCTGAGGGGAATCAGCCTGTTGGAGATCTGCCTTGATAACACAGTGGGGTCATTGTGCTGAGTGAGGAGAGGAAATGCCAAAGTGTAACCTGCATACAAGGGCTGTGAAGAGCTAACTTTGATGAAAAAAACCAAAGTGTTTCTGACCACTGAGAAAAAGAAAAATCTCTACTTGACATTCCTATGAAGTGTGTAAGAGAAACAGAAATTAAAAATGAAAATCCTACTCCAAGAAACCTGGGCATATCCTGACCCAGAACCAAGCACAAAGCAGAGGGAGTGGGCCCTTACTTTGGCACACCTAAGGGTAAGAATTACAGATCACTGCCACTCTAACGAGATGTGACTGCTCTGCCGCTCAGCTCAGATGTGTTATATAAGATGGATGGGGTTTTTCATTTGCAAAGACACAAATTTGAGGATAGGGAGAGTGGTAGGGTGAGGGTGGAGATGGGGGAGGAGGTCTAAATATAATCAATATTCATGGTATGAAATTTTTGAATCAATAAAATTTCTCTTAAAAAAAAAAAAAGGCAAAGCATCATAAGAACCCCAGTTTCGGGAAGTGAGCTTAATGATTATGTAACCCTCCAAACCAGTGCATTCTCTCTGTCAAGGTCCCTTTACAACGTGCACTCATTTTGTTCTGCTCTAAATTGAGCGTTACTAATCAGAGCGATATCTCTTTACTGGGTTTTTGCACAAATCCCTGAAAAAAACAAAAGAAAGAACTACAAGAAGCTGAGCAACGCTAGAGTAAAACCACTTCAAAATATTTCCACATCTAGAGTAATCTCTGAAGTCAGACTGCCCAATTCAATTCCTTGTTCTTAGAGTTTGACTACAACAAGTCACTAAACATCCTTGACCTCCTGCCTGATTATAAAATACAGTGGTTGGCGAGGATTAAACTGGTTAAGATATATCAGGATCTCAGAGCCATGTGTGGCACATTTTACATATATGTCCTCTGGAAGTGTTACAGGACAATCAGTTTCAATGAGAAAAAAATGCACCTGTTTAAGAACAACATTCAATGACTGAAGAGATTTCTTTTGAGCCATTGAGAGTACACCTGAGAGTGGGTGAACACTTTTACTATTTTGGAGTAGAATGATTAACAAGTAGAAGGACCAAATGGTAATTTTCCATGAGTAAAAGAGAAATCAATAAAACGGGAAGGCCTTACCATCCATATCACCAAGGAAAGAGTTGTGATGGGAAACTTTGATGGCAGATCAGGTGCTCAAGGGAGTAATGAAGAATCCTGGCTGTGTGAAACCAACATTGGAAAAGTTATTCTTGATTCTTCTCACAATGGCACATGCAACATATCCTATGGACTCCACCCTAAGAATCCACCCAGAACCTGATAGGCAGTCCCCTTCTTCTTGGCTTCGAATTGTGGTTAGAGAAACTCAGCCAAACGTAAGTGTGATACACTCAACAATGTGTGAACAAGAACTATTGAGACTGGTGTAAATTTTAGAGCTACCATCCCATTTTATTTATTATTATAATGCATCTGATGGCTATTTCATCCACAGCAGCTTAATATGTGATTCTGCTTATTTTTTACCCTTAGATGGGATTTTAATGCAATACGAGTTGGTAAAGTACAGAACACTTGACATATTAGGATAAAGGCACATCAGTTTGGTAAATCTCTGTGTGTGTGTGTTTTATTTTGAGACAAGACTCTCACTACTTTTACAAAACTCAGGCTATGGGGCTGGAGAGATGGCTCAGCAGTTAGAAACACTGACTGTTCTTGCAGAAGACCGGGGTTCAAATCCCAGCACCCACACGGCAGCTAACAACTGTCCGAGACTCCAGTTCCAGGGGATCTGACAGACTCTTTTGTCCTCCACAGGCTTTACACAACATGGGTGCACTTACCTACATGCAGGCAATACACACATACACATAAAATAAAAGTAATAAATAAAATTAAAAAAAAAAAAAAACCCTCAGGCTAGCCTCAAATTCATTCTGGCAAACTGGCCAGAAGCACCAGTAGAATCTGGCTGCGCCTGCATGGTGCTGGAGCCAACCCAGTCTGACCACCCCAACACACTGAGCCAGACTGCCCACCCACACGTGAGCTCCGGGTCAGCTGTGGCTACGGGGAGACATTTTCTTAAAAAAAAAAAAAAAAGGAAATAAAAGGGTGCCCTGAAAAAAGAAGCACGACACTGGGCTGGAGAGATGGTTCAGTGGTTAAGAGCACTGGCTGCTCTTGCAGAGGACCTGGGTTCGATTCCCAGCACCCACTGGGCGACTTACATACGTCCGTAACTCCACTCCGTAAGACCACGACTTACACACATTAAGGCAGTACGCTCACACATAAAATTTAAAAAAAAAAAAAAACAAATTATCTTCTTTAAAAAAGAAGTAAAATACACCAGAACAGGTTCCTTCAGCAGACGACCCCTGCATCTTCCAGCCCCGGCTTCCCTGTTCCCAGCCACGGCTGGAGGCCACCCGCTGCCATCTCGCCCGCCCGAGCCTTCGGGGCGCCAAGTCTCATGCTTAGACCTCGAGTCCTTCGCGGACGCCAGTCCCGCAGGAACCCATAAGCCCCGGATCCCCGACAGCCCACAATGCTCACACGGCCGGCTCCTCTTCTCAGGCCAAGGCGGAACCCGCCAAAATTCCAACTGGATTCAGCCCGCCTCTGAGGTCAACGCGTGCGCCGGTGAGGCCGCTCTGATTGGCTACGCCAGAGCTGTCGGCGGACAAGACTTCTGGGAAGAGCGAACAGCACCGCCCCTACACGGTGCCGATTGGGGCTTGCTATCAGGCGCCATCTTTGTTAGGGGCAAGGGAACTTCCGGTAAGTGACTCTAGGTTGCTTTAAGAACGATATAAAATCTTGCGCCACCTAGTGTCAGGAAATTTAAGCGTTCCCGCACAGGGGTCGAAACTGCCTTACTTAATCCCACCCCCACCCAAATTATGCAGAAGGCCAAGACTGAAGCACGGAATCCTGATCAAATGCCACTTACTGCTGCCTTCACATGGTTCGTATGATGTGAGTGAGCCTGTAGGAGTCTGAACAAACTGATTGATTACCTCATAGTTTGTGTCCAATTTAGATGTTTAGATTTGAATACAGAGACAAAAAATATTTCTACTTTTCACTCTGCCTGACCTACAGGAGCTAACTTATCTCTTCAACTTTTGTTTTGCTATCTGTAAAATGAGGGAAAAACTAGATGACATTTTTTGGCATTGAAACCAATACTCCCGTGTGAGAGTTGAGTTATGAGAGCTGAGAACAATTTATGAAACTATATTTTTTTATGCTTTGATGAATTATTATTTTTTATCATTTTTTATTTTTAATAAGATTAGAAGAAGCATTTCACTACAGCTTTAACATATTCAGTAACACACTCCAGAGCAAGAGTACATCTCTTACAAGTGGGTGTGCAAGTTTCTAGGTTCACAGTTGAATTAATACAGTTATACAATATTGAACTCAGTATAAGCCGCCGGAGTCAAACCATATTTTTACACAGAAGAATCTTTTGCAAAATTTAGGCTTCTTTATGTATTTATATTCTAAAATAGTGTTTGGGGGGCTTCAGAAATGGCTCAGTGGTTGAAAGTGCTTGCTGCTCTTCCAGAGGACCTGAGTTTGGTTCCCATCACCCACAGTGGGTGGGTAACAACTACATGTAACTCCAGTTCCAGGGGATCTGACATCCTGTTCTGGCCTTGGGGGACACTTGCACACATGTGTACATACAGACACATAAGTAAATAATAAAAAAATAGTGTTTGTACATAGTATTAAGAACAGTTTCTAAATACAGAATACTTTGCCTCTACATAATTTGAAAGACTTCCATGCAGAGATTATTATTTATTTTTATTTTACGTGTATGAGTGTAATGCCTGCATATATGTAAGTGCATCCATGTCATGCAGTGTCCTTGGAGGTCAGAAGAGGGCGTCGGATCCCCTGGAACTGGAGTTACAATAGTTGTTAGCCATAACGTGGGTACTGGGAATTGAACCGGGGTCTTCTGCAAGAGCAGCCAGTGCTCTTAACCACTAAACCATCTCTCTAGTCCCAGAGATTATTATAATTTTGTTGTTCTTTTTAAAATAGGGTCTTATTATGTAGCCCAGACTGCCCTGCACTAGAATTTTTCTTTCTTTCTTTCTTTCTTTCTTTCTTTCTTTCTTTCTTTCTTTCTTTCTTTCTTTCTTTTCAGTGCTGAGAATTGACTTTATGAACTCATGCATGCTAGGCAAGCACTCTACCACTGAGCTGTATTCTAAGCTCTAGCCTGGAATTCTTGAAACCTCCTGCCTTAGCTTCTAGAGTGCACAGGGTCACCACATCTAGCTCCAAAGGACACTGTTCAGGTACCAAATTCCTCCACTAGAGACATTTCAGAGCTAGTAGGGGTGGCACACTTGTAATCCCAGCACTTGGGAAACGGAGGCAGGAAGATTTGCAGAGAGAGAGAGAGAGAGAGAGAGAGAGAGAGAGGCAGAAAGGAGGAAGAGGAGGAGGGGGGGAGGAGGAGGAGGAGAGAAGGGAAGGGAAGGGAAGAAAGAAAAGTAAAGGAGAGGGGACAGCAGAGGAGGGAGAGGGGAGAAGAAAGGCATTTCAGAGAAGATGTTCTATCCACTGTGTTTACCTTCATTTTAGAATAATACCAGTTTTAGGATGAATAGAAAATAATCAAGGGACTGGAGAGATGGCCCAGTGATTAAGAGCACTAGATGCTCTTTTAGAGGACCTGAGTTTGGTTCCCAAGACCCATATGTTGGCTGACAACTATCCATAACTCCAGTTCCAGGGGATTCTATGACCTCTTCTCACCTCTGTGGGCACTGCGTGTACTTACACACATGCAGGCAATGCACTTATAAAAATAAAATAAAAATAATAAATAACATTTTTCAAAAGAAAATAAAGAGTCCTGATTGCTTTTTTGGTATCCTCCATAGTAAAGCTCCATTTATGAACTCAGCTCATCCTTATTACAACCTATGGTACAGGCATAAGTTTAAGAGAAATACCATTTTTGAGAAAGCTGTTAGTGTGAAAAATTCACAGTACTGGAGAGACTACAATAATTACACTGAAAGAAAGTGTTTAAATGTATTTCTGTAAATTCCTTGACCAATTCTGATTGGTATTCTGAATCTCCTCCCCCCCCCCTTGACTTTACAGGTAATTTTTGCTTTCCAGGCTATGTGAATAGTAGGAAACTGCATCAATACAATCCCCAAGCATAAATTGACCTGAGGAATCAAGCAATTTGTATTGAAATTAGTATCATGGCAATTTTGAGAAAAGAAGTGATAGTGGTCTTAAGAAAAAAAAAATAACGTATGTGGGAAGCGAGCACAGCCGAGCCAGCCAAAGATGGAGCCCTGGCTGGCTGCCAAACCTCGTGCTGTTTACTCCAACTCTTGGCTGATTGCCAAGGCTCGTGAATCCCGCTTGTTTACCCCAACTCTGAAGTATGGTGAGCCCCAAAACAGGTGCTGCCAGCCTGATGATCTTGCTACGTGCCTATGGGCTACACTCTGCCTGGCCGCTGCACGTGTGTGAGCCCTGATTGGTACCGGCTGGGGGGAGGGCTGTTGGAAATGCTATATAAAGAACTGAGGTGTGTAATAGAAAGACCTACGAACAGCATCATAGTGAGAGAGAATGAAGTGAGAGATATAATAGAATAGAACAGAACAGAAGCAGCATCATAGTGTATGAGATAATGAAAGAGAGAGAATAAAGGATGCAAGAGAAACAGAAGCTTGAACCTCACCTTGGTGTCTGTGTCGTCTTTCCGGGACTCTGCTGGACAGAGTCCCGGCTCGCGACAAATGGTGGCCCGTACGGGGAACCTGATGCTCGCGACAAATGGTGGCCCGTACGGGGACCCTGATGCTCGCGACAAACGTAGATTCAGAACCCACTGAATAGAGGGATATTAGAGAGTAAGAAAGAAGAGTTAGAGGAGGGGTGAGACTAAGGCTGACTGAGAGGTTACTGACTTAGGAAACTGGGTGTTTTTTTAAGGTAATGAGCCAAGGTAGGGAACAAAGGAAGAGCAGAACATGTTTAAGGGAGACAAGGGATTCAGGTTTTGGTTTCAGAATGACATATATGTGTGCTGGTCAGAGTTTTCATCACTGTGACAAAATACCTGAGAAAAACAACTTAAGGCAGGAAGGATTAATTTTAGTTCTGTAGTTTCAAGGCCTTGGTGAGGTGGAGCATCCTGGCAGAAGGGCATGGTTAAACAGGCAGCCGGGAAACAGTAGAAGATGTAGCTGGGAGTAAAGTTTAGCATTCCAGAACCTGCCCTCAGTGACCCACTTCCTTCCACAGCTCCACCACCTCCAATAGTCTTTTAAAGCTTTGAATCCATCAATGGATTAGTCCATTGATGATGAGCCTCATGATCCAAAAGATCCACTCTGGTTTTTGTTGTTTTTTTATTTATTGTTTTTATCTGTATGAATGTATTGCCTGCATGTATGTGAGTGCACCCATGTCATGCAATGCTGTGGAGGTCAGAAGAGGGCTTCAGATTCCTCTGGAACTGGAGTTAAGAATGGTTCATAGCCGCCATGTGGGTGCTGGGAATCGAACCCGGGTCCTCTGCAAGAGCAGTCAGGGCTCTTAAACACAGACTCATCTCTCCAGCTCCAACTTTCTGTTTTTGAGAGTTTCACTATGTAGACTAGGCTAGCCTTGAACTCGGAGATTGCCTGCCTCTGCCTCCAAAGTGCCAAGATTAATGGTGAGCATCACCACGCCTGGCTAAGATCTACTTCTGAATATCACTTCCATTTAGAGACCAAGACTTCAATACAGGAGTCTTGGGGGAAAAGGTTGTAGGAATGCTTCATATCTAAACCATAACAGTAAGAAGGATAATGACTAAGAAAGGTCTAAGAGCCAGCTTGCTTTCTAATCTGGGACTCTAAGGAGAGGTTGCACTTCCTTTAGAAGAAAAACAGAGGCCTACAAACAGCAACTTTAAGAACCACCAGCATACATCCAAAATGAAGTAAAAAACAAACTGTAATATTGTTGGAGACCTCTGTTATGCAAAGTAGAAGTCCCTTCACGACTGGACAGCTCATGCAGCTCGGGATCATGTGCTGAGGGCTCCTTTCATAGCAGGGTGTCTTCCTGGCATCTTTCCTGTCTCTCCTTTTGAAGTGTCCGCCACAAATGCCATAACATAAACATGGCCTTTGGCTCTGAAAGGTACCATGCCTTCCTGTAATTTCTCCAGGCAGACAGCAGTCTGGCAGAAACCCACTTCCATATGTAAATAGAATGCCTCACAAAGCATCTAACAGCCAAAGCTTTTACCACTACCCCCATGGTATAAATGTCTTAGTATTCTTTTAATAGTCAGAGAATTGGGCTGCAGAGAATTGGGCTGCAGAGAATTGGGACACAGAGAGCTGGGTCTCAGAGAATAAAGCTGTAGCACAGACTAAGCCGAGTCTTGACTCTTGTGTCACTACCGGTGGCCCAATCTCTCTGGGGGGCAGCACTCCCTTGTCACCGACTCATGGACATCCTAGCTTTCGCTGTCTCCGTACTTCTCCCCTGGGGTTCAGTGGCCAGTGGACCTCGCATCCTGAGGAAAAGCACACAGGTGGAATAGGGACAGGATTTCGGCAGGACAACGCTCCTGTAGCAGAGAAGCTCCAGAGACACGGGACCCAAGCTGCCGTGGCCAGAAACGCCTGTGGCCAGACCCACCAGCGACTAGCCAGGTGTGGCGGGGGAGTGCCATTCTGGGAGTGCAACCAGAGAGAGCACACGCCCCATATAATATAGTGATTATTATTATTATTTAGGTAATTCTTGCTTTGTAGCCTTGAGTGGCCTAGTACTGGATATGTAGCTCAGACTGGCCTTGAACTCATGACATTCCCCTGCCTCAGCCTCCCAAATACTGTGATTACAGCTGTGCACCATATGATGATTCTTAACTTTGGTGGGGGTGGGGTGGGGAGTGAGAGTCACAGATCTTTTTGATAAAATAAAATTGATGGGTTTTCTCCTTCTAGAAAAAATACATTCTCTCAAGAGTTTGTATGCCTTCTCAGTACTTCACTTATTTTCCTGAAGCCTATCAGACACCCCTCAAATTAAGAGCCTCTGGTGCAGAAGGCCAGAAACTGGGGGAACACAAACACTTGAAAGTGCTAAGGTAAAGAAAAACTAATAACAGGAGCAGTGAGAGTGGGTAGAGAGTGAACTTTCCCTGTCCTAATGACCTTGCCCTTCATATGGCCCTGCTTTCATCCCCTATTGTGCCCTTTCCCACAGGGTGATGAGTCCCAGGACCAATGGGATATACCCATCTGGATCCTGTGCAATGCCTTATAGTCAAAGCTCTAGGCCCTAAGACTTCTTACCCAGATGGCCTGAGCCTGCTTCAAGTGCCTACATGAACCTCTTCCTTTGGTTTTCATTCTTAAAAAGTGCTGGGGTGGGGCTGTCCTATCCTCAGTCCTCTTGGGGTGGGTCTATCGTACAGCCCTCCATGCCTTGACTCCCCTGGCCACATTCACCCTTCCATCTCCCCGCTATTCTCTGCTCCTAGTTTGGGCCCTGTGCCATCCCTAGTCTTGGGGCCCCAGACACCTGGGGAACCGGTACTGCTTCCTGATCCTTTTCACCCAGACCAGCTTGGTGCCTTCCTTGGGCCCCAGGAGCACTGCTTCTGGACCTGGCCCCATCCTCACCTCTCTCTGCATCCCTGGACCTGCACCACCAGCTGGCTCTCCTGGCCTGCTCTCCCGCCCTCAGGCCTCTCTTGGGGTGGGTCTGTCGCAGAGCCCTCAGTGCCTTGACTACCCCGGCCTCATTCACCCTTCCATCTCCCCTGCTGCTCTCTGCTCCTGGTTTGGGCCCTGCGCCATTCCTAGTCTTGGGTCCCCAGATACTTGGGGAACCAATACTGCTTACTGATCTTTTTCACCCAGACCAACTTAGTGCCTTCCTTGGGCCCCAGGAGCACTGCTTCTGGACCTGGCCCCGCCCTCAACTCCCTCTACTTCCCTGGTCCTGCAACACCCGAACTCTGCTCCTGGTTTGGTCCCTGCGCCATTCCTAGTCTTGGGTCCCCAGATACTTGGGGAACCAATACTGCTTACTGATCTTTTTCACCCAGACCAACTTAGTGCCTTCCTTGGGCCCCAGGAGCACTGCTTCTGGACCTGGCCCCGCCCTCAACTCCCTCTACTTCCCTGGTCCTGCAACACCCACCAGCCTCTTGCTGGGGCTGACAGCCTCTTTCTGGGGCTCCAAGG
>NW_008351634.1:1026792-1048500 GCF_000622305.1 Nannospalax galili | reverse complement strand
ATCTGTAAACCTAAAAATGTACAGCCAATTTTGAAAGAGATGTACCCTAGTGCCGGTGCCAGCTGGCCAAAACGGACAGTACCTAAAAGGGGGAGTGAGGATTGAAAGAAAGGAAAGGAGACAGAAAAGACGTTTCTTGGGAGGGCTCACAGTGAATACTGCCAGCCTCGATTTATTTCAGCTCTATCTTTTTATACAGAAGAACTCAATTAGTTACAACTGCTGTATTTCCCCACCTGTATCTGAGGGTCAGGGAGCAGTCAGATCAAAGGCTTCTTGGATCCTTTTGTTTACCACTAATGCCTCAAGGTCAGGTATTGTGAGGCTCTCCAGAAAACTCCTTCCTCCTGAATGGGCAGGTTAAGTACTGGTTTGCATAACACAAACTCAGTAAAGGAGGCTGCCAACAGCTCAATGATTAGCGGCTCAGACACTATCCTATATAAACTTCAAAATGTTATTGAATAGGTTAATGCTGTTGTAATGAATTGCTTCTTCTAATAAAAAAATTATATTGACCCCTATAATCTTTGGTTATACTTTCCTTTGGGGTGTTTAAGACCCTACAATTGGCCCAGATAAACAAAATTTTTTAAAAAAGTGCTGGGGGTGGTGTGCAGCTGGGGAGATAGCTCAGTCAGTAAAGTGTTTGTTTCACAAGAATGAGGACCTTTGATACCCAGGACCCATGCAAAAAGCCAGCGTGGTGGCATGCACTTGTAACCCCAGTAGTGGAGAGGAGACATCCAGAACTCTGGGCTCATTGATCTGCCAGCCTAGCCTACCTGGTGAGTAGAAGACCCTTTTTAAAAAAATCAAGGTGGACGGTGACTTGAAGAACAATACTCAAGGTTGACTTCTGGCCTCCACATACACATGCATATACATATGCATACTCCCACACGAACAAATATACATGCACACATACACACATGCCACAACATGTTTGTGGATAGGGTAGAGGTGAAGGGAGCTTGGTTAACAGGGTGAGTTACCCCCACACCAAATGTAGTACAGAATTGAGTTCTGATAAAAAGAGAAACAGGAATGGTAAGGTTGCTATGCTTCAGTGTAAAACTCTAAGAGATAGTTTTATTTGTAAAACTTAAACATGTACACATAGGGCATCTAGCCCCTTATTTTCTCTGGGTAAGAGGTGATTCTTCAGGAAAATGATGGCACAGGATGCTAAGGAATAGCTTTTAGGAAATAACAAAGTTCAGTGCTATCGAGTAGTGCTTCTCAAAATCTGGTCCCTGGACCTCAGCCATCAACATCATTTAGAAATGACACGCCTCATGCCTGATCTACTAAATCAGGCATTCAAGGTAGGATCCTCCTCCTCTGAAATATTTCATCTCTATAGCAGTGGTTCGAAGTGTGTCTTTTGAGTTTGTCAGAATTCCCAGAAGAGCTTTGGAAAATGTGTCACAAAACAAGAAAGGGAAGCAAGCAAGGAAGGCTATTCCCAGCCTCCTTTTTTCAAATGCCACTGGTTCATATTGCTAAGCACCTCTCCTTCTCACCCTCAGTGACACTCCTCATTCCCTATAGTAGTTACTTTTTTGTTGCTGTGATAGAAACATCATGACCAAGGGAAATTATAGAAGGAAGAGTTTATTTGGCTTACAGTTCCAAAGGGGCAAGAGTCCATCATGGTGGGGAGGCATGGCAACAGAGGTGGTTGGAGGGGAGCAGAAGCTAAACTCTCACATCTTCAAGCAGGCACAGGAAGCAGAGTATGACTGGAGATCTGGCAAGCCTTAAGAACTCTCTAAGCCCACCCCTAGTGATGTGTTTCCTCCAGCATGGCCACACCTTCTAAGTCCTTCCCATACAGCACCACCAACTGGGAACAAAATGTCCAAATGCTTGGAGCCTATGGGAGACATTCTCATTCAAACTACCACATTCATCTCCCTAGCATTCTGTATTAGTCAGCGTTCCCTAAAGAAACAGAATTGATAAAATTTATTAGATTAGTCTATAGGATAGAGTCTGAGTAATCTAACAGTGGCTGCACCACCCTGGAGAGACTGAGAATCTGGTGGTTGATTGCTCAGTCCATGAGGTTGGATGTCTCAGCAGTCCCACTCTGACACTGAAGGCCTGATGGATTCCAGGAGAGCTGCTAGTGTTCAGTCGAAGTTGGAATCTGAAGAAGTTGGTCACAGCAGCAAGATGAACTTACCAGTGAGAGGTAAGGCAAGGGGCAAAAAAGCAAGAGCTCCCTTCTGCCATGGCCTTTTATATGGACTGCCATCAGAAGGTAATCCCCATATTTAGGGTGGGTATTCTAGGTTCAAATGATCCAATCAAGAAGGTCTCTCATTTCAATTAATCCAAGATCCAGTAAGTTGACACCCAGGATCAGCCATCACATTCCCTATGTCTGGTAACATGGTCTGTATCTTTTCTCTTGAAACCATCCTCTGCATCCTCATTATGGGGGCTTTAGGCTCTCATCATCTCTTAACTCTGCCTAACTCCTCTATTTCTTATCTCATCCACCCCTATGCCATTTCTTCTGTTGCTCCTACTTACAGCAAATCTTGGCTTGACTTTCTCTGATTAGCCATTAGCAGCTCCTCAGTTCCTATAAATTCCAAACATCTTGCTATTCAAGAATTTTTCTTATGGACCTACTTTTTCCACTACCTTACCTCTATCTTTCCCTACAGAAATAGTCTGCCAGTTATACTAGCCTATTCTTTCTTCCTCAACTATCTGACATGCCTTAGAGTTTCTGCACATCATGATGGCTCTGTTTGAAATGATTTCAGTCATTGGTTTAATGCCCAAGTAATTACCTGTCAGCTCCTGTGTACCCAAGTAAGCTTGGGCCAGGTGTCTTCCCCTTTGGGAACCTCTTCTGGAGCCCCTGGTTAGGCATCCTTGCTGAGTGGTAGAGCTCTAGATTGACCTAGGACCTGCACAATGCACCCTAATCCTTTGTATCTTCTGCTTCTCACTGTAATATGTGTATCTGGAGAAGAGAGCAGCATGGGCTTCATCCATCCTCTGCCTCTTCCTGATTTCTCTCTTACAGCTGGTGTCTGGAATACAATGTTCACAGAAAGGAAAAAATGAATGGCATGTTTGTCCCTCAAAGTACTTACCACTCAAGACTCCATTTCTTGATCTGTCAAGTACTGATAATGGCACTATCTGGATCAGAGGACTTTAAGGAGGATCAAATGAAAATTTCTACTACATTTTCCTGGATCTGTTATAACCCACAGAAGTCTATTGGCTTTGATAAAAAGCCATTTTCACAAAGGCTTTGTTCATAGTCCAGGCATATGCAATAGAATATGGGAGATATGACATACACATAAAATAACAGGTGATACCAAAGGTCACCAACTTTTTTCTGGAGATAAGGAACATATGCAGGAGAGGAAATACAATCCCTAAAAGAAACAGGTAGGAACTAATTGTCTGGAAAGTAATGAACACCAGGTGAAATGTTTCATTTTGTAAGCAATAAAGACTATTTGAGCAGAAGTAGGAGGAAGGTGAACACAAAGAGGGAAAATGTGGCTACGTGCTCAGGACTCAAAGCTATGTGATTTAAACTGCCACATACAGTGCAACTTTGGGTAGCTTACTTTGTCTCAGTGCCTTAACTTCCTCATTTGTACATCAGGAATAGTGTTGGGAGCTACTAGTATAAGCATAGCCGTTATGTACATTGAGCTGTGGCAGGCTTGCTTGTTTAGAGTTTGTGTTATGCACACCAGTACCTAATTATTCTGCCAAGTCAGGAGGAATGTGTTGATAATTTAAGGAAGATGGTTAATTGGTGAAATTCACACAAGTATTTGACCATTCCTTGACCCTCAGATAAAGGTGGGAAAAGACAGCTGTTGAAGCTAATTGAGCTAAGCAAATGGTGGCTATCTGATGTTCTGATGTATAAGAAGGCTGAGCTAAAATAAACTGGGGCTGTAGTCTCTACTGACAGTCCTCCCAAGTACCTTTGTCTCTTGTTTCTCTTTCATCCTCACTCCCCCTTTCAGGTGCTGTTCATCTAGACTGGCTGGCACCGGCAAGTGGCGCCTTGAACATTGACCTGAAAAGTAGGGGAAAAAGTGAAGGACACCGCTGGAGAAGTTGAGTGCACTCGGTAAGACTGGGGAGCGGTGAGCATTTATCTTGGGAGAAGATGGGGCAAGGAAACAGTCGCTTACTCTTTGTACATATGTTGAAGAATATGCTTCGGGCCTGAGGAGCAAAAGTGGAACATAAGCAACTTGTAAATTTTTTAGACTTTGCAGAAAAGGTTTGTCCTTGTTTTCCTGAACAAGGTACAGTGAGTTTAGATGTGTGGCTACAGGTTGGAGAGAAAATGTAGGATTTCTATGACATGGAGGGTTCTTCCAAAGTTCCCATAGATGCTTTTACATTGTGGGCTTTGGTCAGAGATAGTCTTGATCCCTGGCATGAGGTGGAGAAGACAAAGGAAGGAACATTTGCTGAGACTAAAGAGAAGAATCTGATAAGTGATGGCTCAGATAAAAGTGAAACCAAACTTTCCGCTCTGCCAGAGCTGGCTCCGTTAGCCTCGCCACCCTCTTATGAGGACCCCCATCTGGGGCTAGAAGAGGGACCTCTTAACCCTGAAGATGAGTCTGCCCTAGGAGAGGAGGCGGTTAAGTATGATCAGGAAAAACATCCACCTCTAATTGCTTTGTCTGAGAAGCCAAATATCACTGGGAAATTGAGCAGTTAAAGGCACAGTTAGAGGTTTTGAAGAAGGAAATGTTAAATAACAAAGAGAAAACTAGGACCACCCCAACATGATACTCCTCCTCCAAGGCCACCGAAGGTTGTTGTGCCTCCCATGATTGCCATGGTTCAGGAGCCCCCGTCAGGAGTTTGGTATCTGCTCAAAACCATGCAATCCCCGCTACAGCAGGCTATTGAAGCCATGGTAGAGCGAGGAGAGTCAGTGCATGGATTTCAAGTCTTCCCAGTTTTGGAGCAAGTTGATCAGCAGGGCAACAGGGTGCGGTCTCATGCACCCGTGCCATTTAAGCAGCTTAAGAAGCTAAAAACTGCTTGTGCTCAGTATGGTCCTACTGCCTCTTTTACCCAGGCTTTGTTAGAATCCCTATCCACAGATGCACTTTCACCTGGCGATTGGAAGCAGATGGCGTGTGTTTCCTTTCAGGGGGAGATTATCTGTTGTGGATGTGGAACACTGCCAGGTGACACTGAATATCAATATAGCGCAGAGATATCAATGGAAAGTCCTACCTCAGGGAATGAAAAGTAGTCCTACTATATGCCAATTTTATCTACATAAAGTGATTAGTCCAATACTTAAGGAGTTCCCTGCTGTTCTCGCTCATTGTATTAATGATATTCTCCTTAGTCACCCTTCTATTCAACTTTTTATAAGTTGTGCTTACTAAATTAATGACTATTTTAACAAAATATGGACTTTCTGTTTCCTCAGAAAAAATTCAAAAACATGTGCCTTATACTTATTCGGGATCCTGTGCACTTTATTTCATTCAGCTGTTTGTTGCCTTTATTTTTAGAAAAAAAAAAAAAGGTTTTTTCCCACTCACTATAAATTCATTTCCAGGTTTTCTGTTTTCTAAAAAACCAACCTTCAAGTTTTATCTGAAGTTCACTTAAGACCCTCTGATTCAATGTAAACACAGGTTATATTAATTGTCTTATGTTTTATGTTTAATTCAGATTCCATGTTCTTTTAGTAAAATAATGCTACTTGGCACTCTATTCTAAAACCAAACTGCTACTTTCGTCATGACTCCAGATATGCCTGCTTTCAAAAGATCTTACAAAATTCATCATAATCAAACTTACTAAGTAACGCGTTTTAGGTGCACCTAGTTTCATATAATTGTGTCATATATGTGTAACAATCGTTTCTATGTTGCTTAAAATTATGTCACATGTTTCTATGTTTCTATGTGTTGAGATCTCATGTAATTATGTCATATGTGTCTATGATAATTGTCCTCATATATCATTTGTGTCAAAACAATTTTAAAATGTGGCCACTTCAAAATTTTCCTTTTACATTCTTTTTATTGTGCACAAAATTATTGGTTTATTTTTGGCATGCCTAATTAAAATACACAGATACAAATTTACATTCAAAGGCCTTTTAACTTGGGTACCGTAATCAATTTTAAAATCTATTAAACAATGTCTCTAAGTCTCTAGTTATATAAAAATCCTATTTACTAAGTATCCTTTTGGTTCTGGTTTAGTCTCAAAAGGTCTTAAAATGTCCATTTTATCAGTACATGGCCTATATAAACCCATATTCCTTAAAAATAATTTACCCGGTATCAGTTTAACTTAAAAGTAAAGCATCACACAAACTAAAATTGTTAAATTAACCTAAAACAGTTTGTTCCCTATTTAACATACCACAGCCATTCCTTACAACACCACAGGACAAGTAATTAAAAACAAAACAAAACAAAACACAAACGTCTCAAAGATCAAATAAATAAAAGGAAAATGGGGGAATCACCTATACCTGGGAGAACAGTACAGAATCCTCATTTCCTGTTATACGGGTCTCTACTAACTTTAAATTTTTTTACACTAAATGATCAAGGAATTTCTCCAATGTCTAAGCACTGGCAGGGACTACCTATCCCACAGCCCTTGTCACAGGTGCTTTGGAGGGACCATGAACCTGATCTCTGGAGTAAAACTCCAGCTCCTTTACTAACAATGGGGTGAGGGTATGCTTGTGTTTTTACAGAAAAGGAATCCCTGTCCCCCCCATGGGCACTGCTCAGATGCATCAGACTGCTCAACCAAGCCTCCCACAGAAAAGATGGCTATGCTGACCTTGGAGAAGCAGAAAAGGATAGCCCGCCAGAAGATGCAGCCTCCTGTGGTCTGGGGAATGATTAAGAACCTGATGAATGATGCCCAGGAGTTGGGACAATGCTAGGGCCAAGATATCACTAAACCTGAAGTTCTTGTCTGTGTTCTAACTATACTGACTGTGAATAGCATAAAAGCTGAAATGTGTGTCATCAATACTAATGTTAATGGTGTACCTATTTTAGGATCAAGATTAGCACTTGAGTGTATTACACAGAACCGTGCATGGCCACCTGGACCCATCATATGGGAAAAGGATGGACAGAGGATATAAGAATGCGTGGATCTTTACCTGGAGACCATGATGATTCTCTCAAGCTATTTGACCCAAAAGCTGTAGCTGTTAGTTCTGTCTTTTTACTCCCCATACCTGGTTTGGTAACTGGATTGCAAAACAAGATATCTAAACTCGCTTGTATAACTAGTAAAACAGCAAACATAACTGCAAAAATACTAGGAGAAAGTAATCAGAAAATGGGAGAACTAAACTGCTGTGCGACAAAATAGAGCTACTATAGACTATCTACTGTTAAAAAAAATCACATGGGATGTGAACAATTTCCAGGAATGTGTTGTATAAATTTGTCTGATTTTTCACATGCTATAGACCAACAGATTAATGATTTACAAAAGGAAATTGATAAGATGTCTGAATTTTCTATACCTTGGCCAAAATGGCTCCAATGGCTTACTCCATTCTTGGGCCCAATATTGATTGGCATACTTCTTCTTATGGGAGCTCCAATAGCTATGCGCTGTATTATAATTTTGATTAATAATACTGTGGCTTCTATGACCACTTCCTTTTTACTTTTAAAAAACAAAAAGGGAGGAGATGTAGGAAACCAGGATGCCAGGCCCTAGGGTGAAGTGAGCCTGAAACTTATAGGTCCAGGCTGCATTCTCTGCTAAAGGGAGGGGCACTGAAAACAGTGGCTCTGATAATCCCTGTATTGCAGAACACTGCTAGACTGGAAGGAGGAAGCAACCCAGTCATAAAAGTGCAGGCTCCCTTCTCTGTGGGAAAGCGTCTTGGTCAACAACCCTTAGCTCATCTCCTTGTCCTGAACAAATAACTCAGCTATCCCTGGCTAAGAGATTAGGCCAGGTTAAAGGTTTACTCCTGAGCTAAAAGCTAAAAGTTTACCATGCTTTTAGCTCTAAGAAAGAAAACATTGTGGCCAATAAATTACTGGATGGGCATTGATAACCTTGAGTAAAAGTTTAAGAATCCTTCTGGTGCCAACTAACAGACTAAATGTCCTGTTGGGAAGACACAGGTCCCAGAGTTTATGACTCTGTTGCCGATCAGACCCTTTTCCCCCGAAGCCAGCAGGTCCCCCGCTAAGCAAAGCAAACCTGAGTTCCGACAGGAAGAAAAAGAGATAGTAGTGACTGTGAATGACTCTGATTAATTGCTCGACCTGCTTCAAAACACCTGATGATGCAAGTGGTGATGAATTTTAATTATTCAGGATCAGGAAGCTGGTTGCCTATTTGTTTTGTTAAAAATGATAAGTCTGGGTGTGTACAAGTAGATGACCATGTGCTTGTGGGATAAGGTGGATGCTGTAGCAATGCCAAAGTGCTACTGCCAAGAGATAATAGAGTAGAGGGAAAAATTTCTCTGCAAGCATTTCCACCTAAGATCTTTTGGGAGAAAGTCAACCTAAGACAGAGTGTAGCTGATGGAAGCTGAGTGCCAATGACGGGTAAGACTTTGCTCTAGCAGAAGACAACCTAAGATAGGCATGGTCCTTCTGTCCTGGATATAGCATAATCTGGGGTTATAAAACTTAAAAAAGGGGGAGATGTTGGGGGCTATTAGTATAAGCACAGCCATTTTGTACACTGAGCTGTGGCAGGCTTGCTTGTTTACTTTATGATCTTTCGCCTTGACTCAAGAATTTGTGTGTTTTGCACACAAGTACTGAATTGCTCTGCCAAGTCAGGAGGAATGTGTTGGTAATTTAGGGAAGATGGTTAAATGGTGGAATTCACAACAAGTATTTGACTGCTCCTTGACACTCAGATAAAGGTGGGAAAAGACAGCTGTTGAAGCTAATTGAGCTAAGCAAATGGTGGCTATCTGATGTTCTACTGTATAAAAAGGCTGAGCTGAAATAAACCAGGGCTGAAGTCTCTACTGACAGTCCTCCCAAGTATCTTTTCTCTGTCTCTAGTTTTTCTTTCAATCCTCACTCCCCCTTTCAGGTGCTGTTCATCTAAGGCCGGCTGGCACTGGCAGAATAGTAATAGTTACTTCATAGAATAGCTGGAGATTGAGAAAAACTTAAAAATATGCCTAGTGTACCTGGCACATGTAAGCACTAAACATGTGTTAACTTCCATTGTTATTGCTCTATAAGGTATTGCTTAGAAAGATTAATCTCATAGATGGGTACTGAAGAACAACATATGTAAGAAACTGTAGGAAAGACCCTTTTAGAGGTTGTAATGGTCCCAGACCACCAGTGTTGAAGAAAAAGTAGGAAACATATAATGAAGGAAAATTTATCTGTTTTGGTAATTGACCAAAAGGGAGTTATTGTCCTGGTTAGTTTTTATTGCCAACTTGACATAACCTAGAGTCACTTTGTAACTTCAATTTAAGAGTTTCCCAGATCAGATTGGCCTATGGACATGTCTGTGAGGAATTGTCTTGATGACTGATATGGGAGATCCCAGCCCACTCTGGGTGGCACTGTCCCTAGACAGGTGGGTCTGATCTCTATACAAAAGCTAGCTGAGTATGAGCCAGAAAGTAAGCCAGTAAGCAGCCTTCCTTCATTGTTTCTGCTCCAGGTTCCTGCCTTGAGTTCCCGTCCTGACTTCCAGTAGTAACAGACTATTACCTGGAAGTGTAAGCTGAAATAAAATCTTTCCTCCTCTAAGTTGCTGTTTGGTCAGAACGTTTTATCAAAGCAATAGGAAAGCAATTAGGACAGTTATCCTTAATGAGAGGACAAAGGTCAAGTAAGAGTGCCTGGGGGATTGGCAGAATCATAGAAATAGACCAGAAGTCTAAGTAGCACTTTCTCTGGAGAGATGAAGAGTTTTGTCCTAGGTGGTGGCATGGATTTCAGTAGTTTCTTTAAGCCAGAGGGATGTATCAAGACTTCAAATGTAGTTTGGATGTTAGCAGGTGTAGTTGAGTTCTCTAGGCAAAGACTGTAGAAGCAAAGTATTTGAGTATGTTTACCTGACTGGTTTATCAGATAATTAAACCAATCTTTAGGCTCAGTAGGAGGCAATGCTGTAAAAAAAAATCAGACTTATTGCAAGTAATAGCTTAATTTCCACAACCCACCTCCACACACTACTTCACTGTGGGCTTTTATTTACTGGACCCCACATCTCCCAGAATTTTATAGTCTTAAATTTGAATTTGTCCAACTGACTGGACAAAGACCATGTACTGAGGGAGATGTTATTCTAACTTGGAGGCAACCTTTCACTTAAAGATATGTGGCCCTTCTGAGAAGAGAAAAACCTCTTAGCTTTCACACTACAATATTGTCTTTGTTGCTTAAATAGATATTGTTTTTTCAATCAATGCAATGGTTACTGTAGTAGACCCTTCATGTGGTTGCTTCAACTGATGTTTTGCAAAGGGAACCCAATAAAGCAGCCCAGTACTGGTGGGTTTTAATTAATTCATAAGAATGTTCAACATACTTCTTCCTTCCTTTTGCTGGATTACTAACTAAAATATATTTTATATATATGAAAAAATTTGCTTTCAGATTACATGTCTGTATAGTTAAAAAACAAAATTGCTACAAAATCTATCAGCTCACCAAAAGCTCCTGAATTGATTACATGTTGGCAATTACTTAGAAAAAAAGATTATTCAACAATGACTAATATTTTTATAAGAGTATATAATGTTATTTCAATAAAATTTAAATGATGAATTCATTCAAAGGATGTAAAAAAGATGCAAAAATTATATACTTTGGTAGAAAAGAAATTTTGGTGTCTTCTGTTGTTCAATTAAAACATGAATATTGACCCATATATTTGATTTTCCTTACACTTAAAAGTTACAACTAGCTGTCATATTGGAGTCCATGGTTAGGAGACTTTGAACTTTTAAAGAGAAACTGAACTTTTAAAGCACTAGAATTTTTTTGTTTGTTTGAGACAGTGTCTCCCAGTAGCCCCAGCTGACCAGTAACTTCCTATGTAGACCATGCTGGTCTCAAACTCAGAGATCTACCTGCCACTGCCTCCCAAGTACTAGGGCTAAAGGCATGTACCATCATGCCTAGCAGCATTATGAATTTTGAAGACTATGGAACTTTTAAAATTGTATTTTGTTTTTTAATATTAATGAGATCTTGGAGACAAGAAAGGAAAGGTTATAGTTTAAAGTGATGCACAAACATCACTTTAATTGATAAGGGGTGGATTGTGTTGGTTAGTTTTTATTGTCAATGTGATGCAACCCAGAGTCAACTAGGAGGAGGGACCTTCAACTGAGGAATTTCCTGTGGGCATGTCTGTGGAGCATTGTCGTGATTGCTAATTAATATAGGAAGGCCAGCTCACTGTATGTGACACTGTATTAGTTACTTTCTGTTGTTGTGATAGAAACACTGACCATCATGGCAGCAGAGATGGTTGGAGGAAGAGCAAAAGCTAGGCTGTACATGTTCAAGCAGGCACAGGAAGCAAGAGAGAAACTGGAGATCTGGCAAGGTTTAAGAACTCTCTAACCCTGCCCCCAGTGATGTGCTTCCTCCAGCATGGTCACACCTTCTAAGACCTCCCAAAACAGTGACACCAACTAGGGTCAAAAATGTCCAACTATTTGGAGCCTATGGAGGACATTCTCATTCAAACCATCACATTCCACTCCTTGACCCCCATGGGGTCATGGTCATATAAGATGCAAAGCGCATTTGGTCCAACCTTAAAAGTCCCCATGGTCATTACCAGTCTCAAAACTACTCAAATGTTCACAGTCCAAAGCCTCTTCTGAAACTCAGGGAAATTGCTTAATTGTAAGCCCCTGCAAAATCAAAAGACAAATTACATACTCTCAACATACAGTGGAACCAAATACACATTACCATTCCAAAACAGAGGAATAGAGGCTTAGCGAGGAAATACTGGACCAAAACAAGACCGAAAACCAGCAGGACAAACACCAAATCCAGTAGCTCCACATTCAACTTCTGGAGCTTTACTTCCAAGGGATGTAGATGGCTCAGCCTCTCCAACTTTGCTGCATGAAACATACATCTCTCTCTTGGGCTGGTATCACTCCCTGTATGCAGGTCTTCTCACAGCTCTGGCATCATGAATGTCTTTTTGGGGTCTTCATTGTCAACCAGGTTTTATCTTCAAAGCTTTACACAATGACTATCAGGGCCTTCTTTATGCAGGGACACCTCTTCCTGGCCTTGGTGGCTCTTTGGAACCTTGGAGGAAGAACCAATGATCCTTTTACTGTTACATTTTTCATGCCTCTAAAGCCAGCACCAGTTGAATGACACTGCCAAGTTTGGCTGCAAGTTTGGGATGAACCTCAGTTTGCTTTATCCATTTTAGAAGATTTTTTTCTTCAGTGGCCCCTGAAGCATTTTCCTTTCACAAGTTGGAGGCTTAGTTGGGTGTGGCCTTGCCCTGGAGGCACCCTCTTCATTGTTCAAGTGCAAATCTCTAGGCCCCTCCTTAACCACTTTAATCTCCTTATCAAAGGGATCCTCTCCAGCCTGGGCTCCAACATTAATCTTAATAGTGCTCCTTTTTAATCCAAACTGTACATTCTGAATTTCTTTCTGCCCCAATTGCCCCCTTTCACTGTAGATTTGCCTAATATTCACCATTAATAGCCACATCACCATTAATATACACATCACCATTTTACATTAGGCTATCTTGAAATTTCTTCTCAATTTAGCCTCAGGCAAGCTTTTTGGCTGAGGGCAGACTCTAGCCAGATTCTTTGCCAAAATATCCCAATTGCTGCTTAAAGTTCCTATTTTCCTCTGGAACTACATTGTTCTCAACACTACTTTCTTCCAGGCTCCTACTAGAACAGCCCAAAAAGCTTTGCTTTGCTTACAGCATTCAATTGCTTTTCTAGTTCAAACTTCCAAAGTCTTCCACATTCTTCCAAAACCCCACATGGTCAGGTTCTTCACAGCCAACAGCCTACTGTCTGGTACCAATGACTGTATTAGTTACTTTCTGTTGCTGTGATAGAAACACTGACCAAAACAACTTATAGAAGAAAGAATTTATTTGAGCTTATGGTACCAAGGGGAAAGAGTCCATCATGGTGGGGGGGCATGGTGGCAGAGATGGCTGGAGGAGGAGTGGAAGCTGGACTACACATGTCCAAGCAGGCACAGGAAGCAAGAGAGGACTGGTGATCTGGCAAGGCTTAAGAACTCTCTAAGCCCATCCCCAGTGATGTGCTTCCTCCAGCATACCAAACCTTTTAAGACCTCCCAACACAGCGTTACCAACTGGGGACAAAAATGTTCAACTACTTGGAGCCTATGGGGGACATTCTCATTCAAACCATCACAGACACCATCTCTAGGCAGGTGGTACAAGGCTGTATAGGAAGACTAGCAAAGTGTGAGCCTGACAGCAAGTCAGACAGCAAGTCAGCAACCAGCATTCCACCATAGTTCCTGCCTAGAGATTCTGCCCTGATTTCCCTCAAAGATGAATTGTGCCTTAAAAGTATAAACCAAATAAACCTTTCCTCCCTCACTGATTTTAATCAGTGTTTTATTACAGCAATAGAAAGGAAAGTATAACAGAGTGTAATTGCTAGATTGTAAGGTAAAAGTTTGTTTAATTTTCCAAGAAACTGCCAAACCATCTTCTCTGGTTGCTGTACCATTTTGCATTCCCATCAGTAATGAAAGCAGGTTTCAAGTTGCCCCATATCCTCAACAACATTTAGTTGTTAGTGTTTTGGATTTTAGCCATTCTACTAGGTGTGTGGTGTAGCATCTTATTGCTACTTTAATTTACAATCTCTTAATGACATATGGTCTGAACATGTTTTCATGTGCTTTTTTTTTCAATTGTACATGGTGAGGTATGTTTAGATCTTTGCACATTTTCAAATCAGCTTATTTTTAAAATTTTTAAAATTTCTTTGTATACTTTGGATGCAGCCTTTACCAAATATGTTCTGAAAGGATTTCCTCTTCAGCTTTTGATTTTTTTTTTAATTTTTATTTTTGCATGTGTAAATCTGGTTTTGCTGAAAACATTGAAAATCCCTCATCCATTGACCCACGTTTACTCCTTTATCAAAAATTAGTTAATTGCATTTGTGTGGATTTGTTTCTGAGCTCTCCATTCTGTTCTGTTTGTCTGTTCTATTGCCAATATGACAGTCTTGACTGTAGCTTTCCAGTGTATTGAGGTTGGTAATGTCAGGCTTTGACTTTGTTCTTCTATACTGCATTGACTCTTTTAGGTCTTTTATAATAATACCTTTTCATTTAAAACTAGATGTGGACTTGAGGCCCTCCCACAGCACCAGGGAAGACCTCCGCCCTATGGTAGGGTAAGGCTCAGACCTTAGCAGACAGCCTGAGAGGGCTCCTCTGGCCTCTGTCTGGCTTAGAAACTGAGAACTCAGCAGACAGCTGAGTTCTGAGAGCACCTGATCTGGCTTCTGCCTAGTGTAGGGGCTGAGAACTCAGCAGATTGCCTGAGGGTGCCAAAATTGGGCCTCCCCTTAGGGGACTTCCCAAATTGTGCTCTGAGTACCTGCTAGTAGGGGTCCAAACATTAGAAGAAGCCTGAGTGTACCTGACTGGAGCCTGACTTGGGCTTCTGTGGGAACTCCTGAGAAGCTGATCTGAAGCCATCATTTCCCTCCAAAATAAAATCTGAGAGAACCTGAAACCTAGACCAACCAGTTCCACAAACCCAATGAGAAAACAACTAAGGCACACCAACAATACAAACAGAAACAAACCTCAACTCAACAAAAGAAGAGTTGATTTTCATACCAGAATCACAAACAACAAAAGAAATTCACATGCCAAAATCACAATGAAAAAATAATAAAATGGAAAGCCAAAATACTATGTCCCCACCAAACTCCACCAGTCCTGTAGAAGAGTTCTACAAGGAGAACCCCTTAGAAATAACCCAGGACCCCAGGACACAGAATTTAAAAGAACAGTCATGAAGGGTGTGGTGGGACACACCTTTAGTCTCAGCACTTGGGAGGGAGAGGCAGCTGATCTCTGTGAGTTCAAGGTCAGCTTGGTATACCTAGTGAGTTCCAGGCCAGCTGGGGCTACAGAAAGACCCTGTCTCAGAACATTAAAAAACCAAAAAAAAAAAAAAAACAAAACCAAAAAAAGTCATAAACATGATCAAGTAGGCATAAACTTCTGAATGAATTCACAAAGGCGGTAGAAACATTGAAGAAAACTCAGGCTGAAATGAAGAAGGAAGTGAAAAACTCAATAAGCCAACTTGAAGCAACAGGGGAAAGCCTCACTGGTAGAATGAATGAAATGGAAAACAGAGTATTAACACTGGAGGATAAAGTTGGAGAATTGGATCACTCAAGCAAAAACTATGAAAAATTTTAAAAAAACACAGGAAGGGAATATGCAGGAGACCATGAAAAGACCAAATCTACATATCATAAGCATAGAAGAAGGAGAAGAATCTCAGGTTAATGGTACTGACAAGATCTTAAATAGGATTTAGAAGAGAATTTCCCAAAATTTAGGAAAAACATCCCCATACAAATACAAGAAGCACACAGAACACCAAATAGACAGGACCAGAAAAGAAACTCCTTATGGCATATCATAACAAAAACACTAAATGTACAGAACAAAGAGAATACTGAAAGCAGCAAAAGAAAAACAAGTCATGTACACAGGAAAGCCCATCAGGATTACAGCTGACTTAATCAATGCTACGAAAGACAGAAGAGCCTGGACCAAGGTATTTCCATTTCTAAATTACCATAGATGTCAGCCCAGAATAATTTACCCATCAAAAATGTCTATTATAGTTGAGGGGGAAAGAAAAATTTTCTGTGACATGAATAGTCTTAAAGAGTATATCTCTACAAAACCAGCCCTTCAAAGAATGGAGAAAGGAACAACCCCAGGAGCAATGAAAGAAACTAAAGGTATAATTGTGGAAACACAAAATTGGACTAAGAATGCAAACAGTAATCAAAATGATGCCAACCAATACACATCTTTCAATAATAACTTTATCAATGGACTAAACTCCCCAGTCAAAAGACACAGGCTAGTTGAATGGATTAAGAAACAAAATCTATCTTTTTGCTGTCTACAAGAAACCCCCTTCAAGGGCAGGGACTACCTAAGGATGGAAAAAAATATCCCAAGAAAATGTAAGTAAGAAACAAGCAGGGTTTGCAATTCTAATACTTGAGAAAATAGTCTTCAAACTAAAACTAATCAGAAGAGATAAGGAGGGTCACTTCATTCTGATCAAAGGAACAATTAACTGAGAAGATATTACAATCCTGAACATATATGCACCAAATTCTGGTGCACCCAAATTCGTAAAAACACTACAGGACTTTAAGACACAGATTAATTCCAACTCAGAAATAACAGGGGACTTCAAAACCCCACTGTGTCCATTAGACAGGTCAACTGGACAAGAATAAACAGAGAGATGTCTGAATTAAATGATACCATACATCAAATGGACCTAACAGACATCATCCAAATATTCCATCCAAGCACCGAAGAATACACTTTCTATCCAGCACCCCATGAAACTTTCTCAAAAATTGACAACGTACTGGGGCACAAAACAAACCTCAACGAATACAAAAATATTGAAATAATTCCTTGCATTCTATCAGACTACAATGCAATAAAGCTCAAAATCAATATTGGAGGAAGACCTAGTCACTGCACATATTCATGGAAATTAAACAACACACACCTAATGATGAGTGGGTCAAAGGAGAAATTAAGAAAGAAATAAAAGATTTCCTGGAATTTAATGAAAAGGAAAATATGACACAACAAAATCTCTGGGACATTTTAAAAGCAGTCCTAAGAGGGAAGTTTATAGCTCTAAGCGTCTACATTAAAAAAATCAGAAAGAGTGCCAGGCATGGTGGCACATGCCTTTAATCCCATCACTCGGGAGGCAGAGGCAGGCAGATCTCTGTGAGTTCAAGGCCAGCCTGGTCTATACAGTGAGTTCCAGGACAGCTGGGGCTACAGGGAGACCCTGTCTCAAAAAGACCAAAAAAAAAAGAAGCAGAAAGAGCACAAATAAATAACATTGCAACTCAAGATGCCGGAAAGGGAAATAAAGAATAAATAAAACTCATATCCAGTAGATGAGAAGAAATAACAAAAATCAAAGCAGAAATTAATGAAATATAAACAAAGAAAATAATACAAAGAATCAATGACTCTAACAGCTGGTTCTTTGAAAAGTTAAACAAGAGAGACAGAACCTTAGCCCAGTTAACCAAGAGAAAGAAAGAGCACCTCCAAATTAACAAAATCAGAGATGAAAGAGGAAACATTACAACAGACACCAAAAAGATCCAGAACATTATAAGGGAATACTTTAAAAACCTATACTCTACCAAATTTGAAAACCTAAAAGAAATGAATGTCTTACTTTGTTTCTCCATTGCTAGGACAAAACACCCTGACCAATACCAACTTGGGGAGGAAAGGGTTTATTCAGCATATGTCTCCTGGGTCACAGTTCATCAGTGAGCCTAAGGTAGGAACTCAGGGCAGGAACCTGGAAGCAGGAGCTGGAGCACAGGCCATGCTTACTGGCTTGCTCCCCTGGCCCCTGCTCAGCCTGTCTTCTTATGCAACACAGGCCCACCTGCACAGGGGTGGCACCACCCATAGTGGGCTGGGCCCTCCCACATCACTCAGCAATCAAGAAGTTTCTCCATGGACATAGCCACAGCCCAGTCCAATGAAGGAAATTCCCCAATTGAGGCTCCCTCAACCCAGGTGTATCAAGTCGACACTAAAGCTATCCAGCACAGGATGGATATCCAAAATCATGGGAACCCCCAAAGTTAATTCAAGAAGAGATTAACAGTTTAAACAGACCCGTAACATATAAGGAAATCACAACAGTAATACAAAATCTCCTGACTAAAAAAAGTCCAAGCCCAGATGGATTTACAGCAGAATTCTACCAGACAATTAAAGAAGACCTCCAACCAATACTACTTATATTATTCAAAATTATAGAAACAGAGGGAGAACTCCCAAACTCATTCTATAAATCCAGCATCACTCTAATACCAAAACCAGGTAAAGACAAAACCAAAAAGGAAAACTATAGACCTATGTCCTTAATGAACATAGATGCACAAATTCTCAACAAAATAATTTCAAACCACATACAGATATACATCAAAATTATCATTCAATATGATCAAGTAGGCTTTATTCCAGAGAGGCAAGGACAGTTCAGTACACGAAGTCAATAAAAGTCATCAATCATATAAATAGAGTCAAAAATGAAAACCACATCATTATCTCAATAGATGCAGAAAAGACTTTTGACAAAATTCAGCCTGCATTAATGATAAAAGTACTAAAGGGAATTGGACTGGAGGGAACATACCTCAACATAATTAAAGCTATATACAACAAACTCACACAGCCAACATCTAAATGGAGAAAAACCAGAAGCATTCCCATTAAAATCAGGAACCAGACAAGGATGTCCACTATCTCCACTCCTTTTCAACATACTGCTTGAAACTCTTTCTAGAGCAATAAGACAAGAGAAGGAAATTAAAGGAGCACTAATTGGAAAAGAAGAGGTGAAATTATCCCTTTTTGCAGACAATATGATACTATACCTGAGATCCAAAAAGTTCCACCAGAAAACTAGAACTGATCAACACTTTCAGTAAAGTGGCAGGTTACAAAATTAATCTACAAAAATCAGTAGCCTTTTTTATACCAATAACAAGCAATTGGAGAAAGAGTACAAGGAAATGACCCCATTCATAATTGCTGCAAAAAAATATCTTGGAATAAACCTGACCAAAAACATCAAAGATCTCTACAACAAAAATTTTAAATCTTTAAAGAAAGAGATTGAGGAAGACACTGGAAGATGGAAAGGCCTCCCATGCTCATGGATTGGAAGAATTAATATTGTGAAAATGACAAGCCAACCAAAAGCAATATATAGATTCAATGCAATTCTAATCAAAATCCCCATGACATACTTCACAGAATTAGAAAGTAAACATCCTTAAATTCGTATGGTAGCCCAAAAGACCCTGGATAGCCAGAGCAACCCTGAGCACAAAAAGCAATGCTGAGGGGGTTACTATACCAGATATCAGAGTACACTACAGAGCTATAGCCATAAAAACAGCATGGTACTGGCACAAAATAGACACATAGATCAATGGAACATCATTGAAGACCCAAACCTGAGTACACGTAATTTCAGCCACCTGATATTTGACGAAAGTACCAAGAACACACAGTGGAGGAAAGACAGCATCTTCAACAAATGGTTCTGGAAAAACTGGATCTCTACCCATAGAAGAATGAAACTAGATCCTTATCTTTCACCTTGCACAAAAGTCAACTCTAAATGGATCAAAGACCTCAATGTGAAACTGGAAACCCTGAATCTATTAGAAGAAAATATTGGCAGTAACCTGCAAGATATAGGTGTAGGGAAGGATTTTCTAAATTGGACAGCAGTTGCTCAGGAATTAAGGTCAATAATCAACAAGTGGGACCTCATTAAAACAATTAAGAAAGTGATTGTTTTCCCACAGAGTGGGAAAATATCTTCACCAGTAACACATCTGACAGAGGTTTAATATCCAGAATACATAAAGGACTCATAAAACAAAGAAACAAGAAAGAAAATGACCCAATTAAACAATGGGCTACAGATCTAAACAGAGTTCTCAAAAGAAGAAATAAAGATGGCTAAGAAACATCTTAAAAAGTGGTCAATATCACTAGTAATTAAGGAAATGCAAATTAAAACCACATTAAGGTTGCACCTTACCCCAGTCAGAATGGCTAGGATCAATAGAACAAATGTTACCAAATGCTGGCAAAGTGTGGAGAAAGGGGAATGCTCATTCACTGCTGGTGGGATTGCAAAGTCATGCAATGCCTATGGAAAACAGTGTGGAGAACCCTTAAAAAACTAAAAGTGTATCTACCATACAACCCATTTATACCAAAGGACTCATCTTATTGTAGGATGATGAAACTTGTACAACCATGATTGTTGTTGCTCTTTTCAGAATAGCTAAGAGATGGAAGCACCCTAAGTGCCCCTCAATTGATGAGCAGTTGAGGAAAATGTGGTACATTTATACAATGGAGTTCTATTCCGTAGTAAAGAAAGATGAAAAAGTGAAATTTGCAGGTAAATGAATGGATCTAGAAACTGGTATACTAAAATGAAGTAACACAGACTCAGAAAAATTAAAGATGCATATTCTCCCTCATCTGTGGATCCTAGCTCCAAATCCTTATGAGTACATATCCTGATGCAACTGGAGGGACCAGGAATATGGAAGGAAAACAGGGAGGTGAAGGGAAAGAATGAACCCAAGAGAGGATTAATAGGATAAAGGTGTTATTAAGGGAAAGATATGTAAAAATGGGGTAGTTAAGGGAGGGGGGGAACTATACAAATAACTACGGGAATAATGGAGGGAAAATTCTCCAGATACACAGTATATGAAAAAAAAAAGCCTTAAGCAACCCTATGGAGATGGAAGAAAGCCCTTCCAGAAGCAATACGGTTGTTAATTAAAATCCCAGTGCCAGAGGTGGGTTGCCCCACTATGATCTGTTGGCCTGAGGGACACTAGCAGTCCCGAAAACAATAAAAGCCATTACCAATAACATCGGTTGTATACCAGAAGTGGATGGAAAAACCCTATTGCTGAAGATGTAGCATGGAAGAGGGAGAAATCAAGCTTGGACTAAGGTGGAAACTCCCTGTCCCTAGATGAATGGCTTTCATGGTGACAAAAGGCAACATGCAGATGACTGGGGAAGAATAGTCCCTTGTAGTTCTCCTCAATGACAGACCCCGCATGTTGCACTACCAACATACCAAACAAGTTGTTCCTGCCGGTGCAATAGTGTAGCTCTAGTTTATGTACACCCAGCAAATTTTCAATTGGATATAATGCCTGTTCCTGGGGTGGAACACACTTCTGGTACTGTAGACCTGGCCAGCCCCTGTGGCAGGGGAGAATATAGGTCCCAGTGGGAAGTCAATGACAGACCCCGCATGTTGCACTACCAACATACCAAACAAGTTGTTCCTGCCGGTGCAATAGTGTAGCTCTAGTTTATGTACACCCAGCAAATTTTCAATTGGATATAATGCCTGTTCCTGGGGTGGAACACACTTCTGGTACTGTAGACCTGGCCAGCCCCTGTGGCAGGGGAGAATATAGGTCCCAGTGGGAAGTTGCAACGGACCAGCCCAGACCGGAGCAGTTCAGTCCGATGGGAACAGGGTCGTCGAGAGGGTGGACAAGGAGTTGGCGAATGACAAACAGACACAAAGGAGCTTGATGAAAGTCTGAGTGTATTTTTGCAGCTGCAAGGTTTGAAATATATACAGCAAAGATTGCAAAAGTTCATCATCAGCGTGACTGTTCTGTAATTAGTCACTTCCTAAGATTTTCAGTAAAAGTGAAACAATTTCGCCAACCATCATGTACAGCCAAAACACATTTCTTTATCTTATCAACCTGGTACCAGTCAGCAAATTCCTGCTTTATGATACTATGGTTCCAACTACCAGTTTTTATTACACACT
>NW_008351634.1:1018816-1026330 GCF_000622305.1 Nannospalax galili | reverse complement strand
GGTGATTGAGTTCCTGAGAACTCTTCCTGCATACTAGGATAATTAAAAGATTTCAATAAAGGCATTGACAGCAGTGTCAAGGACACCAGGTGCTTTCTGGGCCCCTGAAAGTCCATGATACAGTGACAGACAGAAAGATAATAGCAAGTAAAAGCATGCCAAGTACACTGCATGTTTTTTAGCACAGCCAATTCCAAGAGGCAACCTTCCTTGAAGTACCAGCCTCAACCCACGGAGGATCTCACTCAGGCTTCATTGGAGATGGCGTGACAGGAAGTCACTGCAATTGCTTTGTTAGATGGAAATGATGCACCTGCTAAAGTACCGACCAAGCATTTGTGTTTACCCCATAGGTTATTATAGCAGTCACTGTTTAGTTGTTCTTGCTTCTTGCTGTGTGTGTTTTTATAGTAGATGGAATCCCACCGAAACTGGCCACAGCCCATGGAAAACAGATGATGCAGAGACCTAAAGTTCAGTGCCTTGCCACAATGGGAGGAAGAACATCCTACACCTACCAGTCCCACCAAGGCTCAGGGACTTTTGCAGAAGAGGTTGGTGGAAAGAATGCAAGAGCCAGAGGAAGGGGTGGAGTGTTAACTGGAAATGTCCTCTGAGCACTATGCTGGCAAACTATAGTCATACCTCCTTCCCACATTCATCAAGGAGACGAGGGGAGGGTCAGTTACCCCTCCAACCCAAATAGTTGACCTTAGCTGCACGTGGGGGTGGGGGGAAGGGTCAAAGGACATATAAGCCAAGAATACCAAGAGGCACCTCTCTCATCATTTTGTGTGGTAGTTGAGAGGTCACAGGATCTGTATTTGAGTGTGAACTTTATGGTGTAGCCATAAATGTGGGTGCCCACTCTTCTGTAAATAAACCCCTACCCTATGCTCTGTTAAAAAAATAAAATATTAAAAATAAAACAAAATTGTAAAAAAATAAAATAAAATTAGATGTTATAGCTGAGCATGGTTGCACGTGCATTTAATCCCAGCAATTGGGAGGGAGAGGCAGGCAGATCTCTTAGTCTGAGGTCAGCCTGGTCTACATAGTAAGTTCCAGGCTAGCTGGGGCTACAGGGAGACCCTGTCTCAAAAAGAAAAAAAAAAAAGGATATTATTTTGTTGATATCTACAAAATAGGTTGTTGGGACTTGAATTTACATCTATAAAGATTGTTAGAAGACCTGACATCATGAAACTTTTTAAAAACATGTATGCATTATATGTTTTTTGAAAATTTCATACATAAATACAATGTATTTAAATTTTTTAATGTGTTTGAATGTTTTGCCTGCTTGTATGTAAGTGGTGCTGAAGGAGGCTAGAAAGTGGCATGGGATCCCCTGGAACTGGAGTTATAGACTGGTGTTAGTTGCCATGTAGGTGCTGGGGACCAAACCTGCATCCTCTACAAGATTAAGTGCACTTAACCACTGAGCAATCTGTCCATCCGCAATACAATGTATTTGATCAGATTCATCTGTTATTTTCTATTATCCTAATGTTTCCTGTTGAATTCCTCCTTTCCAACCAATTCTCCTTATACTTTCATGTGTTTTTTTTGTTGTTGTTGTTTAGGTGACACACTGAGTTTAATTAGGGTTGCTTGTATGAGCTTGGATGGGGGGTTATTTACCGGAGTTTTGGCAACTTACCAGTGACTACACCACTAAGGAAAACAACCACCCACTATCCATTGTCAATAGGAATGGAGTCTCGTGAGCCTGTCCTCTATTCATGATGTAGTGTTAAATGGATCTCATCTTGTTTAGGTCTTGTGCAGGTAACCAGAGCTGCTGTGAATTCATGATCACAAAGGCCTTGTCATATCAAGAAAACTGTGTTTCACAAACTCCTTCCCATCTTCTGGCTCTTACATTATTTCCCATCCCTCTTCTATCCCTGGAAAAAGTTGATATAGATGTTCTGTTTAGGGCTGAACATCTAGCTGTCACTTATTCTTAGTACTTTGACCAAAAGCACAAGCAAATAAAAGTAAAAACAGGCAAGTAGAATTAAACTACATCAATAAAACAAGTCTGCCTGGCTAAAGAACTAATCAGAATGCTTGGAAATATTTGCAAAACATATATACACAAAGTGGTTAATGTCCAAAATAAATAATGAAAAATATTAAAACAACAGCAACAACTGAACAAAATGAGGAAAATGCAATAATGCAATTAAAAATTGGCCAAAGGACTGGAGTAGACACTTTTCCAAAGAAGACATACAAATGGCCAATAGGTCTACAGAAGGCTCAAGACAACTGATCAGTAGGAAAACCAAGCCCAAATGTCAGTGATGTATTACCTCACCTGTTAAGACAGCCATTATCTGAAAAAAGAAAGTGTTAACAAGGATGTGGGGCTGGCAAGATGGCTAAGTGGGTAAATATGCTCACTGTGCAAGCCTGGCAAACCACGTTCAATCCTGGAACCCATGTAACTGTTGAAGGAGAGAACTGAGCCTTCAAAGTTGTCCTCTGACCTCCACACATGTGCTGTGGCACATGCCCCCGCCCCTCAAAATTAATTATTTTAAAAAACCAAGGAAGTGAATAAATTTTAATTGGTAGGTATTGTTGGTGCAAATGTGGAATGGTACAGCTGCTATGGAAAACAGTATGGAGGTTTCTCACAAAATTAAGAGAGAAACATTATGTGATCCAACAATGCTATGCTTTCTGTATTACATTTATTTATGTTTACAAAATTATTTTGAGTGTGCACATATGCAATGGTGTGCATGTGGAGGTCAGAAGATGATTTGTGGCAGTCAGTTCTTTCCTTCTATCATGTGGGTCCCTGGGATCAAACTCAGGTTATTGGTCTTTACCTACTGAGCCATCTCTCTAGCCCCAAGCATTTCCATGTTTTCATATTTATCTGCAAAAATTGAAAAGAGGAAATTAAGAAAAGAAACATATTGGGCATGGTGTCACACACCTTTAGTCCCAGCACTCAGGAGGCAGAGGCAAGCAGATCTCTGTGAACTTGAGGCCAGCCTGGTCTACATAGCGAGTTCCAGGACAGCTGGGGCTATGGAGACACCCTGTCTCAAAAAGACCCCCCCCAAAAAAAGTCATCAATG
Organism: Nannospalax galili; assembly: GCF_000622305.1. Lineage (NCBI taxonomy): Eukaryota > Metazoa > Chordata > Mammalia > Rodentia > Spalacidae > Nannospalax > Nannospalax galili. The sequence goes on along the minus strand of NW_008351634.1, from coordinate 1,023,229 downwards.
ATGATGAAGAAACAAATGAAAATAAGAGACAGCTGCACTCTTACATGAAGTAGAAACACTTAAATGTCCATTAATAGAGGATTAGATAATAGACTTAAAAAAGTGTTAGGTATAGGTACACAGTGGAAGATTAGCTTTAAGGGAGACATCCTGGAGCTGGGCAAACAGGTGAATTGTGATTCAGGCCAACTTGGTCTACATAGTGAATTCCTGGTCAGTTGGGGCTACAGGGAGACCCTGTCTCAAAAACAAACAAACAAACAAAAAACAAAAACAAAAACAAGAACAAAAAAACAAAAGAAAGAAATCTTGGGGCTGAGAAGAAAACCCAGAGGATAAAAGTATTTGAGTTCAAATCCCCAGCTCCTATGTAAACAAAGGCCTATAACCCTAGTGTTGTGGGGCAGGTGGCAGAGACAGAAGGATTCTTGAGGCTTGCTGGCTGCCAGTCAATGTCCAGGATCAGTAAGAGACCCTATCTCAAGGGATAAGGTGGAACGTGACAGAGCAGGACACTTGATATCTTCCTCTGGTCATGGGTGCGTGCACCTGCATATACACATGCATATATACCACACACAGTGAAGATATGAAAATAAGCAAAATAAGCCTAAGACTAAACACATGACTCCACTTATGTAAAATATCTAAATAGTTAAACTCGTAGAAGCAAAGAGCACAATGTGATAGCGTGGTGGTGTACATCTGCACTCAAAACATTTGAGAAGTTTGTGCAAGAAGATTTTTAGAAAGAAATATGGTTTTCTACATTTATTTGTGTGTGTGCGTGTGCGTGTGTGTGTATGGAAATCAGACTTGCTTGCAAGAGTCCTTTCTCTCTATCCTCAGGATCTAACTTGGGATGTCAGGCTTGGTGGCAAGTGCCTTTACTGCTGAGTCTTCTCCCCAGCCTGCAGGAGGATTTTGAGTTCATGGCAAGCCTGAGCTGCATACAGAGGAAGAATATAGGAATTACAGTTGCCAGGAACTGGGGGAAGAAAAAAATGGGAGTTGTTTTCAACAGATACAGTGCCAGTCATTCATGATTAAAAAAAGTGGTAGAGATCTATGACAACAATGTACAAATAATTAAGAATACTGTACTGTACTTAGGAATTTTCTAAGAGAGAAATATAATAATTGTCAATATTTATTTACTTATTTGTATTTTTTAATTATTTATTTAATAACCATATAATCAGAAGAAGCATTTCATTACAACAGCACTGACATATTCAATAACAATTTCCAGAGTTAAGATACATCTCCTTCAAAATTGGCTGTAAATTTTTAGGTTTACAATTGAATTGATACAGTTATACAATATTGTACTCCGTATAACCCCTATAAGATGCAAAATTAAATGAGGTTTTAAACTTTAAAAAAGATCTCCATTTCATTATTAAATACCGTTTCATACAGAAAAATTCATTTTTAGTACAATTGGCACTATGATGCACATGTGTTTCTAATCTCTATATATCTGATCATTACTAGTCACAGTCGGTTAATTTCTGAGCTCCTTAGCATCTGAGCATGGATATAAAGTCATCAGGTAGATTTTAATGATAATGTTTTTCACATCTACTAGTTATTAAGGAGCAAATTTTTACGCTTTGAAGAATTTTTTTATAGACCCACTTCCCAGGTAGCACCCTCCCATAGCCCCCCCCACTAGAGCCCTTATACTCTGATATCCCTGCTACTGTTTGCTGTGTTGTTGGCATCCCCAGCCATTCCTCACTACTTGCCCTTCTGGTGAATCTGGTCAGCCTATCTAGAGGTCTTTGTTTTAGGAGGGTCAGCTTTTCCTCTTCTAGCAGCAATCAGTTGTCAACACTCCTTTAGATAAGATTGGGGTCTGCTGTTCATTTTCCCAGTTCTATGCTGGGTTACTATCTGAGAATCCCTTGGCCACCCTGGCCATCAACTCAAAAGAAAGTATTGCTTGTCTGGCATTGTTGCTTGTTATGTAGCCTTTAACTATACATATGGACTCTTATGAAATTATGTTGGCCCATTTAATCTTTGGTTATACTTTCCGTTTGGGTGCTGAAGGCCATTACAGTTGGTCTAGATAAAACCCATTTATTTTTACTCTTAAGGTCATTTGAGAATCTGTTCCTCAGGGGTTACATGGGCTTGGGAGGAGCCCCTGGCTCCTTTCTTTTACCAGTTCCACCTATGTGAAGAGAAGTCAAAGAACCTGCTCGACCATGGTTGGCTTCGCTTGGAACCATGGAGGAAATGATTCCTCTGTGTTGACCCACCTTTTTATAGACTGGGCACTGGTTCAAGTCCATCTGGTGGGGTCTCCTCGGCCTCCTTGATCAAGAGGACAGGTGACCCACCACCATTATAGGACATTTTGAGAGATGTTCATAGTCCCCTGGAACTAGTCGACCTAAGAGGGCAAGGAGCAAAAACTGTCCTTTAAGTCCCTCTGCCCAAATTATTATAGACCTCAAAGTATGTCTGCTAAACACACAAGACGGTTAGTTCCACCAGTCTGGTATTTTTAATTACTGTGTGTCATGTAGATAAATCTTGGGGAAAGATCGGTTGTTCTCAGATAAATCTTACCTAGACATATATTTCTTCATCTGCTATGTATAATTTGCCAGTAGGTTGTAGGAGTAATATGGTTCTCTCTGGTTTTCAAAACTAGCTAGGTGTTGTTTATCTCTCACATTGTCTCACGCCTCCATCATGGTTTTCCCAGTTAAGTTGCCCCCATTTCCCCCCTTTCTCCCTTAATAATACCCTTCTATTATCGTCCTACCTCTCTTGAGCTCCTTCTTTCCCCTTATTCCCTAGGTTCCTTGTATACCCTTCCCTCCCCCCTCCCAAAAGCTAACCCAATTTTTAATCCACATCTCCCTTATTAAGGCCTGTTTCCTACTGTTCTTCTCTTTCAGGTTCTTTCTTTTCTTTTACCTCCCTGTTTCCTTTCCATTATGCTTGTTCCTGTCCTGGTTCCTGTAGTTATGTCTGGTTGCATGCTTATTTATCAGAGTCTGGTTCTAGGATGCACATGTGAGGGAGAACATATGTTGATTTTTTCTCTGAGTCTGTGTTACTTCACTTAGTATAACAGTTTCTAGTTCCATCCATTTACCTGGAAATTTCATGATTTCATCTTTCTTTACTGCTGAGCAAAACTCCATCATATAAATGAACCACATTTTCATTTGCCACTCATCAATTGAGGGACACTTAAGTTGCTTCCATCTCTTAGTTATTGTGAGAAGAGCAGCAACAAACATGGATGTACATTGTCTCTGCAATAGGATGAGTTCTTTGGGTATATGCCAAGGAGTGGTATAACTGGGTCAAATGGTAGGTTCATTTGTAGTTTTTTAAGAGTTCTCCACATTGCTTTCCATAGGGGTTGAACAAGTTTGCAGCCCCACTAGCAGCGGATGAGTGTTCCCCTTTCCCCACATCCTCTCCAACATTTGGTATCATTTATTTTCTTGATCTTAGCCAGTCTGACTGGGGTAAAGTGGAATCTTAAAGTGGTTTTATTTTGCATCTCTAATTATTAGTGATGCTGAACATCTTTTAAGATGTTTCATAGCCATCTTTACTTCTTCTTTTGAGAACTCTGTTCAGCTCCTTAGTCCATCTTTTAATTGGGTTGCTTCTTGTCTTGGTTCTCTGTTTTTTGAGTTCGTTACAAATTCTGGTTATTAAGCCTCTGTCGGATGTGTCGGTTATTAAACCTCTGTCGGATGTGTCGCTGGTGAAGATTTTCTCCCATTCTGTGGGTTTTCTGTTTGCTTCCTTGGTTGTCTCCTTTGATGTACAGAAGCCTTTTAGTTTAATGAGGTCCCATTTTTTAATTCTTGCCCTTTAATTCTGCGCAACTGATGTCCACTTTAGAAAATACTTTCCTATGCCTATATGTTGTAGGTTTTTCTTCTAATAGTTTAAGAGGTTCAGGCTTTACATTGAGGTCTTTGAGCCATTTGGAATTGACTTTTGTGCAGGGTGAAAGATAGGGGTTTAGTTTCACTCTTCCAAAAGTGGAGATCCAGTTTTGCCAGCACCATTTGCTGAACATGGTGTCTTTCCTCCAGTGAATGTTCTTGGCCCCTTTGTCAAATATCAGGTGGCCAATATTGCATTTACTCATATTTGGGTCTTCAATTTTGTTCCATTGGTCTATGGGTCTATTTTTGTGCCAGTACCATGTTGTTTTTATGACTACAGCTCTGTAATACAGCTTGAAATCTTGTATAGTAATCCCCCTGGCATTACTCTTAGTGCTCAGGGTTGTGTTGGCTATCGAGGTCTTTTTTGCTTCCATATGACTCTTAGGATGTTTTTTCCAGTTCTGTGAAAAATGTCATGGGGATTTTGATTGGCATTGCATTGAATCTATATATGACTCTTGGTAGGATGGTCATT
>NW_008351634.1:1016721-1018787 GCF_000622305.1 Nannospalax galili | reverse complement strand
GGAGTCCATACAGCGCCGAGCTCCTTAGAGCTATCCGGACATGGTGGACTGCAACCTTAGCAGCAGGGTCCCCCAACATCCCTGTACTCTTTCTCCTATTGCCTGTTATTGGTATATAGAAAGGCTATAGACTTTTGTAGGTTAATTTTGTAACCTGCCACTTTACTGAACATCTTAATAATTTCTAGGAGTTTTCAGGTGAAATTTTTGGCGTCCCTTAGATATAATATCATCTGCAAAAAGGGATAATTTGATCTCTTCTTTTCCAATTATTACTCCTTTAATTTCCTTATCTTATTGCTCTTGCAAGAGTTTCAAGTACTATTAGAGAGAAGTGGGGATAGTGGACAGCCTTGTCTGGTTCCTGATTTCAATGGGAATGCTTCCAGTTTTTCTCCATTTAGAATGATGTTGGCTGTGGGTTTGTTATATATGGCTTTAATTATGTTGAGGTATGTTCCCTCCAGTCCAATTCCCTCTAGGACTTTGATCATAAATGCTTGTTGAATTTTGTCAATGGCCTTCTCTGCATCTATTGAGATGACCATGTGGTTCTTGTCTTTGAGCCCATTTATGTGATTTATGACATTTATTGACATGTACATTGAACCATCCCTCCATCTCTGGGATAAAGCCGACTTGATCATGGTGGATGATCTTTTTGATGTGTGTCTGTATGTGGTTTGCAAGTATCTTGTTGAGAATTTTTGCATCTACGTTCATTAAGGATATGGGTCTATAGGTTTCTTTTTTGGTTGTCTTTATCTGGCTTTGGTATTAGGGTGATGCTGGCTTCATAGAAGGAATTTGGAAGTTTTCCCTCCATTTCTATCTTTTTGAATAAATTAAGTAGTATTGGATGTAGATCTTTAAATATCTGATTGCATTCTGTTGTAAATTCATCTGGTCCTGGGCTTTTTTTAGTCAGGAGGTTTTGTATTACTGTTTAAATTTCCTTTTGTGTTATGGGTCTGTTTAAGCTGATAATCTCTTCTTGGTTTAATTTTGGTGGTTCTCATGCCTTTAGATATGCATCCATTTCTTTTAGGTTTTCAAATTTAGTAGCATATAGGTTTTTAAAGAATTCCCTTGTAATGTCTCATCTGGGCCTGGGCTTTTTAGTCAGGAGGTTTTGTATTACTGTTTAAATTTCCTTTTGTGTTATGGGTCTGTTTAATCTCTTCTTGGTTTAACTTTGGTGGTTCTCATGCCTTTAGATATGCATCCATTTCTTTTAGGTTTTCAAATTTAGTAGCATATAGGTTTTTAAAGAATTCCCTTGTAATGTCCTGGATCTTTTGGGTGTCTATTGATTTGGATTTGCTCTTTCTTTCTTTTTGTTAACTCAGCTAATGATCTGTCTACCTTGTTTAGCTTTTCAAAAAACCAGCTTTTAGATTCATTGATTCTTTGTATTGTTTTATTTGTTTCTATTTCATTAATTTCGGCTCTGATTTTTTTAAATTTCTTTTCTTCTGCTGGGTTTGGGATTCATTTGTTCTTGTCTTTCCAATGTCTTGAGTTGCAGTGTTAGGATATTTATTTTTACTCTTGCATTGTGGTCTGATAGAATGCATGGAATTATTTCAATCTTTTTGTACTTATTGAGGTTTTTTTTGTGCCCCAGTATACGGTCGATTTTGGAGAAGGTTCCATGGGTATTGAGTAGAAAGTATGTCCTTTGGTGCTTGGATCGAATACTCGGTAGATGTCTGTTAAGTCCATTTGATATATGGTATTGTTTAATTCTGATGCCTCTCTGTTAACTCTCTGCTATGTTGACCTATCTAATGGAGACAGTGGGATATTGAAGTCCCTTACTATTAATGAGTTGGGATTAATCTGGGTCTTAGCTGTACCTTTCTACAGTTATACCTCCATTGGATTTCTTTCTGCAATCCCTTGGGTATAGTCATTCCTTTCTTCAGCTCTTTGAATTGCTTCCAGAACTCTCTGAAGGGCTGGTTTTGTGGACATGAATTGCTTTAGCCTATTTATGTCATGGAAGATTTTTCTTTTCCCTTCAACTATAGTAGACATTTTGGCTGGGTATAGTAATCTGGGTT
>NW_008351634.1:1002594-1016653 GCF_000622305.1 Nannospalax galili | reverse complement strand
ATGTCAGCTGTAATCCTAATGGGTTTTCCTTTATATGTGACTTGTTTCTCTTTTGCAGCTTTCAGTATTGTTTCTTTGTTTTGTATGTTTAGTGTTTTTACTATGATGTGCCGTGGAGAGTTTCTTTTCTGGTCCTGTCTGTTTGGTGTTCTATATGCTTCTTGTATTTGTATGGTCTTTAATTTTGGGAAATTTTCTTCCTCGATTCTGTTGAAGATTTGGTCCATGCCATTATCTTGGGATTCTTCTCCTTCCTGTATGCCTATGATTCATAAGTTTGGTCTTTTTATGGTGTCACACAATTCCTGCATATTCCATTCTTGTGATTTCTTAAATTTTTCATAATCTTTTCTTGAGTGGTCTATTTTGTTCACTTTGTCTTCCAGTCTTGATACTGTTTTCCATTTCACTCATCCTATTGGTGAAGCTTTCTCCTGTTGTTTCTAATTGGCTTACTGAGTGTTTCACTTTCTTCTTCATTTCAGCCGAGTATTCAATATTTCTGACTGTTTTCTGAATTCATTCAGAAGTTTACCCCTACCTCCCTTCAGTTGATTTCTTTTTTGTGTGTGTTCTTTAAGTTCACTGAATTCTTTTATCATGTTTATAATTTTTCTTTTGAGTTCCATGTCCTGCATTATCTCTAGGGGGCTCTCATTGTACTCCTCTAGAATGCTGTTGGTATTTGGTGGGGATATGTTATTTTGGTATGTCAATTTATTGTTTTTTCTCTGTGATTTTGACATGTGAATTTCCTTTGTAGTTTCTGATTCTTATGTGAGACTCAGGCCTTCAAGTTTAGGTCTGCTTCTTTTTGTGAACTTAACGTGTGTTTATGGTTTACTTTTTGGGCATGAAAAGCTGGTTCGTCTAAGCTTCCGGTTCTCTCTTTTGATTTAATATTGGAATGGCCGGATTGCTTTTGTCTATAGGAGTTCCCACAGAGGCCCAATTCAGGTGAGGGTCAGATGTTTTCAGGCTTTCTCCTAAGGTCTGGATCCCTCCAGGAATGATTTTGGGTTCTGGAATTTGGGGGTTGGACTGCCCTGGGAGCCTGGCCTAGGAAAGATTCTGGCCTAGGGAAGCTGGTGGCTGTGCCACTGAAGATGCAAAGGCAGATGGGGCGGGAAGAGGTCCCAAGGCCTCCTGGGGACTGCACTGAGGAGCTGGGTTTGTCTGAATGCAAAGGATCAAGAGGAAAGGTCAGCCCCAGGGTCCCAGAAAGAGGCTGGTGGATGGTGCAGGCCCAGGGAAGCAGAGGGAGTTGAGGGTGGGGCCAGGCCCAGAAGCAGAGCTCCTGGGGCCCAGAGAAGGCACTATGTTGGTCTGGATGAAAAGGATCAGGGAGCAGTATTGGTTCTCAGTGTCAGGGGCCCCAAGGCACAGAATGGGGCAGGGCCCAAATTCACAGGAGAGAAGGGTTACAGAGATGGAAGGGTGAATGAGGCTGGGGGAGTCAAGGCGTGGAGGGCACAATGGACTTACCCCGGAGAAAGGCCTGCGGGTAGGAGAGAGCTTATTTGTATTTTCGAGACAGAGTCTCCCTGTAGCCCCAGCTGGCCTAGAACTCACTATGTAGACTAGACTAGCCTGGAATTCACAGAGATCTGCCAGTCTCTGCCTTCCAAGTGCTGGGATTAGAGGCTTGCACCACCACCCCTCAGCTGGTAATTGTCAATTTTAATTGTCAGTTTGATTGGCTTGAGAATCACACAGGAAAATAGTAAAGAACTCCCCTCAGTTTCCAGAGAGGATTAAGTAAGAGTCTGGCACTGAATGTGGGCAGCACAACCCCACAGGCTAGGAGCCCAAGGGAATCAGGCATTTTCTCTCTCTGTATCCTGGCCACCATGATGTGAACTGCTCTGCTCCGCCAAACCCTCCCCACCAGGATGGAGTGAAACACTGAGTCAAAATAAATCTTTCTTCTTTTATAGTTGTTCTGTTACATATTTTGTCACAATGACAAAAGGTCTGATTAATACATTCAGATTCAGCTATTAACACATGTAGGTAACGATTAAGGTATGAAGACAACATACACAGACTTCCTATGACTTGTAGCTAACTGGTAACATAGAGTGGCCTTTCAACAAATAGAAGATTAAATAAACCAGACAACAGATGCAGAATTTACAAGTTGTTTACTAAACTGGTGATTTCCCTTAAAACAACAGTCTTAATGTTTTTTAAATATACAAATCATTTGCTATAGTCACTATTCTGTACAGTAGATGACTAAATGCTTATTCCTTTTGAAAGTTTGAACCCGTCGGTCAACATCTTCCTTCCCCTGTACTGTGTGTTGATAACCACCATTCTGTTCCAACATTTATGAGTTAGTTCACATTTTCTAGATTCCACATGTGAGACCATGTAGTGACTATAACTAGCTTATTTCACTTAACATGACATCCTCCATGTTCGTCCATGGTATCAAAAGTGACAGGATTTCCCCTCTTTTTAAAGGCTGAATAGTACTTCTATATGTGTACCATATTTTCTTTAACCATTCACCTAGTGACGGACACCCAGGTTGCTTTTGTATCTTAGCTACTGTGGATAATGCTGCTGTGAAAATGGTATACAGACATCTGCCTAACAGGCGTGGTGATACACGCCTTTAATCCCAGCACTTGGGAGGCAGAGGTGGATCTCTGAGATTGAGGCCAGCCTGGTCTACACAGTGAGTTCCAAGCCCTGTAGCTGGGGCTGCAGGGAGACCCCACTTCAAAAAAAAAAAAAAAACCCCAAACCCCAAACCAAACCAAAATGAAACAGAACAAACCAAAAAAACCCCTAAAACAACAAACACAACAAAACAAAACCCCAAATCCCCAAATCCAAACCTCAAACATGAACTTGCCTTCATCTGTAATGCTCTAAATTATCAAATGAGTGATCTGGTCACAGGCTTATTAAGACTGTTTATGTTCTCACTTCAGATATTTTTACTTGAACAAAGTAAAAGAATTTTCCAATAATTTAAATGCGAAACCATTTGGTTTCCTCTTCTATTTGGGATGCTATTTTGTCTAGTATAAAATGATAAAGAATTTTATACTAGAAACTCAAAGATTTTTTTTTTTTTTGGTCTTTTTGAGACAGGGTTGCCCTGTAGTCCCAGCTGTCCTGGAACTCACTATGTAGACCAGATTGGCCTTGAACTCACAGAGATCCACCTGCCTCTGCCTCCCAAGTGCTGGGATTAAAGGCATGGGCTACCACGCCTGGCTAAGAAAAGAAAATTTTTATTGTTATTTCAGAAATGTCATTAACAACTTCTTCCTGGGTGTGAGTAGGGGAATCTTCCAAAATAAATCCCTATTGAATCGGAGTGAGGGTAAACACTTTAGGCAGGAGGATAATTGTAAATTGAAAAGCATTTTCCTTTACATTAACTTTTTTTAAAATTTTATTTAAACGTACATACATGTGTATTTAACCAGAGTTTATGATAAATATAATAAAGGAGATTTAAGAATTTTCTCTTAAATGTTTTAGGATCTGGATATGTGAAGATACTATTTACTTCTGTGACTTGTCTAGTACTTGCTAGTCTTTTTTACACAAAATATGACAAATTCCATTTATTCTATGTATGAGTGATGGCCACAAACTGGTGATCTTCCTGCCTTAGCCTCCCATGTGCTGGGATTATAGGTGTGCTAATGTACCACCATGTCTGGGTCTATTCAACTTTTTAGAAAGTTCTAATTCAAACATGTATTGGTCTCTATTAAAGGATCTGCTCATATCTATTGTTAATAAGACATCTTAATATTAAGGTTATATTAAGCTAAATGAGCTTAATACAGAAAATACATATTATGATGGTCCTGATCACACAAGCAATATTATAGATTTGTAGAAAAATTTTATCTTGTAATAACTATTGGGATTATAAAGATGCTACTTTATCTCAGAAAAAAACATATGTTCTTTTTAAAGTTAAACTTTCTATTTTACAGGGCCACATATCTGCAGTACAAAGAAACAAGGTAACGGGAACACTGAATAGTTATAGGAAACACAGTTTACTGCTAGGAAGGCACTCTACTCCTGAGCTACATCCCAGCCCCTACTTGTCCTGATAATAACAGAACACTCACAGTGCTCAGTCACAAAGAGCCATACGGTAACTTCAGTGTAATTACTGTGGTTGCAGTAAAATTGGAGCATACTCATACACATTTTATCACAAAAGATCCAACTGGATGATGAACAATTTACCTAAAAAAGCCCAAACAAACTTCAGAGAATTTTCCTGACCATCTGAATTTTCCTGCCTCTTAAAAGCATCTTAAATTTTAGCAGTGAAGTTTTTTTTTTTTTCCGTGTAAGTCCATGAGCTCATTCACATGGTGTCCCATGCTGGCTGACTGCATGAACAATTCAATGATTTATATAAACAAACACTAAAGAAAAAAAAAGGGAAAAAACATTGGATTTGTTACTGAAAGGGTGGCAATTGGTTTCTATTTTGTAAGTTCACAGAAATCTGTAAGATACTTTCCTTAGGATACATATGTTTTCTTTCCCAGGAAATAATGAGACCAAATATTTGAGTGAGAACAAATTAGAAGTATAAGTCTTGGAGGAGAAAATCTGACATTTACCAACAGCTTTGGGGAGTTGAAACATGAACATTCAAATGATGCAATCCATGACATGGATCTGTAATGTGTCTATGTCAGGCAGGACTTCCCCACATTTAGGGCAAGAATGAATTGGAATACTTGGTTGCTGCTGCCTCCAGCTCATATCCTCAGCTCCTGGGAATAAGCAGGAAATGACATGCCATTAGTTCCATCTTGATAAGCTTAATTTTAGTAACTGATGGTTAATGTGAACATCTCTTAAACTTTTTAATCAGTATCCAGTAGGAAATAACATAGGCTTTTGTGTCATTAGTGGAAGTTATGTCCATGCACGCACAGAGAAATCTAGAAATAATATCTGCTTCCCTCTTACTCCAGAATTTAAAACACATCACAAGTTTAATCAAGATCTATGAGAACAGGGGCTGGAGAGATGGCTCAGTGATTAAGAGCACTGGCTGCTCTTGCAGAGGACCCAGGCTTGATTTCCAGTACCCACATGCTGGCTTACAACTGTCCCTAACTCCGTTCCAGGATATTCAATCCCTTCTTCTGGCCTCCGTAAGCATTGCATGCATGAGGTGCACCTATTTACATGGAGGCAAAACATTCATACACATAAAAAGGTGAGGGGGGGTGCCGAAGAGATGGCTCAGCGGTTAAGAGCACTGGCTGCCCTTGCAGAGGACCTGGGTCCTAGATCCCACATGGAGGATAACAACTGTCCCCAACTCCAGTGCCTAGGGAACCTAACACCCTCTTCTGACTTGCACAGGTATTGCATAACATGGGTGTACTAGATGAATCTGTGAGAGACTAAGAGATGGATGAGGATATAAACAAAAGAGGGAGCAATTAAATGAGCTTGGGAGAGCTTTTTTGGAAGGACATGGACTGTCTTAGAAACAGACAATAATTTCATTTTTTCAGCCGATCCTCATGAACCATCTTGGATGTACAGGGTACTGCACTGTGCTGGGATACTGATGAGTTGAGGAAGACAGGTGAAAAAGGCAGGTACAGTGTTAGGTCCCAGAGGTTCAGCAGGAATCAGGGCAGGGCCCCTGAATCTTCAGAAAGGCCTATTACGATTTAGGTATGATGTATCTCCCCAGAAGTCTTACGTACTGAATGTCCAACCCCAGGTGGTAGCACTATTTGAGGAAGTTGTGGAACATTTAGAGGGTAGAACCTATATAGAGTGTTGGGAGCCTGAGGCTCAGCATGTTGGTAGACTGAGTCTCAGCTGCCTCTCAAAACTGCTGACAGACCTAAGCTGGCAACTTTCCATTCTGCCCGCAGCCTTGGCCCAAAACCTTGGCTTGGCTTGCAGCCGGGGCTCACAACCTTGGCTCACAGCCGGGGCCAGTAGCCCATGGCCTTGCTCTAGTTTAGGTGAATAGCTCTGCTCTTGGTTAATCAATAGATTCCTCCCTTAGTGTACATCAGGACCCCTGTGTTCTGACTGATGTGATTACTCATTCCTTGCTCCCCTGTTCTCATTCTCTATTTAAACTCATGCTTGTGTCGGGGACCCCTGCTGTTTTAGGTCGCATTCTCTCCATGTCTGGATAGCCGCAGGCTGGCTCGGCGTTCTTATGCAGAGACTCCCTTTCTCAGCGGGGCGCCTCCTACTCTCTTCCTGACTCACTTTGAAGTGGCCGTCACAGATACATGTCCTCTGGCTCAGAAACTGCCAGGTTTTTCAGGCAATGTCTGACAGTCTGATAGAAGCCCACCACCACATGTAAATGGGGCATCCTACAAAGCACCTATCAACTAAGGCTTTTGCTACTGCCTCCACACTATAAATATCCTGGTTTCACCCCAATAAAGCGGAGCTGTATCACTTGTCTGAAGCTGTATCACTGAATTCTGTGTCTCACTGCGCCCGCCTGTGATACGTGATACAATCTCTCCGGAGGGGGCTGTCCCTTCGTAAACATTCACTCGCGAAGATCCTGCTTTCACCGTTCCTGCACCTCCCCTCGAGATGGTGGCCAACGGATCGCGAACACAGAGGGAGTGTCCGGCAGCTTGGAACAGAACTCGCCCGGCAGCTGACAGCGACCCCCAGAGTCGCCAGCATCTGGTAGCCGCGGAGAGCCAAGGATCCGAACAGCAATGCGGTATGCGAAACCCGCGCACCCCAGCGGCGCGCGAGAGACTGGTGCCACGCCAGCAGCTGGCGCTCCGAGATCCCTGCGCGCCCACATGCTTGTGCTTCAATAAATGAGACTTGATCAGAAACCTGTCTTGTCTCCATTTCTCTTGCCCCATCCCATATACATCCCCACTCCCCAACCCAGGTACCCCATTGCAGACCCCTTGGGCCGGGGCAATAAAGGAAACAGGTCATTGCAGCGGGGGAGTATCCTCACTCTGGCCTCTTCCTGTTTCTCTACTTCCTGTTCATTATGATGTGAACAGTCTCCTCCACCACATGCTTTACTGCCATGAGGGTGTGCTTAAGTACAAAATGTATTTGAAAAAGATCCTGATTCAACCAGATCCTGCATCAATACAAACTGCCACTGATGCTTCTGCCTCCTGGTGTCTCTACCCAATCTTTCTGGACCAATGAACACCATTTTGTCTTTTTAAGAGTCTTAGCCTAGACATTGGTTCAGTTCCCTAAACTTCATTTTTGGAGAATGACAAAGAAAATGATCTTTAACATTTATTTGCTTCAAAGTACACTACTTGAATTTAATGATATGGATGACTATTAGAGGTAGTTTATGTCCAGCAAATTTAAGAAGCATTTTCACAGATTTATTTACAATGCTTGGGATTAAACCAGGGCCTCAAGCATGCTAAGCAAATACTATACAACTGAAGGAGGAATCTTTTGTAGGGGTGTGTGTGTGTAGGTCAGAGGACGATGCTGGATATCTACCTCAATTGCTCTACACCTTATTTGTGTGTGTGGTATATGCATAAATGTGCATGTATATGCACTCACCTGTAAATGCACACGTAGAGGCCACAGGTTGACTTCTGGTATCTTCCTTTATGTCATTTCACCTTTTTTTTTTTTGAGACACTGATGCTTAAAATGCCCTAGGCTAATATTCATGTCAGGCCGTGTGCTTACTTGTTCTGCATCTTCTCTTTAAATATATGTTTATTTTTTTATTTTAAAATGTTTTTATTGTTTTAAATTAGTGTATATATATTTAAAATATTAGTTTTGTTATTCTTTATATATGTGTATGTATGTATGTATACCACAGGTGTTTGAGTACCTGCAGAGGCCAGAAGGGGGTATCAGATCCCCTGGAGCTGGAGTTACAGGCAGTTGTGAGCTGCTGATGTGAGTGATAGGAACTGAACTTGAGTCCTCTGGAAGTGCCCTTTACCACAGAGCCCTCTCTCCAGCCCGTTTGTAAGTATATATTAATTGTACAAAACATTGGGTTTCAATTAAGACATTTTCATACATGTATAGCACTTTTGTTTTGTTCTTGAGAAAAGGTCTTGTTCCTGTAGCCCAGGCTGGCCTGGAACTCTCTCTCAGTCATCCTGTCTCTGCCTCCCAAGTACTGGGATTATAGACATGAATCACCACACTTAGTTGTTACGCTTACTTTCAAATAATTTTCCCACAAAAGAACTTTGTTGGGTAAGGTAAAAGAGAAAGGAAGTATAAAACAACAGTCAGAGAAATTTCTCCAAGATTTAACAGTTTACTACGTATGCTAACATTGGTTCCTTGCTGTTGATAAAAGTTGTAGTACTAGCCAGGCATGGTGAAGCACAGCTTTAATCCCAGCACTCAGGAGGCAGAAGCAGGCAGATCTCTGTGACTTCAAGGCCAGCCTGGTCTATATAGCGAGTTCTAGGCCACCAGGGGCTACATGGACCCTGTCTCAATAAGACAACAACAACAACAACAACAACAACAACAAACAAAAACCCTGCAGTGCTATTCAATTAACCAGTGTGTGTTGGTTATTTTTAATATTGTTTTTGATTTCTGGAGACAGGGTCTTACTATGAAGCCTTCACTGGCCTGGAATTCAGAGATCCACCTGTCTCTGCCTCCTGAGTACTGGGATTAAAAGGCGTGCACCACCACGCCTTTTAAAATTTTTAAAAATATTTTATTATTTTTATTTTATTGTATGAGTGTGTTGCCTGCATGATGTTAAGTGCACCCATGTCATGCAATCCCCACCGAGGTCAGAAGAGGGCATCAGATTCCCTGGAACTGCAGTTACAGCTGGTTGTTAGCTGCTATGTGGGTGCTGGGAACCAAACCCAAGTCCTCTGGAAAAGCAGCCAGTGTTCTTAACCACTGAGCCAACTCTCCAGCCCTACTTTAATTTTTTTTCTAAGATTTATTTATTTATTTATATTTTATTTAATGTGATGAGTGTATTGCCTGCATGTATGTGAGTGCACCCGTGTTGTGCAGTGCCACAGAGGTCAGAAGAGGGCATCAGATTCCCCTGGAACTGGAGTCAAGGAGAGTTTGTAGCTGCCATGTGGGTGCTGGAAATCTATCCCAGTTCCTCTGCAAGAGTAGTCAGTGCTCTTAACTGCTGAGCCATCTCTTCAGCCCCTTAAGATTTATTTTGAATTATGTGTGGTGTGTATGTGTGTCTGTGTGTGTGTACTTGTGAGTGCAGGTGCCCATGGAGCCCAGAAGAGGATGTTCGATCCCCTGGAACTGGAGCTACAGGTGGGTGTGGGCTGCCTGATATTGGTACTAAGAACTGAACTCTGGTCCTCTGCAAGAGCAGTCCTCAGTCTTAACCAATGAGACATCTCTGTTCCTGATGGTTATCTCTAATTGTCAGTTTGACATAATCTAGAATCACATGGAAAGAGTCTCAATGAGGGACTGTGTAAATCCTGTTGGCCTGTGGGCATGTCTGTGAGAAACTGTCTTGATAATATTAATTGATATGGGAAGACCCAGCCTACTGTGTGTGAAACATTCCCAGGCCTTTGGTACTGAATTATGTAAGAACAGAGAAAACATTATTCTTATTTTATAAATAAATTCTCTATTCTTATTTTATAAATAAAATCTGTGAGTCAAGTATCAAGTGCTGTTTATTAGAAATAAACTAGAATTTTTTTTTTTTGGTCCTTTTGGGACACTAGAAATTTTTAAGCTCAAAAATAAAAAGAACTGAGAAAACTAGTGGAGTACAAGGCATGGACACATTCATTTCTCTCTTCTCCTGACTATGGATATGATGGGACTATTTAAACTTCCTGCCACTTTGGCTTCCTACCAATGATGAACTGTAACCTGGATTTGTTAGCTAAAATAAACCCTTCCCTAAGTCGCTTTTTGACAGAGTATTTTATCACAGTATCACAAGTGAAACTGGGACAGTGTGTGGAAGGTATTTGGGCAGCTCTAGCACTTACAAATAAAGTTAAGAATCTTTTTTTTGCTCTGTAAAATTTAAGATGACATCTTAAGCCCACGTCTTCTTAGTGGCATTGCCATCAGCTTTTTTTCAGCTATCTTATGTCTTGACTTTTATTCTGTTCATATGTAAAGGATAATACTTTCCTTTTGGTAATTTATTATAAATTGCAGAACTTTGTAAGTAGAGTATTAAAACTGCATAATGTGCCGGGTGCACGCCTTTAATCCCAGCACTGGGGAGGCAGAGGCAGGAGGATATCTTTGCTATCAAGGCCAGCCTGGTCTACATAGTGAGTTCCAAGCCAGCGGTGGCTACAGGGAGAACCTGTCTCAAAAAGACCAAACCAGTAACAACAACACAATACATCAACATCACACTTTTGAAACCTGTCATCGGTTTCGGTCAGGAAATTAAAATCCAAATCTACTGCAGAATTAAATGATAGTTTATTATGTGAAATATTGTGTCAGAGTCAGATAACCTTGAATTCTACTTCTAATTCTGCCTCTAACTGGCCTTGCAATCTTGGGTTATTTAACCTTGTCAAGTTTTTAAAAAATATATTTTATTTATTACTTATTTATTTAATTGATTAATTTATTTTATGTGTATGAATGGATTGCCTGCATGTAGGTGTGCACCCATGACGTGCAATGCCCAAGGAGGAGAGTAGAGGCTGTTGGATCCCCTGGAACTAGAGGGACAGTTCCAGGGGACAGTTGTTACAGACAGTTGTTAGCTGCCATGTGGGTGCTGGGATTCAAACCCGGGTCTTCTACAAGAACCACCAGTGTTGTTAACTGCTGAGCCCCCTTTGTCAAGTTTTAATTTGCCTTTTGTAAGAAAGCAGTAACATACACCACATGAATCTTTTTGAAAATCAAAGAAGGAATGCAGAGGAAGTGAAGTCAGCACAGTGCTTGGGCATAGTACATGCTCAATAAATGCTAATAGTATGTACCAAATACCAGGTAGAAGGCAAAGATGTATACTTCAGGGACCTTATTTAATAGAGTATTTCAATGTAGATTTAAACACACAAACACATAAAACAGCAGAGAAATAAAGTATTTTGAAAGTTCAGGAGGGAAACAATTTATGAAGATGGAATTTGAAATGGGTTATAAATGTAGAGTAAGAATTCACAGGTAACAAGTTGGGCATGGTGGTACACACCTTTAGTCCCAGCACTCAGGAGGCAGAGGTGGGCAGATCTCTATGAGGTCAAGGCTAGCCTGGTCTACATAGTGAGTTCCAGGCCAGCTGGGGCTACAGGGAGACCCTGTCTTAAAAAGACCAAAAGGGGGGGTGGGGGGAGATTCACAGGTGAGCAATAAGACAGGAATGTGTATAAGGAAAGAACACTGCATAAACAAATGTATAGAAATGAGGTTTGGGTGAGGCTCAGCTCTGCACTCAGTAGTAGAGTACTTGCTTAGCATTTCATGAGGATCTGGGATCAACTTCCAGCATCGAAAGCAATGTAAAACAAAGCAAAACCTTCCTGTGCTGGATAGCTTCAGTTGTCAACTGAGGGAACCTCCGTTGGGTAATTTCCTCCATTGGATTGGCCTATGAGGCATTTTCTTGATTGTTGAGTGATGTGGGAGGACTCAGCCCATTGTGGGTGGTGTCACCCTTGGGCACCCTTAGACTGGCACAGGCTAGAGGAGCAAGCCAGTAAGCAGTATCCTCCATGGTGTCTCCTTCAGCTCCTGCCTCCAGGTTCCTCTCCTGGCCTGAGTTCCTGCCCTGACTTACCTCAGTGATGGATTATGACAAGAGAGTTGTAAGCTGAAATAAATCCTTTCCTCCCCAAGTTGCTTTTGGTCATGGTGTCTATGACAGCAACAAAGACACAAACTAAGACACCTTCAAATATCTGCAAGGAAGGGCTTAGGATGAATTGAAGGGATGATTCAGATTGGGTATCAGTAATCTGGAGTGACATATGGCCTTATGTGGCAGGTGAAGAGTCTGGTCTGAAATTAGAGTGTATTGAAGATTGGAATTCTGGGGAAAGGTGTGCTGTATTTTGAGTAGTTTGATTTTGGACCCATTCTATATAGTCTTTTATTTATTTTTATTTTTATTTTTTTCTTCAAAGGTTGTCCTTGTAGGGTTTTTTTTTTTTTTTTTTTCTTTAACTCTTTTTGAGACAGGGTATCCTTGTACCTCCAGCTGGCCTGGCACTCACTATGTAGATCAGGTTGGCCTCAATCTCACAAGAGAACTGCCTGCCTCTGGCTTCTAACTGCTAGGACTAACCTTGTAGGATTTTAATTTTCTGGAAACGTAACTCCTAAGTAACTCACCTCTTTGAACCAGGTAAGCCTGCTGCTCTGAGTCACTTGTTCTTGCCCCATGCCGACTCTGCATTTCCATCAAGGACTGCCTACTGGGATTGAAAGCAACATTAGATGCAATGTTTTCAAACCCTAGAACAAGACACCATTAAGCAATCAACAATGTGAGGCAAAAAAGGGAGTCAAAACAATGACAAAGTTCATAAGAACCAGCATGGGAGCTGAGAGTGTAGCTGTTGGAACACTTGCCTGGTATGCAGAAAGCCCTTGGTTCAATCCCTAGTTCCACAAACTAAACAAAAATAAACTACCCAGAGCTTAAGACTAATTTAATTCTTAAATACTACTGGCACTTGGTTACTATATGATAAAGAAACTAAGTAAGAGGGCTGGAGAGATGGCTCAGCAGCTAAGAGCACTGGCTGCTCTTGCAGAGGACATGGGTTTGATTCCCAGCGCCCACATGGTGGCTCACAACTGTCTGTAACTCTACGTCCAGGGGATCCAACGCCCTCTTCTGACCTCTGAGGGCACTGCACTACATGGGTGCACCTACACACATGTAGGCAATACACTCATACACATAAAAAACTAAGATTACTAAGATTTTTATAAATCAGGAAATAACCAAACTGTTTATTGACAGGGAAAAGGGTTTGAAAAACATGGCATAGTTCTATATCAAAACATTATACAGAAATTAAATACAATGAATTACCTGATTTACTAAAGGAAAAAAAATACTTCATTTTCTAAAAAAATAATGAATTCTCTATCAATAGTTAAAATCATGTTATAGAAATCAAATTGTAGAACAATATCTACATTAATCATTTTGTAACTTAAACACAGAAAAAAATCATATAAGAATATATGTGCATATATATGGAAAGGTTCATTACAGATGGGATGGCTATCCACCAATCCAGGTTTTACAAAGTAAAGGAAGACAGGACTATAATAAAGGATGGGGAGAACAAATATTTCAGTTTTGTCTATAACTCCTGAAAATACTTGAGGGGCTGGAGACATGGCTCAGTGGTTAAGAGCACTGATTATTCTTCCAGAGGACCCTGGTTAAGTTCCTAGCACCCATATGGTGACTAACAATTGTCTTTAGTTCCAGTTCCAGGGGATCTGACACTCTTTTCTGACACTACACATGCACATGATGCACTTATATACTTGTAAGCAAAACACTCATGCACATAAAATAAAAACAAACAAAATCTTGAAAAAAAATACTTGGGGGCCAGGTATGGTGGTGTAGACCTTTAATACCTGTACTCAGGAGGCAGAAGCAGGTAGATTCCTGTGAGTTTCAGGACAGCCTGGTCTACATAATGAGTTTCAGGATAGCCAGGGCTACATAGTGAGCCCATATCTAAAAAAATCCAAAACTTGGGCCTGTGGAGATGGTTCATCCAGTAAAGGCACCTACTACCAAGCCTGATGACCTGAGTTTGATCCCCAGGATCCACATGGTAGAAGAAGAGAGCTGACTCCCTCAAGTTATTTTCTGACCTCCACACATGCATCATGGGAAGCACCTACATGCCCCGCCCCCACTGCATAAATAAATGCTCATAATAGACTTTTGTTTCTTTAAGACAGGGTCTCTCTATAGCCCCAGCTGGCCTGGAACTTGATATGTAGACCAGGCTGGCCTTGAGCTCACAGAGATCTGCCTGCCTCTGCCTCCAGAGTGCTGGCATTAAAGGTGTGTGCCATCATTCCCAGCTAAATGTAATAAAAAAAT
>NW_008351634.1:978644-1002456 GCF_000622305.1 Nannospalax galili | reverse complement strand
TTGCTTTGAAAAAGCAAATAAAGAACATTAGTTAATTCAGAATGGTATACAAACTGCTGTGTGTTATTTTATCTTTTTTACTTTATATATTTTTCGTTTTCTTTATTTCGTTTCCTATGTATGTGTGTATTGCCTGATTGTAGGTAAGTGCACCCGTGTCATGCAATTCCTGTGGGGGACAGGAGAGACTGTCAGATCCCCTGGAACTGGAGTTACGGACAGTTGTTAGCTGCCATGTAAGTGCTGGGATTCGAACCCGGGTCTTCTGCAAGAACAGTGTTCTTATCTGCTGAGCCATCTCTCCAGCCCCACTTTATATATTTTTAATATTTTATTATTTTTACTTTATGTGCATGACTGTTATGCCTGCGTGTATGTAAGTGCACCCATGTCATGCAATGCCCACAGAGGTCAGAAGAGGGTGTCGGATCCCACAGAACTGTTGTTATGGATAGTTGTTAGCCATTATGTGAGTGCTAAGAATCAAACCCGGGTCCTCTGCAAGAGCAGCCAGTGTTCTTAACAGATGAGTCATCTCTCCAGCCCCCTACTTAATATATTTTAAAACCTTCTCAAAATAATTTTGAGCCAGACATAGTGGCACATACCTGTAATCCCAGCAGCACTCCAGAGGCTGAGGTAGGAGGATCACAAGTGTGAGGCCAACCTGTGGGACAGAGTGAGTTTAGGTCTGTCTGTGTTACAGGGTAAGACCTTGTTTGAAAAAGCAAAACCAAATAGAAAAATAACTTTTAAAGCCAGTTTTTTTTTTGTTTTTGTCTTTTTGAGATAAGTATCTCCCTGTAGCCCCAGCAGGCCTGGAACTCGCTATGTAGACCAGGCTGGCCTTGAACTCACAATGATCCTCTTGCCTCTGCCTCCTAGGTACTGGGATTAAAGACATGTGCCACCATGTTCGGCATTAAAAGCCAGAATTTTTATAAGTATTTTCTTTTATTTACATATATATGTGTACATATATATTTATGTATATGAGTATTCTGCCTGCATGTGTATAGGTTGTGCAGTGCCTGAGAGGTCAAAAGAGGGCACTGGATCCCTTGGAACTGGGAACTGGGAATTGAACCCAGGTTCTTTGCAAGAGCAACCAGTGTTCTTAACTGCTGAGCCAACTCTCCAACCCCATAAGTATTTTCTTTTAAAACAGACAATTTAAAGCCAGATAAGACAATGGGACACATAATGTTATATTTTTACAGCTTATTTCAAAGCAAAGAAGCTGAGCAGGTTTCTCTAAGTCTCTGTCAAGCTTTATTGTAAGCTGAACGAAATGATGGAACACAACAAATAAAGTATAGGTAGAGTGACTCTCACTTGCAAATGAGGAAATACTTCCACAGCACACCTGTTCTAGGGTCCAAGCTGACCTGTGTGCCAATTCTTCCTCTTTCTTTACCTTACCTGCCTCCATCTTCAAAATCATTGTTCTCTTTGAGCAAAATTGCCAACTGCAAGGCCAGTTGCTCCTTTTCTTCATGAATCTTCTCTCTTGCTGCTCTTTCAGCATGAAAATCTGAACAGTACACCTCCATCTGTTAGAGAAAAAGGTAAAAAGTTATTGTGGAGAAGAACACAGATTCTCTGCAGCTCAGCTGTCTCTAAGGTTAGGAGACAGGCCTGCATCTGTAGACAGGCTTTGGGAATGAGAGATAGAGACTTCTGCTGCTGCAAACCAGTGCAATAACCACAGTTTCTTTCTTTCCTTTTTTTTTTTTTTCCCAACTACATCCAAACCCTAGGTACAAGTTGTGTATGTGAATGCTTTAAACAACAACCCCTAAACTGGGGTTGGAGAGATGGCTCAGCAGTTAAAAGCATTTCCTCTTTTTTTTTTTTTTAAGAGACAGAGCCCTGTCTCCCTGTAGCCCCAGCTCGCTACGTAGACAAGGCTGGCCTTGAACTCACATTCACCTGCCTCTGCCTCCCCAGCACTGGAATTAAAGGTGTGAACCACCAAGCCCAGAAGCATTTGCTGTTTTGGGGGTGAACCCAGGTTCTGTTCCTAGCACCCCTATGGTGGTTTACACCTGCTTGTAACTCCAGTTCCAGGGAATGCACACATGTGGTGCACTTACATGAATGGAGGCAAAACACTCTTAACACACACAAATATAAAAAAACAGCACTGATTACAGATAGCTTAAGGAATGCATGAAAATATTCTAGCCTCTTAAAAAAATAGTATTCAGGAATAAAAATTCAGTAAATCGTTTACCAGAATGTTGGTCTTAAGCTAAATTTAAAAGAGAAATAAATAAATAGATGTTATTTATTGAATTCTACACATGTGTGAAGAGTCTTACATTTGGGTGTTTATTTCACCTACTCAGAAGTCCTGGGAGTCAGTACTTGGGAGGCGGAGGCAGGAAGATCATGTATATGTTCAGGACTAACCTGGGATACACAGCAAGACCCTGTCTAAAAAGAGTCCCGGAAACTTAAACCTCTCATAATTTTACAAATGAGGTCTTAGGAAAATCTGTCAGCAGAGCATGGTGGCACAACCTGTAATCTCGGTATTAAAGAGGCTGAGGTAGGAAGATTTCAAGTTTTAGACTAGCCTGGCAAAGGGGGGAGGGAGGAAAATTTCAAGTTTTAGACAAGCCGGGGAAAAATTTTTCAAAAAAAAAAAAAAAAAAAAAGAAACAAAAATTTATTGAGGGGACTGGAGCCATGGCTCAGTGTTTAAGAGCACTGACTGCTCTTGCAGAGGACCCAAGTTTGGATCCCAGAACCTACATGGAGGCTAACAACCATCAGTAACTCTAGTTCCAGGGGATCCAATGCTCTCTTCCAACCTCTGCAGGCATTTCATGATACAGGTGTACTTACACACATGCAGGGAATACACTCATACATATAAAATAAAAACAATAAAATATTTTACGAAATTGTTCAGTGGCTAGTTCAGCATTTGAACCCAGATTGAAGTCTGTTTTCCATGGACTCTTACATGTATCAAGCCACTTTCTGTGCCTGTTGGGTCACCAGCCTCCGAGATGGCTTCTGTGATCTTTACCTCCTGGTATTCAAGCCCTTCTGTGGTCTGTTCCCACAACAGAGTCAGAGTCAGTCTGTTTAACTACTGGGATGCTACAGAGGGTGACGGGTGGCTTCTGGGACTAGATCATGAAGGGCTGTGGTGCACGCCTTGCTCTCTTCTGTATCCCCTGCTGTGGAGAAGGCCAGCTGCACGCCATGAACAGCCCTCCCAGGAGGCTCACGCAGCGAGGACAGAGACCTCCTGACAGCCATGTCGATGAGGCATCTTGGAAATGGCTTGTCCAGTCTATTTTGAATGCAGCCTCATGAGAGACTTGGAGCCAGACCCCTGTGCTAAGCAGCTCCTGACCCACAGAAACCAAAATGTGACAGCAGAGGTTTATTTTTGTTATGCTGTTATGCTGTGGGAGTAGTCTGCCACACAGAATAGACAACTAATATATCATGAAAATAATTTCTTCATTGTTACCAAATTATAACAAAATCAAACAATTTCATAGTGAAATAAAGTGAACTGAACATTGTTTTAATACCAATTCTTAACTTTCATCTTCATTTTTTTTTTTTTGAGACAAGATCTCATTATGTAGTCCTGGTAGCTTGGAATTCAGTATGTATACCAGATTTGCTTTAAATCTGTGGGGATCCCTTTGCCTCTGCCTTCTGAATTCTGAGATTACAGATAAGTGCCGTCACATCTATGTCAAGTTTTTGATATCTTTTACTGATTTATTAGCTATCTTTATGTATATGTCCAGGTGCCTACAGAGGCCAGAAGAGAATGTTACATCCCCTGGAGCTAGAGGTACAGGCAGTTGTGAGCCAAGAAAAAGTCAAGCAGAACTATAGAGAAATAGGCAAAGACTTGATCACACACATTATAAAAGACACTTAGACTTCCTGGCCAATAAACATTAAGGCAAAGCATTCAGTCTCATTACTGAAATGTAAATTAGATGAGATCCCATTGCAGACCCAGAATGGCTGAAAGTAAAATGACTGATAATACAAATGTGGGTAGCATGGCAGGCCTTGATAGAAGTGCATATTGGTACAATTTGGAAAACCCTTTACCCATTAAATGGAGGTGTATGCAGAGCCCATAAACCAGCAAGGTGTGTAGCCACAGACAGGTCTTGTCACAAACTGGAAGAGATCTATCAACAGATAGAATTTATTGATTTGTGCACTTAAAAATTTAGTATATTTTGCACATGCTTAAATTTAAAAGGCTGTTTTGTTTTGAGACAAAGTTTCATATAGTCTCCTAGGTTGACCTCAAATTTGCTATGTAGCTGAGGCTGGTCTTGAACTTGTGATTCTCCTGCCTCTACTTCTCAAGTGTTGGGATCACAGGCATATACCACCATGCCTGGCTTCATAAACATTGCCACTGAAATCTACCCGATGACTTTATAGACATACACAGGCGCCAAGGATCCAAGTGCAACCGATTATGACTAGTAATAATCAGACACATACAGATTAGATGCATGCGCCAACATCTCAGTGTTAGTAGCCAAAACAATGAGTCTTTCTGCAAGGAACAATATATTCTAAAATGAAATGGAGATCTTTTTTAAAGGTTAAAAACCCATCCAATTTTATGTCTTACAGGGCTTAAACTGAGTTCAATATTGTATAACTGTATTAATCCAACTGTGAACCTAGAAAGTTGCACCCACTTGCACCCACTTGCTCTGGAGTTTGTTACTGAATATGTTAAAGCTGTAGTGAAATGCTTCTTTTAATCATGTAGTTATTAAAAATTTAAAAAATAATGATAAAAATGTAACTCTTCAAAGCAAAAAAAAAAAAGTTAAAAAAATTCAGTGGTTGAAACAAAGAATATAAAATAAGCATTGCATTTGTTAAGCACCATTACTTCTGTACTTGAAAATCTAACCAGGACTGCCCTCACTCAGCTCACATCCTGGACCATATCTCACCTGAGCCCTGAGGACAGTCATGGTTTCCAGGTCCTCCTCCTGCTTGGCAATCGTCTGTTTCATCTCATCCATCTGAAGCTGCTTGGAAGCCAGAGCCTGCTCTGCCAGCTCCAGTTTTTCATTTAGTTCTTGCAGCACTGCGTTTTCCACACTTTCTGTCTGGAAAAGACACCTGATTCTAGAAATGGCTTTGAAATGATGCAGCCTATTTTAGTAAAATATGGAAAGTTTATCTTTTAAAAATTATTAGTTCTTGTCTGTTATTTAGCAGTGGTAATTCATTCAGAAAGTTGTATTTATTGAACTTATGACTTGCAAATAATAATCTCATTTAACACAACATATTAAAAAGATACCACTGAAAGTAGGTAAGTTAAATAAGAAGTCAAATAAGAAGAATGGATAAAGAAAATGGGGTTTATGTATAGCACATAATTCTTTCAGCCATACAGAATGAAGTGATGTTGGTCGCAGGAAAATGGACACTGCTGGAGATGATCATATTAAACAAATTAAGGAAAGACAAAAACACCGTTTCCCCCATTTGTGGCTCCTAGATAATACATATGCATAAAGTTATATATGTACTAATGACATGAAAGTAGAAGCCAAACTGTCTGGGGAACAGAGGACACTAATGAGAGGGAAGCAGGGAGAAGGTAGAGTGGGATATGGACGAGTGCGCTCAAAGTGTATCATACACTTGCATGAAAACAGCTTCATGTAAACTTGGATTAGTACAAAAAATTACACTGGAAAAGGAAAATAACAACCCCCAACCTCATGAAACTATGAGCCATGGATACTGTTATCTTTCCTTACAAGTTACTTTGTAAACATGCTTAAAATGTAAAGTTATGAGGTCCTTTTTGGGTGCACGCCTTTAATCCCAGCACTGGGAAGGCAGAGGAAGGCAGATCTCTGTGAGGTCTAGGCCAGCCTGGTCTACATACCAAGCTCCAGGTAGTCAGGGCTACATACTTAGACCCTGTCGCAAAATAAAACAAAAACAAAGAAAAACAAAACAAAACAAAAAAGTCTATTAGGTCCAAAAGAGGAAAAAACATTCTACTTTTTTAAATTTAATTTTTATTTTATGTGTATGAGTGTTACGCCCACATGTATTTAAGTGTACCCATGTTGTGCAATGCTGATGGAGATCAGAAGAGGATGTCAGATCCCCTAGAATTGGAATTACAGATGGTTGTTAGCTGCCAAGTGGGTGCTGGGATCAAACCTGGGTCTTCTGTAGGAACAGCCAGTATTCTTAATTGCTGAGCCATCTCTCCAGGCCCAAATTTTTTATTTTTATTTTTAAATTTAAATAAAAAAATTTTTTTTTGGTTTTTCTGAGACAGGGTCTCCCTGTAGCCCCTGATGGCCTGGAACTCACTATGTAGAATAGGCTGGCTTCCATCTCACAGAGCCAGTCTCTACCTCCCCAGGGCTGGGATTAAGGCATGTGCTACTTGGTTTATTTTTTCTTTTTTAAAATTATTTTTATTTATTATGTTTATGAATGTTTTGCTTGCATGCATGTTAAGTGCACCTGAGTGCACAATGCCCATGGAGGCCAAAAGAGGGTGTTGGATCTCCTGGAACTAAAGTTACAGATAGTTGTTAGCTGCCATTTGGGTGCTAACACCCACTGGGAACCAAACCCAGGACCTCTTGGCTGCCAAGTCTCTCCAGCTCCCAAATATTCTATTTTAGAGAAAAGAAAGAACAACAGACTGAGAGGTGTTTCTGTTGGTAAAGTGCCTGCTGTGCAAGCATGAGGACTTGAGTTTGGATCCCCAGCACCCATGTAAAAGTTAGATGTGATAGCTTTTGACTGCAACCCTAGTGCTTGGTTGGGAAGCAGAGACAGGTATACCCTTAGGGCTTACTAGTCAGCCAGTCTAGCCAGTTGGTGAGTTCCTGGTTCAATAAGAAAGCCTGTCTCAAAAATAAGGGGGCTTGAGAGATGGTTCAGCAGTTAAGAGCACTGGCTGCTTTTGCAGAAGACCCAGGCTTGACTCCCAGCACCCACAGGGCTACTAACAACCATCTGTAACTCCAATTGCAGAGGATTTGATGCCCTCTTCTGATATCCGTGGGTATTGGACAACATGGGTGCACTTACATACATTCAGGCAATATACTCATACACATAAAAATTTAAAAATTAGGGCTGGAGAAATGGCTCAGTGGTTAACAACACTGGTTGTTCTTGCAGAAGACCAGGGTTTGAATCCCAGCACCCACATGGCACCTAAACTGTCTGTAACTCCAGTCCCAGGGGATCCAACAGTCTCTTCTGTCCTCTGTGGGCATTGTACGGCAAGGGTGCACTTACCTACATGCAAGCAATACACGCATACACATAAAATAAAAATAAGTAAAACATTTTTTTAAATTTAAAATTAAATCATTAAAAAAATGAGGTAGAGAGAGGAAGATACCCAATATCAACTTCTAGCCTTCACATGCACATATATGTGCAATAGACACAATAACGTGCCCACATATATACACTACACACACACACACACACACACACACACTCACTCACACACTCTCACAATGCACATACATAAACAGAAAACAAAACAAACAAGAAAAACAGGGCTCATGGAATAGGCCTGTAATCTCAACTATTCAGGAGATTGAGGCAGTAGGACTGCCAATTCAAGGTCTGTTCAGATAACTTTGTGAGACCCTGTCTCACAATAACAGAAGAAAAGGGGGGCTGGAGAGATGGCTCAGTGGTTAAGAGTACTGGTTGTTCTTGCAGAAGACCTGGGTTCAAGTCCCAGCACCCACATGGCTGCTAACAACTGTTCATAACTTCAGTTCCAGGGGCTCTGACACCGTCTTCTGACCTTCACTGGCATTGCATGACAATGCATGCACTTACACACATACAGGCAAAACACTCATACACATAAAATAAAAAATAAATAAATAAATAAATAAGAAAAAGACAGGGGATGGGGATGTAGCTCAGTAGGAAAATATTTGCCTAGCATGCAGAAGGCCCTAGGGTCTATTCTCCAGTATAGGAAGGAAGGAGGAAGGGATGAAGGAGACAGGACACAGAACATATTTATAAGGATATAAATTGAAAGACCCAATTCAAAGAGTCCATGGTCTGTAGGTTTCACACCATGCTGGGCATTATCACTCACTTAAATTACCTGCTGATGAGTCCACAGTCCCTAGTTCATTGCCAACAGGTAAGCTGCCCTTGTACAATTCCATGTAGCAGATGGCCACAGTCAGCTGTCTCACTGTACACCATTCACACAGGAGCCTATGCTTTCAGCTCTCCCACAAACCTACCCTGAGAAGGAGGAAAAGCCCATTTCCTGACTGGTAGACACCAGATTGTTTCAACACACAAAATGCATTATACGTGTGAAGAGCATGAGAAGTGATAAGAATTTGGGCTCCATAAATAAACTGATAAATTGCAAAACAACTTTTGAAACCAGACTTAGTTAAGAGTTCATGCAACTTTTTATATGTACAGTGTTCAATAGTTTCTATTTCACCCAGCTGTGGGAGTGCTGTTTTTTTCTCTGTAAATACCTGTTTTTTGGTTAGTTCCTCAATCATTTTCAGTGCATTATTATGCTCTTGAAGAAGCTTGCTGTGGGTTGACTGCAGAATGGCTAGCCTGGATCTATTAAAAAAGATATTAAAAATGGAATCCTTGGGGAAATACCACAGTATCCTCTTGCCTCCCAAACATCCTCTGAAAACTCAAGTAGAAAAATCTCTACTTTTAGCATTCTACCACCTATTAGTGTTTTTCTTATATCTTCCAAAAGACTATCTTCCTCCCAAAATACAGAATACAAGTATTTTCATATTTTTGTTATGACACAACTCTAACATTTTATTCTTCAAAGGTCTCCTACAACTCTTTCAAATAAAAAAGGAAATAAAAAAATTAAAATTTACTTTTATGTGTGTGACTGTTTTGCCTGTATGCAGGTAAGTGCACTGCATGTCATGCAATGCCCACAGAGGCCAGAAGAGGGAGTTGGATCCCCTGAACTGGAGTTATGGACAGTTATTAGCCACCATGTGGGTCCTGGAACTGAACCTGGGTCCTCCACAAGAGCAGTCAGTGCTCTTAATTGCTGAGCCATCACTTCAGGCCCCAAAAGGAAAACTTTTCTTTTTTAAAAAATATTTTATTTATTATTTTTAATTTTTTATGTGTATGTTGTATTGCCTCCATGTAGGTAAGTGCACCCATGTCGTGCAATGTCTGCGGAGGACAGAAGAGGCCGTCAGATCCCCTGGAACTGGAGTTACAGACAGTTGTAAGCTGCCATGTGGGTGGTCTTCTGCAAGAACAGTCAGTATTCTTAACTATGGAGCCATCTCTCCAGCCTGAAAAATCTTTTTTTTTAAAAATACTATTATTTTATTTTTTCAAATTTAAAACATTATGTATTTTTATTTTATGTGTATGAGTGTTATGCCTGCATGTGTGTAAATGCACCCGTGTCATGCGGTGCCCATGGAGAACAGAAGAGGGTTTCAGATCCCCTGGAACTGGAGTAATGAACGGTTGTTAGCTGCCATGTGGGTGCTGGGATTCAAACCTAGGTCTTCTGCAAGAACAGCCAGTGCTCTTAACCATTGAGCCATCTCTCCAGTCCCCGAAAGAAAATCTTATAAAGTGATTCCCAACTCCTAATTCCAATCTGTCTTTTCCCTTTGGGGCAAGCGGCTGTTCGTTCCCTGTGCACTCACTTCTGGTCTTCTGTTTTAGCTTGCTCCATCTTGATGTCTGATCGCATGCTCTCCACTTGAAGTTCTAACTTCTTGTTATTATAAACAAGCTCTTGCTTTTCATTTAACTCTGATGGAGTTGCAGAGATTTTCCTTTCCAGAGTCTGACACCTAAGAAGGATGAATATTCTATGAGGATAAACAATGCTCTGTCACTTCACGGTGGTTTTGTACAAATCCTCAGGAGGCATAAAACACAGAACATTTTAGGTCTACAGGATTTATGAAACCAAAAGAGAACATTTTATTCTCTTTCATTTGTTTGCTTTCTGGTGTCTCTTCCCTCTCGGTTTCTTAACTAGACATGGCCATATTTTAAACACTGACCAAAATGGTAATTGGTTGAAGATAAATCTCAGGGCATAATCCCTGAGAACCTTCTGTAATTTAAAAAAAATTGTAGTTATAAAGACTTGAATTTCTGACAAAGAGTCAGTAAAATGAAAAGAAAGCCTCCCTTCTGCCCCAACTTCTTTCTCTCTTCCTCTCTCTTATTTTTGAGAGGTGGTCTCACTATGTATCCCTGGCTGACCTGGAACTCTGTATGTAGACCAGCCTGGCCTCAAATTCACAGAGGTCTGCCTGCCTCTGCCTCTCAGTGCTGGAACTAAAGGAGCAAGCCGCCATGCCCAGCCCTTCCCCCAAGCTTCTCTTAAAATCAGAATGGGAATTTCAGTGGGATAACAGCAAAACCAGTTCTGTATGAGCCTCTTGAAGCTCCTTAAATACAGAAGTCAACATTCCATGTTTCTACTTCCCCTCCAACCTGTTACACAGGAAATGCCAGACATCCACATGAGATGAAATGAACGTTGCATGAGAAAACAGTCTGAGCCCCTGGTATACCACACAGTCAATATTTCATATGATACTATGCGTGTTGTAGGAATTATGACAAAGCCGAGGCTCAGTGAGGTTAAGCCACTTGCCCAGTGTCACATCAGCTTACTTTAACTTTGTTTTGCTATGCTTTACCTAACTCATATTTTTAAAAAATGTATTTGTCTTGCATTTTATGTGTGTTGGTCATGTGTATAGAAATCAGAGGAGAACCTGGGGGAATCAGTTCCATCTTTCCATGGCGACTGATCTCAGGTTGTCAGGCTTGGCAACAAATGCCTTTACCCACTGAGTCTTCTGGCTTTGCACATTCTAGGCAAGTACTCTTCCAATTAGCTACACCCACCGTCCTTGGATGGCTTCTTAAATCAAGAAAAACAAGCAAATAACAAATTCTCAATTTATGTTAGTTTTAATAACTGATTGGAACAGTTGATTGGAATAGGCCTTTTTCTTAAAAAGCCTCGTTAATTCTTTGTGCTCATTTCAGCTTTATTTTATGTTTTTTCACCAACGATTTCAGATGAAATCAGTCACAGGAAATGTGACTTGTAGCTCTGTCCAATGGTCACATAGGCTGGTATACTTAAGAACAGAATCAAAGTCCTCTGTGGTCCCCATGCCCAAATTTACAACAATTTAACATGAAAACATTTGATGTTTTCTCAATTCTTGTTTCAGTTAGATCTCTATTTTTCTTTTAGTCAGTAACACAGTAACAAACTATGTTTTGATAAAGTAACGTACTGGTCAAATGTGTAATTTCCACACGAGGATAAAATTAATGTCACATTCTTACTTTTCTTGAAGTCTCTTCTTCATTAGCTCAGCTTCACTGAGTTTGGTATGAGCCTCTTGAAGCTCCTTAAACAGAGAGGTCACCTGAACATTCAATGTTTGCACTTCACTGCCAACCTAGCACACAGGAAATGCCAGACATTCACATGAGATTATGATCAGAGATAAAATGAACCTTATGTGAAAACAGTCTGAGCCACTGGAATCCAGTTAAGAATGATTCCCCAAATTCACTTACTTTGGGCAAGTACTACTCCAAATGCCTCGCATGAAAAGAAATGTTTTGGGTACTCTTCTGTTTTCTTATAGTGTATTAAGCTGTGATAATGAATTTACAGTTACTAAAATTGATCGTACTCATGGTTCAGGGATTCCAGAGGTGTCGAAGTGCAGTCTCTTCATCAGTTGAAAGGTTCAGTCATCATGTTGCCTTGCCAATCTATACTTCTACTTTACATAACCATTTCTGTTCTACAGCCTTCAGGCCTGTGGACTGCCAACTTGTACATGTGTTTTACAATGGCTCAGAAGCCTTAACAGCTTTCCATTCTAGGTTGTTCATTTTAGTCAACAGTATAGTTATATATTGGTATTCTCTTCATTTCAGTTTTTTTCTCTCTCCCTTTCTCTTTTTCCTAGTTTCATGAACTTTCCCTAAACTTAAAAGACTCTTCAGGCTTCAAAGGCATATCTCCAAGTTACACCCAAGACTGAATATATATCTTAGGAACATTGTTTTTATGCCAAGTGCTTTGTTCCTACTAATAGTGAGACAGAACCAAGATCTTTCAATTCTTTTAAGTTTCTGCATCATATCCTCAAAGGATCTCATTATGAAGTAATCAAAATTCTCCTTTCATTTGGTGGCTTGTTGACTTAAGGATTCAGAGGGTGAACTTGGTCAAGAAGATATGAGAGTGGTTTATATGCAATACATATTGGAATTCATCTTATTATAATTGACATGGAGTTCAAACCCAGGATAAGTAAATATGACAGAAACAGAAAATATTCAGTATAAAAAATTTACATTTCTGGGGCTGGAGAGATGGCTCAGTGGTTAAGAGCACTTACTGTTCTTGCAGAGGATCTGGGTTCAGTTCCCAACACCCACATGGTGACTAATAACCATCCTTAACTCCAGTTCCAGGGGATCTGACACCCTCTTCTGACCTCTGCAGGCAATTGCACAACATGGGTGCACTTACATACATGCAAACAATACACTCATACACGTAAAATAAAAATTCTTACATTTCTAAAGCAA
Organism: Nannospalax galili; assembly: GCF_000622305.1. Lineage (NCBI taxonomy): Eukaryota > Metazoa > Chordata > Mammalia > Rodentia > Spalacidae > Nannospalax > Nannospalax galili. Next base: position 989,787 of record NW_008351634.1, on the reverse strand, counting down.
ATACCACAACATAAGACTTGAATTCGGCAGCTATATCACCCATGCCAGGGGGGTAGTATCTTAGAGTTCTGGTACCCACACTTTCTGGAGCTTTCTCCTCTCCATTCTCATTTCCTGTATTCCTCTCTGTCTGGGTCTCAATCTCAGAATGATCATTTGCTTTCTTTTCAAAATCTGAAATTCTGAAAAAAAATTACAGAAATATAGGAAAATGACTTTCTGTTTAGATGCAAGACAATTAACAACTACACAAACACTCAGAACAAACACTGTTCAATACCTGGATAAAGGAAAGGATTTTCTAAAATCTGTTTATATTCACCATATTCAAACTGGTTTTATGTTTCATTCTAACATTGGCTAGAATTTCTGTGATTTAAGATAATATACACAGAGAAGGCCATTCAAGTCAAGTGAAACAAAAAGAAACTGGTTAAAAACGGAAGACTAGCTGGGCATGTGGTGCAGGTCTGTAATTCCAGTTACTGGGGAACCTGAGGTGAGATGACAAGCTAAAAACCTGTCTAGGCTACACTGTAACTGCTATTCAAGACCAGCCTTGGAAAACTGTGAAAGAGCAAGAATAGGGATAAGGATATAAATCAGTGGTAGACAGCTTGTCTAGTATGCCTGAATCCCTAAGCTCAATCCTTAGTAATTAGAAAAATAGAAAATACATGATATACATATAATTTCCCTCCCACTCCAAACCCTACACAAATGACTTTCACATAGCCACATGCCACATGAACAAAGAGAAAGGGGAGGAAAATATAGCAAGAACTTAAAGGTAAGATCCTATTGCTGAAGATGGCATACTTTGGACATTGGACTTGGAGGAATGGAGCTAAACTGACCTGGAAGCCTGCTCCCTGAAGACTAGCTCTCATAGTTCTAGAGGATACTATACAAGCCACTAAGGGAGAAAATCAATTAATGATCCAACCCAGCTGTAAAACCTAATAATCACAATGACTGGCACAGCAAACTATCTCTATTGGTGCAGTCATGGCACTTTTATCTAGGACGTAATCAACAGCTATTTAATAGGACCTAAATCAATGGGAGGGAATTCATGGGTGGCACTGTAAAAATAGCCAAATATAATATGGCTGGAGAGGTCACAGATCCTAGAGAAAACTATCTCTGCCAAATCTCTAGACAAATGAAGTTCCTTACTATATGCTAAATATGGATCCTAAATATGGATACAGACAAGTGTACCATACACCACTCATCAAAGTTATTTTTGAAACAGATGGAGGCTACCAGAGTTCCACAACTGGTCACAGATAGAGAATATATGTCTGAGAGATGCCCAGCCTTAAGTGACACATCTACATTGGAACCTCTACACCTAAGGCTCATAATGGAACAGGGGGTAAAGAGAATGCTAACACATCCCTCAAGTTTCATGCTTCCTCATACAACAAAGTGCAATGTACACAGAAGGCCACAACTGGCCACATTTTTGAGAATAAGAGACTGAAGAGTGTGTGTCCCTGGATAGAACTCACCCACTCACGGCTCAGGGATCATTGCAAAAGAAGGGTGGAAAGATTATAAGAGCCAGGGTTGGTGAATAAACATAAGGAAACAGAGGCTTTCAGGCCTCTGGGAACTTGCTCATATGAACTTATAGAAATGGTGACAGCATGCACAAGACCCATGCTGATTCAATCAGACAAAAACCCAGCATAGAACTGGGGAAATGGGAGCAGGCCCCAACCTTAGCCCAGGAATGATTGGCCACTAATTACTGCAGGGTGAGGAAGAGTAGATTTTCTTTAGGGGAGTGACTCTAGACAGGCTGACTAGACTCCAGTGGATGAATTTGAACCAAGGGACATCTGGGTACAAATGCCTGACTGGATAGGCCTTAACATATATGACAGAAGTCATATATGTGGGAGGACACATGAGGGGGTGCAGATGGGAGAGGGGGGTCTAAATTTGATTAAGATCCATTATATGAAATGCATAAAAACTCAATAAAAGATATACATTTTTTAAAAAGTATAAGGAAGGAGAGAGATTAATGCACAGTGCACAGCTCCCCTGTGAATCGAGCACATACACCTGTGCAGACACATGCACAATAACATGAACACAGACTAGCTATTTGACTAAAGCTCAAAATCATCAATTTCAGATGTGAACAGGAGGTAGGGAAGGGTCCAGAAATACATGTGCTGTGTTGAAGATGATTGTGTAAGATAGTTGAATCTTCCTTATCCTCATTCACACTGAGAGGTCAACAGATCAAGTTTAAAATCCTCAAAAAATTAAATGATAATTTAAATCTGACTTATGGAAGCAAAGCAAAGAACCAAATAAACAGGTTAAAAGTAATTGTTTGGACAGCAGGAAAACTAGGAAACATTATATATATATAATTTTTTTTTTTTTTTTGCGTCAGGGTGTCCTTGTAGCCCCAACTGGCCTAGAACTCACTATATGTAGACCAGGTTGGCCTAGAGCTTAGAGATCCACCTGCCTTTGCTCCTGAGTTTTGGTATTAAAGGCATGCACCACCTTCGCTGGCTGTAGAACATTTATTTATTTATCATTTTTCTGTCAAAAATTGTTAACCCTAATTGGTGTACAGGCACTGTCTCTTTGGCTAGGCTGAATACACAGATTAGGTACCAGGTGGTGCAGGCAAGAAGGTGGGCTTATTAATATATAACACAGTTCACCTGACACAGGGTTTGACCTACATTTGAATTATACGTTATCTTAATTTTCTAGGGTAAATGTTTATCTTGAGCTACCTTTCCCCTGTTATTTCTTGATTTTTTTTAAAACAAGGATTATATTTCCTACACAATTTCTCTCTTTACTGGCTATTAGTATTTGTTTAGAAAATACAAATTACATTGAGTATTAATCCTGCCTTCCCCCACAAAAAGCGAATCTATTGTTCCTTTCTCCATATAGCACTTAAAATTTTTTCTATTTAAATTTAGAATATTGTTTCCAGTGATCAGGTTTAAGGAGGACTTATTTATATCAGAAAAATACTGGGTCAGTCTTATAATGTGTTTGGGTCATAACTTGTTACAAGGTGTGCAGATAAGCTGGGGTGTTCGTGTGTCTGTGGTATTTTTTTCTTGGTTTCAGTTCTTCCTGTGTGAGAAGTAACCATTATTCTGGTGTCCATGTAGAGAACACTAATCTCCACAACTAATTACTGTTTTTCCAGTTGTTAAATACTGAGAGTCAACTGGTTCACAAAGTAGAAGTTTGACTGAAAAAAGGACCTTTCCAGGGTATCCTAGTGGGGCTTGAGACTGCCCTCCCGAAGGCAGGCCTGATTCGTAAGTTACTATGTAAACACCTATGCACCCTCCAGTCTCCAAGGAAAAAGCTATGCTTTTATTTGTTTGTGGGAAGATCAGGATATATATTTATAAATTCCTAAGTTTAGACATCTACTTTTTTATTATTCAGCAATAATAAGAAATGAAATACTGACTTACGTTATGTTGTGGATGAAGCTCAAAAACACTGTGGTGGTGCTGAGCATAGTGGCACACACCTTTGATCTCAGCACTCAGAAGGCAGAGGCAGGCAGATCTCTCCAAAACTGAGGTCAGCGAGTTCCAGGCCAGCTGGGGTTACAGGAAGACCCTGTCTCAAAAAGACCATACCTCCCCCTGCCAAAACCCCAACAACAGCAACAACAGATATCTAATTGGACTTAAACCCTCTCAATGGGAGAGAACAACAGCAACAACACTATGCTGGGCTGGGCATGGTGGCGCATGCCTTTAAATCCCAGCACACGGGAGGCAGAAGCAGATAGAACTCTATGAGATCAAGGCCAGTCTGGGCTATAGGGAGACTCTGCCTCAAAAAGACAAAAAAAACAAATAAAACCAAACAAAAAACTTAAAAAGTTCCACTATGGTGGGTAAAAGAAGTCAGTCACAGAAGACCATATGTTGTATTATTTCATTTACATGAATGTCCAGTATGGGCAAATCGCCAAAGACAGAAAGTCAATTACTAGGAAGAGTGGGCAGTGAATATTAACAGGTATTGATTGATTTCTTACTTTGGAAAAAAGTATTCTAAAACTGTATTATGGCAAACATTGGAATGTATACTTTAAATGGGTGATCCATGCAGTATCTTAATTCCATTTTAATAAAGCCATTACTCTTTCACGTTAAATATATCATACCTTTCTTTAGCTTTTTTAAGTGCGATTTCAAGTTTTTCCACTTTCTGGTTTTCTTCCCTTAGGCAAAGCAGGAGCTGGCTCACAGTTAATTCCTCAAATTCCAGGTAATGTCTGGTACCTTCTGTAGATTTTCTCCTATATGAAGATATTACCACATTTAGTATAAAGGATAAAGGTTTTAATTACACAATGAAAATAGCAAGTTGTAAGAATAGAGAAATCCAATGTAACTGAAATCAACTTAAATGAGCTGCTTGCCAGAACATTCTCCAATTAATTCTCATCAACTGGTCAAGCACAGCTGGTCCTGTGTCCAGCCTGCTGAGCTCTCCCATGCATGGTGGGAAGGGTGTGAGACTAACACAAAGAAGCTAAGCTCACAGTGTAAGCATACACTCCAAATAGTCACTGTGTCCATAGGACCACAGAACCCACAGAAACAGTTCAGCAGCCACAGATGGAGGTGCCATGCTCTCCAGAGATTTTTGTCCTGCAGTCAACTTGTCAGAAACCATCACATCTGCAAGTCATGAGAAGAAAAGCCTTTTTGTTTTGGCTTCAAGTAATCAAAGTAGAGAAAAGTAACTACTGTCAAATATTTTTCTCAGTTTCAGAGTATGATCAAGAAACACATTAATGACCATTAAGCAAAGCCATGACCACAACCCTAGAAACAGAACAAAAATGATTCAAATGGCAGCTGTATATAGGCTCACATATCCAATAGCCAAAATGCTGCCGAAGCCAGCACTCCAATACAAATCAACCTCTGATCCCTTATCAGACTCATAAACCATAAGAGCTGTTATTTAAACAAAAACAAAATGAAGACAGACTTCAATGGTGTGACCTAAAAGAGGAAGTGATCTTTACATATGGATCTAAATGAGGAGGAAGTGGCTTGAAATTTTCAAATACAGTTTTCTTCCTTCTCTTTTGCTTCCAGGAAAGTCTTGATATTAAAAGCAGAAATTTGGGAAAGTTGAATAATGTTTAACTGAAAAAAACAGAATAATACTTATGCCAATTACCCTGTTTGGTGAAAGAATCCTATATTATCTAATATTTATATTCTCCCTGATATGGGAATAGAGCTGAAAGAAGTTTATTTTTCTATTTTGTTATACATATTGGTCAAGTTATAGAAAAAGTTGATTAAAAAGACTATGAGGGAAGGAAATGGCAAGAAAACTGACTTGCAAATGGATGAATGTTGTAGAACACACACAAGGATGAACTAAGCACAACCTGCCTTCAAGAATCAAGAGGTTTGGTTCCCAGTTCTTCTACTGCCTCTCTGTTCAAAGACATTACCATGTCACCTTAGACTTATACTTCAATAAATAAATAGCTTGACTCTTAGTGTTAGCTTTGAGAGTGGAGTGGAACTCTGAGTTTGTTCTTCAGATCTCTTACAGATCTGTGCTCCCAAACCAGGTCTCACCTATACTTTCTTTTTTTTATTTTTATTTTTTTGGTCTTTTTGAGACAGGGTCTCCCTGTAGCCCTAGCTGGCCTGGAACTTGCTATGTAGACCAGATTGGCCTTGAACTCAGAGAGATCTGCCTGCCTCTGCCGCCAAAGTGCTGGGATTAGTGTGCCACCATACCTGGCACCTCACCCATACTTTTATTCAAACAGTATTTTGAATGTTAATTGAGGAGGAGAGCTAGGATCCACCCCTATATTATAGAGAATCATTCCCTTTTTTCCCTAGGCCTAAAGTATCTCATATACACAATGTCAAGCATACTTCTCTATTCTTACTGTTTTCAGTAAGAATACCATACCCTACATTCATTCACCTCCTTGGGTGGAGGGGAAAGTGGGGTTCTGAGGGATTAAGGTCAGGTGCCCAGATCATAAGAAAACATAGTTTATCGAACTTGTTTGCATTACAAACAGTAGCTTTTTGGTGCAAGGTTAAATAAAAGTCAATAGCCTAGATTCTGTCAATATCGTAAGTCATTCCTACAGCCTTCCATTATTTATTTATTTTTTATTTATTTATTATTTATTTATTTATTTTGAGGCAGGGTTTCCCTATAGCCCCAGCTGGCCAGGAATTCACTATGTACAACAGGCAGGCACTCACACAGATCCACATGGCTCTGCCTCCTGAGTGCAGGGATTAAAGGGGTGTACCAGGTAGCCTTCCATTATTTAAGATATCTGTTTCCTAGTATCTCCTTGGGACAGGCAGACAAGATTTTATAGAGGAGAACTTGGACACTTTTGGAACCAATGAAATGGTTTAGGGAGTAAAGGCATTGTGAAAGAATAGTTCCCAAAAAGAACTCCTGCACCTTGGACTGAACGTCCTACAAGGCTGACCAACTGATTATCACTCCAGAGACTATGGAGAATTTGGAATGTTGCAGGTCCAGAGTCTAATTACCATTTATCTTGGGCCCTCTTTAGCCTCCTAAACAACTACTCCTTACCCACCTCTATTTCTGATCTAACATCCTGTGACTAACAGATAAAAAACCTTTTAGAATGTATTATCCTAGCACACCACCCAGTCTCACCAAACAAAAGGCTAAGAATGTCATCAGATAGCATCTGAGGCCTATAGTAAAAAACCCCTTGCTTTACTGCAACCCACTTACTTAATGTATCCTCCAATATATTCGAAAAATGTCTTGATTTGTAACTTTGTTCTGGAGTATGCCTGTAGTCCCAGCACTTGGTAGGCAGAGGCAGGAGGATGTCTGTGAGTTCAAGACCAGCCTGGTCTACATAGTGAGTTCCAGGACAGCTGGGACTACAGAGAGACCAGACCCTGCTTCAAAAAGACAAAAAAAAAACAAAAACAAAAACAAAAACAAAAAACAAAAAAACAGTAAGGCAACTGTTACCATGCTGGAACATGGAATTTGGGGTAACCTGTATCTGTGTTCCAGGGCTATGGGCACTCATATTTGGCTCCAGAATAAACTATCTCTTATCCCCTTTGAGGTGAGAGTTATGCTTTTGCGTTGACAGTTTATGGAGCCCAAAGTGGGGCCCCAAGAATTATCCACTTTTCATCAGAGAAGTCACCTGGATGGAGCAGGTACTAGCATAGATCCATTGAGTCTAGCCATCTGACGATGTCTCCTCAGATGGATCCTGGTGAGTTCTTTCTGGGGCTCTCAGACCTCCCTTGGTTTGTGGTCAATGGTCCATTTGTTTATTCTGAGCTCGTTGTTTATCCTTTTCCTATTTATTAGATACCTGTATTGTTTTTGGTTTGCTCTCACAGTGTCTGTTTTAGGTATCTATTTTGCTTGTTTGCTTTGAAAGAATTTTGGTTTCAACATTGTTTGTTTTTGTTTTTTTGTTGTTTTTTTTTTTGTTACTGACCATTTGTTAAAATTTGCTAGTGGTAATTTTTTTTTCTTTCTCTTTCTTTCTTTTTCTCTGAACACTTCTCCCATATCTAATTCAAGGAATGGAGAAATGTTTTGAGGAAAACAGGTATTTTGTATTCTGGCTGGTTTTAGGGTTGATTAGTATGTTGCTTTAGCTCACAAATATAAGAAAATGTAAAAATCCAACTTAAGGTAGTCTGCCAATTTTAAGGTACCTATTTCTTTAGATATTTGTTTGCTTGTGTGCTTTTAAAGTGTTTGCTTTAAAGTATCCGTTTTTGTTTTTTTGTTTGCTTCAGAAGAAATTTGTTTCTGAATACTTGGCTTGTTTTAATATTGGTGGCTTCTAGGACTTTGAAGGCATTTTGTTTTTTGTTTGTTGTCTGTGGTGGTTGTTTGTTTTTGATGTTTTTATTTAGTTTGCCTTTGTCTCTAGACACTCCTCCAGTACCTAAATTTGCATTTTTGTTTTTTTATGTGATTTCGTCCAGCTTTTTGCCAACTTGATGCCTTCAGCTTAGGAATATTATGAGTGCCTGATCATAAAGCCACCGAAGACAAGAGGCCTTGTTCCCTCTGCTCTTGCAGAGTAGAGGTGTCGGGGGAACTCCCCAGGATGAGTAACGGCCTCATAAGGGAACCCATAAACATACCCTGTTCCTGGGTCAGAAGGAACTTTATTAGCTCGCCCGGGAAGACACACATAAGGGTTGATCACTCAGTGTCTTGAGCACCCTCACGTTTCCGACAGCCTGCAGGAAACCCCGAGACCTAGTGGGAGAAGACGGTCTCAGTGTGAAAGCTGAGAAAGACCATCCCAAAAAGCAGCACATAAACAAGATCCAAAATACATACTCCCCAGCTACCATAGAAATGCTGCAATTTTTCAGGAGAAAAGAAATAAATTAGTTAATAAAATGGAAAACAAATTTTCCATAAAAGAGGAAGTGTTTGAAGATAAACTGACACCTGACACTATAGCTGGCTTTGTTAGGGAAAGAGGAATTTACTGCTTGTTTGAATATACTGCTTGTTTGAATTTACTGCTTGTAACCAATTAACTCAGCTGGAGACACAGGCATCCGGAGATAGGGGCAAGTTGTCTGGTCTGTGTCATGTCTGTAGGCATGTCTGCTTACACAAGATAACAGAAAAGAGTCGTACCAGGCACAACCCAATGATCTCTCCCTGATTGAGACACCTGAAGGGAGTTGTAACATTTTTCTTGTTTTAAAGTTATTGGTTTGTGAAATGCTTGCTTTGAAACTATTGGCTGTATAAACACGGGCTTTTGTGTAACGGTTGTGGGAGCCTATATAATCTTTACCTAAAATTGCCTCAGGGTCGATCGCTCTGACCAGACCTGCGTGTTTTGGGAAGGACAGTCGGCCCTAGCTAGCTGGTTTAATAAAACTCTGCTTGATTCTTGCATCTCCATACTCGTGCATTGTTCTCCAGAAGAGACCCACTGAGTCATGGACCCTAACAGCTTTATGTATGATAATTATGAGCTTTTAACTTGCAAGTAATTTGGAAAAATGGGGAGATCTAACCAAAGATAACTTGGCCCCTCAGTGGGGAATATTTAATGCTCCCAAATTAGGACTATTTTTTGCATGCTTAACTAAAAGTCCTAGGCAACAACATTTGAAACCATCACCTGGGCAATCTGCTTTAATTAAAATGTGAGATTATCTAAAAAAAACCAAAATTATAAAATTGTCAATTTACAAAAATAAGAGCTCTAAGAAAAAACATGAATAAAGGAGAATATTTAAATGAATTTAAAATTTTTAGAAATTGTATCGGAACTAAAGATAAATTCTAAGATGAGTCTTATCTTTCTCTGACCTTTCCTTAGTTCTTTATCCCCTGGCACAAAGCTCTGCATGCAAATAGATTATGGCCCATTTTAAGAAAGACTACTTTTCTTCCAGAAAGCTTGGATATATTTCATTTTCTCTTCCCTTGAGCAACTTGTTTGTCCTTAACTCCCCTGTCTAAGTCTATATTAAAATTGTATTTACTGTACCAGCTATTCTTAAAATTCCCTTCAGCAATTAAAGTCAGGAATGCTGGTTTGGCTTAAGTAGAGTTCTCTATGGCTTAGAACTCCTCAGGCTCCTAATGATGATCAGGTGACAGCTATGTCTCAGTCAGTCCTGAGGTATCTGGGTCTCCTGGTGAGATTCATCTTGAAACACTGGTGAGTTTCTCATCTGTCACCTGTATGGTCTACCCTGCTAAACACTTTGGGTTCCTTTGCTTCTTTTTTCTCTAGCAAAACAACAACAACAAAAAAAACCCACTTAAAAATCCTGTAGATTCATCCATTCTTTGCTACCTGAGTCAGATACAACGTGTTTTTTTTCTGGGATACATGTAAAGAGCTGACTCCCAAGAAGGCCTCAGCCAGTCTCTTGCCTCTGAGAGAACAGCCTGAGATGACTACAACATGTTATTCTTAACCTAAAGTCTTAATGGTTCCTGTACTGTCAGTGCTACAGCCTCTAGTTTATATTACGCTAATATAATAGAAAGGGAATTCTTCTGGTTTCACATATAAAGGCACCCCCCACAAGAGTCATTAAATACTAGTCTTCTCTTTCAAAACCTGAAAAATTTATGACAAGAAATTCTAATCTTTTAATCCTGCCACACCTTGTCGTACCTGAAACATTCATGAACCTGATGGCCTGGGGCAGCTAAGTTCTTTAGAGTGCCTCTCTTTGGGCAGAGCCTTAAACTGGATCTGACTGACCATACAACACACCCTTATGCAAAAACTGAAATCTGCTTTTCCGAGTTACTATTGCTTTCTCCATGTCTTTGTGAGGTACTGATAGGGTTCTTAGACAACAAGTTTTATTTATAACACCCTTCAGTTATTTAGCTCTTAAAAAGAGAAAGAGATATTACCTTAAATCTATACTGCAAACTTCACCCTTTCTTTTAGGCCACTAAGTCATTTTTTTTTTAAACATATTAAAGAACTAGCGATAGAAGCTTTCTGCCTTCTCTCACTCTTTGGTGCACATGGATTTCACGTAATTATGTTATACGTATGATAATTGTTTTCATGTGCTGTTTGTGTCAAGACAATGTTTTAACTGGACACTTCAGTTATTTGATTTTATTTTTTTCCTTCCTCTTTATTTTTATTGTGCACAAGAATTATTTTTATTATTTTTTTATTATTATTTTTTGGCATGCAAAATTAAAATGCACATGTGCAAATTTATAGCTGTATTTTTCTAATGTATTAAAAGGCCTGATAAATACATACTACATTATAAACTTGAGTACTCTTAAACATCTACAAAAAAACATATTAATATCTTTGGGTCTATTAAATGTTCCACAAAAGCTTTAAATGCTAATTGTTTATACTAAATGGCATTCATTAAGATAAATATTTCAGTAAGCTATAAAATCTAACAGTATATACATAGATTTTGATTAGTATTTCCTTCCCCAACAGGTTCTAAATATATAGATACAGATAATTTCAATTGTGTAATGGTCAGAGGTAACAATCGTTGCTCTTTCAAAAATATTTCTTAATACGAAACTACTAAATGTAAGAGTTTATTAAAGT
>NW_008351634.1:977367-978481 GCF_000622305.1 Nannospalax galili | reverse complement strand
GAAGGTTGTTAGCCATCATTTGTGTGCTGGGAATTAAACCGGAGTCCTCTGTGAGAGCAGCCACTGCTCTTAACGACTGGGCCATCTCTCCAGCTGCAGCACTGCCCATATGAGCTTATGTTTATATATATATATATATATATATATAAATATATATATATAATTTTTTTTAACTTGGTATCAAATTGGCTTATAAGTAAGCACTCATGTAAACTGATGATGTTAAATTAGCCCAATTTCTTTTGACTTACAGTAAAACTAAAACTTTAAGGACAGAGGTTCCAAGTCCAACAGACTTAAGTTAGCTTGGCCACATGTCCACTATGCCAACTGAAGATACTAAATCAATGTGACCACTTTGGCAAAGCAAGTAGAAGTGATTAATGGTCCTAGATGTTTTAAATCTAGATTTTAACATGAGTTTTTAAGTTTAAATGTTTAAGACAAGACATACTAAAGTCTGGTCAAGCTCTCTCCTTGATGCTTGTCTCAGTTCTCGTTCTATAACATGCTCTCCTAAGATGCTAAACTTTTATTCCAAGGATTATGAAAGATCACTTATCTCTGCTTTAGATGTATTTTATGTATGTTATATATTTATGAATATAAGTATTTTAGGACTTTTGGATTACTACTGCCTCTTTAAAGACAATAAACAACTTTGACAAGGTACATACCTTTGCCAAGGGTATGTTAAAACAGTTCTAAACATTTAAAAAGAAAATTGGTCATTTAAAAATACCTGCTTCAAGGTTTACATCTTAAAGTTTAAGACTTCTTAAAGTTTATAACTAATCTTAATGTGTTACGTTATAATAATATATTTGAGATGATTGTTCATTTCTGCTTTAAATTTAAAAATATAGTATAGTTAAATACTTGTTAAATGATTAATATAATTACTATAATTATAAACAGATGGCAATAAATAAATAAGGTCAAAAGCCCAAACTTTATCATCTGGATGCCTCAAACTCTAATGAGAAGTGAATTTTTTTTTCTTTAACAAAAATAATTTCAAAGTGCCTGTTACCATGACTTCTCTTTAACAAATAATTAGTTTAAATTGGTGAGAAGAAAAAAAAGGGACTGTTAATGTTTTTTACCTGTCTTT
>NW_008351634.1:973102-977033 GCF_000622305.1 Nannospalax galili | reverse complement strand
TTCAATACTCTGAGGTAAAATCAATGCTCTAGCTTTCTTAAATGTTAATTTGCTTAGAAAAACAAGGACTTTTAAATATGATTACTAAAAATTCAAAAATAGTTGCAGAATATTCCTTAAAGGATAAAGAAATTCAGAGGATTTCATCAACTGAAAAAAGAACCATCACATAAAACACTCCATTCAGCTGGGGAGTAAAGATTGTATCTAGATACTTCTAACCTACTCCTGTACTACAAAATTAAAAGAGATGAATTTTAAGAGTCTCATGTACCAACTTCATCTAAAGGACTCATTCATGTAGACTTCAGAGATACTGGGTGGGACTCATCTTCAATTAACTGACAATCAAGTACCCCAAGTAACTGAACATTTCTTTCAATTTTTTGTTCCTTAAACTCTTTTATGCTTAGCTATTTTTAATGGTTTCTAATATCTAATAATTCACTTAGTATATTCCTAAATGATAAAACAATGCTAATTTTGGTTTAAATTAAGTTACAAATGCTTACTCAGAACCCCTACCGTACTCAACTAGTTTTCATGTTTAATTTATGTGCTCTTACTCTTTGCAAAACTGTATATGTATTTTCCTAATTATTCAGTACGATTTGGATAAAAAGCCCAGTTTTCAAATTCAAATTTGTGTATAACCTAAAGCTGGTATGATGCCAATATAATACAACAGATAGGATCATTATCCACAGATAACTTCTACTAGAGTTAGAGCTAGCCACTCCATGAGGTTATAGCTATAAATAAGGTCTAACTTATCCAAAGAAAGGCTGGAGGGATAGCGCAGCCATTAAAGGTTAGGGCTAACAACCAAAACGCTGACTTATCCAAAGACAAACCAAACATTAGACAATAATAGATTTGTTTGCATGTTCCAAATATAAACAAAATGGTTCATAGAGTACAGATAACTATAAATACAGGGAAAACACAGTCAATCTCATTTTTATCTTAATGTTTATTTTAATGTTGCCTGTTTCATTGAATCCATTAGGCCAGGCAATACTCTTGGTTATTTTAAGTGTAGTCATCCTATTACATGTCACACACAAATGTTATGTCAGATACAGAGGACAAAAGAAAAGTAAGATCCGGATCATGGCTCACAGTTTGGATATGATCCAGGCTTTTCTTTCCTATTGGCTCTACCAGCTAGCTATTCCTCTCTCCTGAAGACTGCTATCTTGCCTACAACTGAGCCTCATCTACATCAGATTCTAGGAATGAGCCTTCCTAAGACGACCTGGGAATAATATGTGGTCCTTGCATGCACAAAATGTGATGCTTGGCCAACAGGGAGAACTGTGAAAGAAAAGCTCCCAAAAAGAACTCCTGCACCTTAGACTGAACTTCCTACAAGGCTGACAAACTGATTATCACTCTGGAGACTGTGGAGAGTTTAGAATGTTGCAGGTCCAGGGTCTAATTACCGTTTATCTTGGGCCACCTTTAGCCCCCTAAACAGCCACTCCTTACTCACCTCTGTTTCTGATCTAACATCCTGTGACTAACAGATTAAAAAAACCTTTTAGAATGTATTATCCTAGCAGTCCACCCAGTCTCACCAATCAAAAGGTTAAGAACGTCATCAGATAGCATCTGAGACTTATAGTAAAAAACCCATCACTTTGCTGTGGCCCACCTACTAAATGTATCCAATGTATTTGAAAAGTGTCTTGATTTATGACTTTTCTTTGTTCTGTTACTATAAAAATGTAAGGCAACTGTTACCACGCTGGAACATGGAATTTGGGGTAACCTGAACCTATATTCTGGGGCCATGGTCACCCATATTTGGCTCCAGAATAAACTATCTCTTATCCCCTTTGAGGTGAGAGTTATGCTTTTGGCGTCGACAACACTTGCTGCTAAGCCTGACAACCTGAGTTTGATGTCAGAACCCACATGGAAGAAGGAGAGAACTGACTCCCACAAGTTGTCCTCTGGCTCCATATGTGCACAGTTGCATGTGTGTGGCTCCCATCACCATCATACACATATGCTGATAATAAAAATTAAAAAAATACATGGCACACTTTCAAGAAATGCTCACAGTGATTAAAACCTGTAACAGTCATTGCCACAGAAGATCACCAATACCATTTTTTGTGGTTTATTATAATTGGGAAAGACTAGGGAAGAGAAAAAGAACATATCCCACTTAATGGAAGCTGGGCAGCCTGTTTAGTTTAAATAGTACAACTATTTAACAACTGAGCAAATGGGACTTTCTGACAAGGAACAAGCCTTTTTTGGATGAAGGATGAATTTGTTGTTTTCTCCTAATAGAGATGAAACATTTTTTTTTGTTTTGTTTTGTTTTTTGGTCTTTTTGAGCCAGCTGGCCCAGAACTCATCATGTAGACCAGGCTGGCCTCAGACTCACAGATACCTGCCTGCCTCTGCCTCCCAAGTGCTGGGATTGAAGGCGCCACCATGCCTAGCTAGGTATGAAACACCTTTATAACAGAATGGTCTGCACTTGTTAGTCTAAAAAGGCACCAGACAGTTTTCATCCTGTGCTAAATTGAGCTACAACATTAAATATCACTGAAAATGAATGTTAGCAATTAGGTGGTTCAGGCAGGAGGATGACTGCAGGTTTGAAGCAAATCTAGGTAACATAGCAAGACAACTGCTTCAACAAAGTTACTTTTTTTTCCCAGCCCCTTAGGTTTGTCCCCCAATGATGGGCTCAATCAAAGTGACAAGACTGCCCCTTCTGTATGCCTGACAGCACCAGTCTTTTATCACCTACGTGTCAATGGAGTCCATTCTGGTAGGTCTAGGGTTGTTCTTCATTTCTTTTATTGCCCCTTCAGCCTCTCCTTCCTGTAAAAGCAGAGATGAAAGGGACTGAACACAATATGCCTGCAAGATACATTCTTTCACAAAAGAAAGACAGATCAGTTGTGATGAATGCAACCCAAGGAGGATACCCAGGATTTGGATGAGAAATGACTAAGCTGTGTTATTCAAATAGAATGGAAACAGAATACTCTCCTCTCAGTCTGCACATCCTGTCAGGGTTATATACATCTAAGCTACGGAATGAAGGTCAGTCTCCTCCCACTGTGCACATTCAACCCCACTCCATAAACACCAAAGCTTATCTCCTCTCTGGGCCGTTCCTCTCCACCAGTTCCCTAAACTAAGGTCACACAGAGCTAGAGAAGACTCCATGTACATTTTTAAATTCAGACCTTTAAATGCAAAAGTGCTAAAAGTTGCTGAAGTCAAGTTGGAAAAGGCAGTTTTCTGTGGATGAGGCTTATGAGGCCATGTTTTTGCCAGCTGGATCCCATTATAAATGTGCACACATCACTAGCTAGTTAAGGAACAAAAAGGCTAAGACTAAGACTGATAGGATTTGGGAGGTGATTATATTACAATAAACTAATAGAAAAAATCTTCACAAGTATACAAACATGGCTCAGGATATTGTGAAAGAAAGTTCCTGAAAGAACTCCTGCACTTTGGACTGAACTTCCTGCAAGGCTCACCAACTGATTATCACTCTGGAAATTGTGGAGCGTCTGCAATGTTGCAGATCCAGAGCCTATTCACAGACGATCTGGGGACACCTTTAACCCCATAAACAGCCACACCTTACTGTTGACACAAAAGCATAACTCTCACCTCAAAGGGGATAAGAGATAGTTTATTCTGGAGCCAAAATGGGGCAATCTAACCAAAGATAACTTGGCCCCTTAGTGGGGAGTATTTAATGCTCTGAAACTGGGATTTTTTTTTTTTAATGCACGCTTAACTAAAAGTCCTAGGGAATAATATTTGAAGCCATCACATGGACAGTCTGTTTTAATTAAAATGTGAAATTATATAAAAAGAAAACTATAAAATTGGAAATTTACAAAAATAAGAGCTCTAAGAAAAACATGAATAAAGGAGAATATTA
>NW_008351634.1:969822-973089 GCF_000622305.1 Nannospalax galili | reverse complement strand
TTTTAGAAATTGTATCAGAACTAAAGATAAATTCTAAGATGAGTCTTATCTTTCTCTGACCTTTCCTTAGTTCTTTATCTCCTGGCACAAAGCTCTGCATGCAAATAGATTATGGCCCATTTTAAGAAAGACTACTTTTCTTCCAGAAAGCTTGGATATATTTCATTTTCTCTTCCCTTGAGCAACTTGTTTGTCCTTAACTCCCCTGTCTAAGTCTATATTAAAATTGTCTTTACTGTACCAGCTATTCTTAAAATTCCCTTCAGCAATTAAAGACAGGAATGCTGGTTTGGCTTACGTAGAGTTCTCTATGGCTTAAAACTCCTCAGGCTCCTAATGATGACCAGGTGACAGCTATGTCTGTCAGTTCTGAAGTCCCTGGGTGCTCCTGATGAGATCTATCTTGAAACACTGGTGAGTTTCTCATGTCATCTGTATGGTCTACCCTGCTAAACACTTGGGGTTCCTTTGCTTCTATTTCTCTGGCCAAAAAACCCACTTAAAAATCTCATAGACTCATCCATAGTTTGCTACCTGAGTTAGATACAACATGTGGTTTTTTTCTGGGATACATGGAAGGAGCTGACTCCCAAGAAGGCCTCAGCCAGTCTCTTGCCTCCAAGAGAACAGCCTGAGATAACTACACGTTTTGTTGTTGTTGTTTTTTGTTTTTTTTGGTTTTTTTTTTGGTCTTTTTGAGGCAGGGTCTCCCTGTAGCCCCAGCTGTCCTGGAGCCCACTATGTAGAACAGGCTGGCCTGGAAGTCACAGAGATCTGCCTGCCTCTGCCTCCCAAGTGCTGGGATCAAAGGTGTGTGCCACTTCACCAGGCTTACAACATGTTATTCTTAACCTAAAATTTTAATGTTTCCTTTACTGTTGCTGCTATAGCCTCTGATTTATGTTATGCTAATAGCTTATACACAGGAAACTCTACTGGTTTCACATATAAAGGCATCCCCCCTGTAAGAGACATTAAATATTAGTCTTCTCTTTCAAATCCTGCAAAATTTAGACCTTGGTTTATGACAAGAAATTCTAATCTTTTAATCCCACCACACGTGAAGCATTCCTGAGCCTGATGGCCTGTGGCAGCTGAGTTCTTTAGAGTTCCTCCCTTTGGGTAGAGTCTTTTAAACTGGATCTGACTGACCATGCAATGCACCCTTATTGAAAGGTGAAATCTGCTTTGCCAAGTTACTATTGCTTTCTCCACGCATTCTTTGTGTGGTATTAATAGGGTTTTTAGATAACAAGTTTTACTTATAACACCCTTCAGTTATTTAGCTCTTAAAAAGAGAAAGAGATAATACCTTAAGTCTGCATTGAAAACTTCACTCTTTCTTTAAGGCCACTAAGCCTTTTTTTTTTTTTTTTTTAACAAATTAAAGAACTAGAGATAGAAGCTTTCTACCTTCTCTCATTCGGGTGCACCTGGCTTTCATGTAATTGTGTTATGTGTATGATAACTCTTTTCATGTATTGTGTCAAGACAATTTTTTTAAAACTGTGGCCACTTCAGTTTTTTCCCTTTTTTTATTGTGCACAAGAATTATTATTTTTATTATTTTTGGCATGCAAGATTAAAATGCACATGTGCAGATTTATAAATGTATTTTGCTAATACATTAAAAAGCCTGATAAATACATACTACATTTACTCTAAACATCTACAGAAAAAAAACCTATTAATATCTTTGGGTCTATTAGTGTTCCACAAAATCTTTAAGTGCTAATTGTTTACACTAAATGGTATTCATTAAAATTATAAGATAAATATTTCAGTAAGCTATAAAATCTAACATTATATACATAGATTTTCATTAGGATTTCCTTCCCCAACAGGTTCTAAATACATAGATACAGACAATTTCAATTGTGTAAGAGTCAGAGGTAGCAATCATTTCTCTTTCAAAAATACTTCTTAATAGGAAACTACTAAATGTAAGATTTTATTAAAGTTAGATTACATGTAAAACAAATGGGTGTAATAGAGGTAGCAATCGTTTCTCTTTCAAAAATATTTCTTAATATGAAACTACTAAATGTAAGATTTTATTAAAGCTAGATTACATGTAAAACAAATGGATATATATATTCTAATATATATGTTTTCTAAAGCTCTTTAGTTTAGTTTCCTTTTCATAGTAAAAATTACAGGAGATACATTCTCAGCAAAAATTGATTACAAGATCTTGGTAGCTAAAAATCTTTTATATATGACTACATGTGAATGCACTGTCTACATGAGATTATGTTTTAAACATATTTTTTTTACTTATATCAAATTGGTTTCTAAGTGCTCATGTAAACTGATGTTGTTAAATTAGCCCAACTTCTTTTGTCTCACAGTAAAACTAAAATTTTAAGAGGATTCAACTCCAACATGTTAGCGTGGCCACGTCCAGTATGCTGATTGAAGATATTAAATCAGTGTGACCACTTTGGCAAAGCAAGTAGACTAATGGTGCTAGAAATTGTAAATCTAGATTTTAACATGCGCTTTTAAGTTTAAATGTTTAAAGAATCTTTTTAAGACATGATATACTAAAGTCTGGTTAATATCTTATCTCCTTGACCCTTGTCTCAATTCTTGTTCTATAGCATGCTCTCCTAAGATGCTAAACTTTTATTCCAAGGACTATGAAAGATCACTTATCTCCGCTTTAGGTGTATTTTGTTTGTATGTTATATATTTATGAATACAAACATTTTAGGACTTTTTGATAACTACTACCTCTTTGAAGTCTACCAACAAGTTTGACAAAATGCATATCTTTGCCAAGTGTATGTAAAAACAGTTCTAAACATTTAAAAAGAAAATTGGTCAATTGAGGGTGCTGACAACACAGCGGACAGTAGCAGGGATAACAGAGTATAAGGGCTCTAGTTGGGGGAGGGAGGGTATTGGAGGGTGCCATCTGGGAAGTGGGCGTATAGTTGAATAAGATGGGTTGGGATGTTCTGTGTGATACACACACACACAAATCAGTAAATTTTTAAAAATGAATTATATCTGAGGAGGAAGCATAAAAATTTACATCATGTTAATTAGTAGAGATGATAAACATTACCACTGAAGTCTACCTGATGACATTATAGACATACACAGGTGCCAAGGATCTGAGTGCAACTGATTATGACTAGGAATAATCAGATACATACAGATGAGAGATGCATGCGCCAACATCTCAGATGAGACACATGCGCCAACATCTAAGTGTTAGTAGCAAAAACAATGAGTCTTTCTGTAAGAAACAGTATATTT
>NW_008351634.1:922744-968873 GCF_000622305.1 Nannospalax galili | reverse complement strand
CAGGTGGATCTCTGTGAGTTTGAGGCTAGCCTGGTCTACATAGTGAGTTCCAGGACAGCTGGGGCTACAGGGAGACCCTGTCTCAAAAAGACCAAAAAACAACAACAAAATTAATCAGTATATTGTAGAACATATTTTTAAAAATTGAACTTAAAGAAAGTAGAATTATAATTGGTTATAATATAAATGTTATTAAATTTTTAAGGTCAAAATTCAATACCCTGAGGAAAAATTAATGCTTTAGTATTAGTTACAACAACAAAAGGTTTTCTTAAAAGTTAATTTGCTTAGAAAAACAAGGACTTTTAAATACAATTACCAGGGGCTGGAGAGATGGCTCAGCAGTTTAGACAACTGAGTGCTCTTGCACAGGACCTGGGTTTGATTCCCAGCACCCACATGGAGGCTATGAACCATCCTTGACTCCAGTTCCAGGGGAATCCGGGGCCCTCTTCTGACCTCCATGGCATTGCATGACACGGGTGCACTCATATATATGCAGGCAATACACTCATACACATAAAATAAAAAATAATAATAAAATAAATATGATTACTAAAAATTCAAAATTAGTTGCAGAATATTCCTTAAAGGATAAAGAAATTCAGAGGATTTCATCAACTGAAAAAAGAACCATCACATAAAACACTCCAATTGGAGAGTAAAGACTGTTTCCAGATGCTTCTAACCTACTCCTGTACTACAAAATTCAAGGAGATGAACTTCAAGAGTCTCATGTACCAACTTCATCTAAAGGTCTCATTCATGTAGACTTCAGAGATACTGGGTGGGACTCATCTTCAATTAACTGACAATCAAGTACCCCAAGTAACTGAACATTTCTCTCAATGTTTTGTTCCTTAAGACTGCTATTTTTAACGGCTTCTAATACCTAATAATGCCTTTAGTATAGTCCTAAAACAATGCTAATTTTGGCTTAAATTAAGTTACAAATGCTTACCCAGAACCCCTACTGTATTCAACCAGTTTTCATGTTTAAAAGATTTAAGTGTTTTTACTCTGTGTAAAAATATGTATGTATTTTCCTAATTATTCAGTATAACTTGTATAAAAAGATCAGCTTTCAAATTCAAATTTGTGTATATACATATTATATATTTGTATATTATATACACAGTATATATGCATATTTTTAACCAAATTCAACCAATTAGACTAAAAGGGCCCTATAATGTACTGCAGTGTTAACAAGTAACTACAACCTTATTTTCTCTAGATAGAAATATCCCAAAATTTGGGTTATTTCTTCTTATCCTAATTATATAAGACATCACTCTAAAATCAACATATTCATGATATTTTATAGTTTAAGTACTAATGTTCTTTGATTGAATGTCCTATATAGTACAATTAGCCTGGATAAAAACAATTAAGAAATAGCTATATTTTACTAATAAGGAAATGGACAATTTCCATTTCTATATCATTAAAAAAAAATTAGTGTTTAAGCCTTTAAGACCTATAAAATTCCGATTTCCTAACAGGTTTGATCTCTTGTTTCTATTAATGCTATTAATACTTGTTATATAAATGAAAAATTCTTCTTAGAAGTTTGAAGACTACTGTATTGTTTTGTAATTTCTTCTATGTTTCATTTATTTTTTTCAAACTAAATCTGGTATGGTGTCAATATAATAAAACAGATGAAGTCATTATACACAGATAAGAACTACTAGTCACCCCATGAGGTTATAGCTATAAGGTCTAACTTATCCAAAGAAAAACCAAACATTAGAAAACAATAGATTTATTTGATATTCTAAATATAAACAAAATAGTTCATAAAGAACAGATAACTTTATGTACAGGGGGAGACATAGTCAATCTCATTTTTATTTTAATGTTTATTTTAATGGTGCCTGTTTCATTGACTCTCAGGCAATACTGTTCTTGGTTAAGTATAGTCATCCTGTTGTATGTCATATACAAATGTTATGTCAGATACAAACGACAAAAGAAAAGTAAGATCCAGATCATGCTGGCTAATAGTTTTGATATGATCCAGGGGTTTGTTTCTTATTGGCTCTACCAGCTAGCTATTCCTCTCTCCTGAAGACTGCTATCTTGCCTACAACTGAGCCTCATCTACATCAGATTCTAGGAATGAGTCTTCCTAAGATGGCCTGGGAATAAATAATATATGACTTCTGAATGCACAAATGTGATGCTTGGCCAACAGGGGGAATGTGAAAGGAAGTTCTCAAAAGAACTCCTGCACCTTGGACTGAACTTCCTGCAAGGTTCACCAACTGATTATCACTGTGGAGATTGTGAAGCGTCTGCAATGTTGCAGATCCAGAGCCTATTCACAGATTATCTGGGGACACCTTTAACCCCATAAATAGCCAAACACTCCCTACCTCTGTTTCTGAATTAACATTCATGTGACCAATAAAATGCATTAACTTAGCAGATCACCAGGTCTCACCAATCAAAAAGCTGTCATCAGATAGCATCAGACACCTGTAGTAGGAACCCCCAACTTTGCTATGACCCGCCTGCTGAATGTATCCACCAATGTATTTGAAAAGTCTCTTGATTTATGACTTTTCCTTGTTCTGTTTTCATAAAAACATAACATTACTGTTACCACACTGGAACATGGAATTTGGGGTAACCTGAATCTGTGTTCCCGGGCCATGGTTACTCATATTTGGCTCCAGAATAAACTATCTCTTATCCCCTTTGAGGTGAGAGTTATGCTTTTGTGTCAACAATATTTTGGATATACTCTTCCTAAGTCATGGACAGAATTTTCCAGCTCACAGGAGGAAAGTGAAGCATATTTACACTCACAATAACCCATCACTCATTTGGGTGGCAAATTTGGAAATTTCTGATAAGATGTTTGGGCTTCCTGAATTTTATCAGCTGTTTACAGATGTCTTTCTGTTTTGGACATCTTCAGTTGCTTTCAGAAATGACTCTTGGCAAAGTATGCTTTTCAATCTTGATTCTGGTCATTCTTCATGCAACTAAAATTTTTTAGAGGGCATGGATGGTAACAAGGGCCATTTTCCAACTCTACTAATCTTTAGAGCAGCAAGTGAATAAGGAAGTCTCACACTAAATATTTCAGATATACCTAGTAGTTTAGGGTTTTGTTTTGTTTTTGCAAGTTGTTCTCCACTCCTTGACTTTATCTATGAACTACATTTCTCTCTTTTAGCTGATCTCTTTTCCTATATTAGATGTGTATTTTGGCAACGTTCACATGACAAACTCTATTACAGAGGACTTTATCCTGGTGTGGTTTTTGCCTTCACTTCCATCATTCTTAGTAGCACTAAAGGACAGTCTCTCCAAGGCTTATCTACTTGTTTTGCTCTGTCACAGTACTGCACACACCCAGATACTGAAAGGACACCTCACAAGAGTTCTGGAATCAGTGAATAACTCCTCACTTGACAATTCATTTAGGTTGAACAACATTTAAATTTGACAGTACTGGCTTCAAACTGTTCCCAGAAGGTCCTGAGAAGTGGCTCCTAGAAGGGAGGAAAAGAATAGCTAATTTTCAACCTACTTCCAGAGCAACTCTGCTCTTCCTTCTTTCACCCCCTTCTCCCCAATCTCTGACAAGGTCTCATGTGTCTCAGGCTGGTCTTGAATTCAGTATGTAGTTGGTGATGACTTTGAACTTCTGAGTCTCTTGCCTCTACCTCCTGAGTGCTGGGATTACAGGCTTGTACCATCACACTCATTTATGTGGTGCTGAGGAATGAATCTAGTGATGGATAAATGCCTGGATTTAAAAGGGCCCTGAAGCCGGATATGGTGGCACACTCCTTTAATCCCAGCACTCGGGAGGCAGAGGCAGGAGGATCTCTGTGAGTTCAAGGCCAGCCTGGCCTACATAGTGACAGCTGGGGCTACAGGGAGACCCTGTCTCAAAAAGACCAAAAATAAAAGGGGGGGCTCTGAACTCACTTCCAAAGCGCCCCATACTGGGTTGAGTAAATCTCAGGTAAACCTCAGATCTGAGCTAATATCCAACACAGGACTGCATAAAACCACAAACCCAGAGACTAGGAAAACAAATAACAGTCCCTAAGTCTCAAACTTCCAAATCATGTCACCGGTACTTACATTGAACTTTGAAAATAACCCTTCCCCTCCCCCTTTCCCGATCCTCCAACCCTTATAAGCAGCCCATATACTGTGGCTGAGGGCGCAGGTTCAAATCCCATAGAGAAACCCTCATCATCTTCATTGTTCTTAGTAAGGAGCCATCTACTCCGAGGGCTGGTCTCTCATCTTTCATTTTCACTTCACCCTGGTCAATCTGGATCTAACATTTTCTAACACCCAGGGCTTCAAGTATGCTGAGCAAGCACTCTTACCAATAAAGCTACCCTCCTAGTATCTCTTATCATTTAAAACTTTGTTTGTAGGGGACATGCACACGATATATGTATGTGGGCATGTGAGCCATGGAGCACATATGATGATCAGAAGACAACTCTATGGAGTTGGTTCTCTCCTTCCAGGTTCCAGGATCAAACTCAGGTTGCTAAGCTTAAGGGGCAAGTACCTTAACCTGCTGAGCGATCTCACTGGTCCCTCTTACCATGTTTATTGATCACAGTTCCTCACTAAACTTTGAAAAGAGTCTATTAAATATTATTAAAAGGTGTTTAACGGGCTGGAGAGAGGGCTCAGCAGTTAAGAACACTTCTAGCAGAAGACTCGGTTCGAATCCCAGCACCCACATGGCAGCTAACAACTGTCCATGACTCCAGTTCCAGGGGGTCCAACAGCCTCTTCCGTCCTTTGTGGGCACTGCATGACATGGGTGCACTTACCAACATGCAGGCATAACATTCATACACATAAAATAAAAAAAATAAATAAAAAATATTTTTTTATAAAAGTGTTTAAGGACTGGTGAGATGGTTCAGCAGATTAAGGCACTTGCCACCAAACCTGAGGACTTGAGTTCAATCTCTGGGACCCATATGGTAGAAGGAGAGAACCAACTAATGCAAGCTGTCCCCTGACTGCTACACATGTGCAATGACATTCTCGTTCTCTCACACACATACAACAACACACAAAATAAAGATACTCAATAATTTTTTAAAGATGATTACAAAGTCACTCATTTACTACATTTGACCATAATTCTGCTCACATAAGTGAACTGCTCAAGCCAGCTTTGAGACTTGGTTTGAAAAAAAACGAAAGTTCATGCTTGTGGGTTTTCTTATTTTTTGCCTGTTTTGTTTTAGTTTTCTGATCAGTCACAAAAAGTGTCCAATTTCTGAGGACAAGTTGGATGGAAGAAAGATCAGATATTTTGTTATAAAACTGCTCTGATTTTTTTCATTTCAGCTAGGACAACCCTTGTTAGGCATTAAACTCTTAAAAACAGAAGCCAATTTATCTGCTACTCTGTAATCACCTAGTATTTGCCTTTGCTGTTTGTTCCATGTGTGTCAAGGTCTTGAAGTTGGTTCATTTGAAAACAACCCAAACTTACAGTCATCCTGATTTCAACGAAGGAGTCCTCTGAGGAGCTGCTGGAGGTGAGCTTAAGTTGCAGTTCAGAGATGATGCCCAGCAGGTCTGCCTTCTCAGCCCGAAGACGCACCACCTGGGTCTTCAGCTGCCCCACTTCTTGCTCTGGGTCTGCCTTCGGAAGCCTGGCGCCAAATGTAGGGTCCTGGAGAAGACAAATCAAAGCAAGGGACTGTCATCAAACTCCATAGCTGTCCACATCACAATGTTGTTTTCCTTTGTTGTTTTCTTTTTTCCTCTTTTCATTCTTATTTTTTAAGCATCATATAATGTAGCCCAGTCTGGTCTAGAACTCACAGCTGAGAATGGCCTTGAACTTTGGCTCTTCTTACCTCTACTTCTCAAGTGCTAGTATTACAGGCATGTACCACCATTATTTTATTGTTTTATTTTGTGTATGTGCATGTATATGTATGTGTGTGTTCTCATATGTGTGTGTGTGTGTGTGTGTGTGTGTGTGTGTGTATGCACAGGTGTGCGTATGTGGTGACCAGAAGACAACCTCGGGCATCACGTCTCAGGTGCCATCCAACTTTTTTTGTCATTATGTTTTTGAGACAGGGTCTCTCATTGGCCTAGAGCTTGCCAAATAGATTAGTCTGGCTGGCAGTTACCTCCAGGAATCTGCTTGTCTCTACCTCCCCAGGACTGGGATTACACATCACCATGCCTGGCTTTTTTTATGTGTATTCTGGGACTGAACTCAGGTCCTCAACACTTTATTGGCTATGCTATCTCCCCAGCCCCATGCTCAGTTTTAGGTGAGGTAATTTTCTAACATCTTTGTCTCCCATGCTTCAAGTAGAAGATTTTACCTCTTATTTGAAAACTTATTTTGACATATTTAAAATGGAAGTTTGGAACTAGTTATGGTGGCACACACCTTTAATCCCAGCACTTGGGAGGCAGAGGCAGGCCTATCTTTGTGAGACTGAGGCCAGTCTGGTCTACATAGCGAGTTCCAGACCAGTTGGGGTTACAAAGAGACCCCGTCTCAAAAAGACACACACACACACACACACACACACACACACACACAGATAAAATGGAAATTTGGGGGGCTGAGGAGTAGCTTGTGTCAGATGTGTGAGGCCTTATGTTCAATCCACAGAGCTACATGGGGAAAAGAAAGAAAGCTGTTTACATTATCTTGTAGTCAAATAACAGAAATTTAAAATAACTTCAAGTCAAGAAAGATAGGCTTCCACAGC
Organism: Nannospalax galili; assembly: GCF_000622305.1. Lineage (NCBI taxonomy): Eukaryota > Metazoa > Chordata > Mammalia > Rodentia > Spalacidae > Nannospalax > Nannospalax galili. Next base: position 962,121 of record NW_008351634.1, on the reverse strand, counting down.
ACACTAGAATGATTATCATGAAAATATCCAGTCTTTGGTAGTGGAAGACTCAGATGCTATAGTTCAAAATTCCAGAAAACAAGGGCCAAAAGCTGTTTTAATAAAACCTTCTATTTTTTTTCCCTCCCACAAGTGCCCACTTGCCCTCACAGCCCCCGCACTCATCACATATAGTTAGAAGCCAAAGCACTAAGGATTTAACTTAAAAGGCCTCCAGTTTTCCTAGCACGCTAGCTGCTGGGCAGACTACTCTATGTTGTTGTAAAATTGCCAAAACCAAATCTGGGCGAAATAAGAAAATGTTAAATTGAAAGGTATAAAAAAGTTAAATTTCAGCTGATATAAAATCAGCAATAAATACTGTCACGTGTGCTGAGTTCACCTTGTTGCAATGTCTTTTTGAGACAGGGTCTCCCTGTAGCCCCAGCTGACCTGGAACAAGTAAGATGCTACAACACATATTTGATACAAGGGTAGGAAACAGAGCTTTAAACAAGTGTCAGAGGACTATGAATAGCAGGCCATAACATTAGAATCTCACATTATCAGGCTAATTTTCATTTCCAAAATTACAAGGATCTCTCAGTTCTCTATGGGAAATCATGAATCCATTTTGTAAGATTAGATTAAATTTCCTTTTATTTTAGTACTGAAAATCTTTCCATTCCTTTCCTGGACTAAAACTACCATGGGCTATCTTCCTGATCTCTATCTCAGTTCCACCATCACCATCTATTATCCCTTTTGACCTCTCACCATTGGCCTTCACGGAATACAATTCTTTGTATTTTCATATATTGTGCCTCCTACTGTCTAAGTGTGATGGTTAATCTTGATTCTCAATTTAACTGGATTATTCCTGGGACATTAGCAAAGCACACTTCTAGATGTGTTTGTGGTATGTGCCCTGGCATGATGGTACACGCTTTTTTTTTTTTTTTTTTTTTTTGGTACATACCTTTACTCCCAGTAGTTAGGAGGCAGAGGCAAGATAATCAAGAGTTCAAGGCTAGTCTGGGCTACATAGCAAGTTCCAGGCCAACCAGGCCTCAATAGCATGATCCTGTAAATAAAATAAATAAATAAATAAATAAAAATAAATAAATAAATAAATAAATAAATAAATAAATAAATAAATAAATCTGAGTGCAGTGTTGCATGCTTATAATCCTGTCAATACTGAAGCAAAGACAGAAGAATGCATGGGGCTCACTGGCTAGCCAGTGTAGCCTAATTGGTGAGCTTCAGGCAACTGAAAGATTGTTTAAAAAGAGGTAGATACTCACCCAGGGCTCAGGAACCACTGCAGAAAAGGGCACACAAAGATTGTAAGAGTCAGGGAGGAGGTGCATGACCATGTGGAAATAGAGTCCTAGAGGCTCCTAGGATCACTCTTACAAGAACCTATATCAATGGTGTCAGCATGCACAAGACCCATGCAAACTCAAGCAGACAAAAATCCAGCACAAGACTGTGGAAACGGACAGCAGGCCCAATCTTAGCCAAAGAATTATTGGCAGCTGATTACTGCTGGGTGAAGAAGAGCTGATCTTCTTAAAGGGAGGGACTCCAGATAGGCTGACTAGACCTCAGTGGATGAACTTGCACTGAGAGACGGCTGGGAAGATGATAGCCCTTAACCCAATTGACAGAATGTTTGAATTGCGGTGGGGGGGGGGGCTATGAGAGGGACCAGTGGGGAAGGGGGTACAAAGATTAAGATGTTCTGTATGAAATTCACAAAAATGCAATTAAAAATTTACAAACAAGACAAGACAAAACAAAACAAAATAAAAAGAGGTGGATAGCCTTCCTGAGGATGACACTTGAGGTTGCCCTCTGGCCTCCACATGTACATGTATGCAACCTCCCGCCATACATATATGGGAAAAAAAAGACCACTGATAGAAACAGTATTTTCCTAGGTAACTTCATGCTTTAGATTATTCTACATCATTCTCCTTTTCAATTATTTTCTGTCCATTTTATTTCATTGTTTCCATTTTTATCAATCCATGGAAAAATAGAGATCAACAAAGTTCAAGGTATAGGCTCAAGAAAAAGAATCATTAATATGTGAACAAACCTTGCCTGAACAAAACCAGTGCTCCATTCTCTAAAAGGTTAAGTACAAAGTCTGGAAGGAAATAGTCAGGGATGTCACTTAAACAATACCCGAGGAACCCTGGAGGGCCCGCAGGGGTCAAACGTCCTCTGGTTTGCTCTTTAGCAGCACCTTAGACATCCACTCTTGGGAATGAACACATTCCACAGGATCTTTGAGTCAACCAAAATGTGACCATTTTCTTCTTTCACCACCTCAACCCTATAGCCAGGATCCCAGATCACAACATAGCACTGCCATGTCATTTTTCAAAAGCAACTTGTAAAGGGAATAATCACTATTTAAGGCTGAGATAAAGGACAAGGTCAGAAAGTAAACACTGCTTCTTGTTTTTCTTTTCCCATTTTCACATGTGCATGTGTTGTACATTTTTGCATGTGTATGGGTGCACACATGTGGGTATGCATGCATATGTGTGTACCTGTGGGAGTATATGTGAAGGCCTGAGGTTGATGTTGGAAATCATCCCTGATCACTCCTGCACCTTATTCATTAAGGCAGGGTCTCTCAATCAAATCCAGAGCTCATGGATATGGCTAGTCTTGCTAGCCAGCTTGCTCTGGGGATCCATTTCCAGCTTCTAAGTCTGGAATCATGTCTACTTGGCATTTATGTGGGTTCTGGGATTTGAATTCTAGTCTTCACACTTGTGTAGCAAACACTTTAACTATTAAGCCATCTCCCCAACCCCAGAAGTACACATTCTGAGGTGCAGTGTGTGTGTGTGTGTGTGTGTGTGTGTGTGTGTGTGTGTGTGTGAGACAGGGTCTCCCTGTAGCCCCAGATGGCCTGGAACTCACTATGTAGACCAGGCTGGCCTTGATCTCACAAAGATCCTCCTGCTTCTGCCTCCCAAGTCCTGGGACTAAAGGTGTAAGCTACCATGCCCAGGTTCTGAGGTAAAGTTTTTAAAAACGTAGTTTTATATCAAAGATATATAAAATAAGAACTAACAATTGGATTGGTTCTAGGTAGAGGTTCACCTACCAGGTTTTTTTTTTTTTTTTTTGTCTTTTTGACACAGCTGGCCTGGATTCGCTATGGAGACCAGGCTGGCCTTGAACTCACAGAGATCTACCTCCTTCTGCCTCCCAAGTGCTGGGATTAAAGGCATGAACCACCATGCCTGGCTCACCTGCCACTTTTAATGAATACAAAACACTGATTTTTTTTTTTTTTTCGAGACAAAGGGTTTTTTGCTATAACTCACTATGTGGCATAGGCTGGCTTCCAGCTCTCAATCTACCTGCCTCAGTCTCCAAAGTGCTAGGATTATGGTGTGAGCCATGTCACCTGGTTTATAATGTTCTTTTGACCACAAACAGCCTCACAATTTTCTTTTTTCTTTTCTGACTTTATTTTTAGTGTATACCTGTGTATGGTATATGTACACGTTCATGTAGGTATGTGCATGTGTATGTGAAAGGGTGTGTGTGTGTGTGTGTGTGTGTGTGTGTGTGTGTGTGTAGGCCAGAGGTGTGTCTTTCTCCATTACTCTCCAGGACCTCTTGAGATACTGAACCTCTCCCTGAACCTGGAGCTCATCCACTAAGCTAGGCTGGCTGGCCAATGAGCTTCAGGGATCTGGCAGTCTCCTTTTCCCCAGTGCCGGGGTTATAAGCCACTGTACTTGGCTTTTCTGTGGGTGGTTTTCATTTGAACTCAGATCCTTATGCCTGCATGGCACTTTACCAACTAAGTCATCTCCCCAGCCCTGACCTTATACATTTCTTTCCCCAACAGAGATTATACATGAGCCTTAAAATTACAACCAGTGTCTCCAGCAAAAATATTTCTTCTAACACCAGTTCAGCCTAAATAATGGAAAGTTTTGATCTAAGTGTCCAGATCCTAAGATTCTATTGCATACATTAAGAAAACAAAAATCACAGTTGATCCACCTACTCACCTCCAGTGGTCTTTCTGTTTTCTCTTTTAGTCTTACAAGCTCTTCTTTCAATTTCTCATTTTCATCACTCAAGGCCATCAGGCGCTCCTTAGCCTCTTTGCTCTGTGTCTCAAATAACTGGCGTTCCTCCTTCTGCTTCTCTGTCCAGGCAGAAAGCTCCTCAAATCGCCCCTTCATAGTTTGATTATTTAGCTTCATGGCTTCTGTTTGGGGTTTAGAGAGAGGGAGGAGTCACAGGCTAGGAGAATGAATGGAATTTCATGGAAAAGGGACTTTGCCCATATCAATGCTCTGGGGCTCGGCATCTAAATATGCTGTATGTGGCCTGGGCTGAGTATACCAGCACAAAAGACTACAGTGAGGTGAGTAGAGTTTGCTCACAGATAAAGCTAGAACGCCTAATATCATTGAAAGTCCTTAAAGGTCACAAGAAAGGCCAGGGCACAGAGGCTCATGCCTGTAATCCCAGCACTTGGGAGGCAAGAGGTAGGAGGGTCAGGAGTTCACTGCCAGTCACAGCTTCATGGTGAGCTGGATGCCATCCTGGTCTATAGGAGACACTGTCTCAAAACAACAGCAAAATTCCCCAAATAAAACTGATTTGGGAACATAAATTCCTATTAATGACCTGAAGACTGAGCAAAATCTTATTATTCTTTGATTACATTTGATTAGCCATGGCTTGATATATCAGAACTAATACTAATGCTCTTTGTCTCTTTTTCGCTCCCTCCTCCCTCTCCCTTTCTCACTTTTTTGAAAGAAGGTTTCACTGTGTAGCCCAGGACAGCCTTGAACTTGCCCAGGGTAGCACTGAACTTGAAATCTTTCCTCCGCCTCTAGAGCTGGGATATAGCCCTGCACCATCATGCTAAACTCAGAATGCTTTCTCTTAACAAGTAATATTTACAATAAACTCTGTAATCACAGAGGTCCTTCTCTCTATTTCCTCTTAAATGGACTAAATGCCCATTATACTATTTCTTGAGATGGTATACTTTTTCCCTGTGCTGGGAATCGATTCCTGAGTCTTATACATGCTAGGCAAGCTATCTACCAGTGATCTACACCCTCAGTCCCTAAATAAAAATACTTTTTAGTCTTATCTACGTCCAGAAAAAAACAGAAAGCATTGTATCCTTGTCCAAAGTTATTCTGTGCTGTTTTGTTCCCAGGGAATCAGGTTAAGAAGCAAGCTCACTTGTAGGCCTTATTCAGAAGAGATTACATTTCTTAAGTGGTGAAAAAGGACAGATATCCCTACTCACCTTTCAGTTGGTGGTTCTCAACCAGGAGTTCCTTCATCTGTTGCAGCAGTTCCTCTGGGGTAAATGTGTCCAAGCTGGGGTGAGCCAGATTGGGGGGTCCATTTCCTGGGCTCTCACTGGGGCTATCCCTCTTCTCAGTTAGGCAGCTCAGAGGTTGGTGGGCCATGGCAGCAGGTCCTATGAAAAAACCACAAGCTAAAAATATAGCCATCCATGTTCTGCCAAGGGTCTCAGAAAGTCCCACAAATCCATTAGTAACGACTAATGGTTCTTCCCAAAGGTTGCCAGCTTTCCCTTGAATTTCACTGTGAACAGTTTATTTTTAAACATCAAAGTACATAGCCCAGCTTCACAGAAACTTGCACAAGTGTGTGCATGTTTGCACATGTGAGTAGAAAGAGGCACAGTGAGAAACTGGGACATGGAGCAGGAAGGGCTGCCCTAAAGATAGGAATAGTATTTGTAGCCTTGGGTGAAAGTTCATTATATAAAATTTGCTCCTGAAATCTTTAAGTTTCTTTATTTTGAGTGAATTGTATAGTTTGGGAATTAGATCTCAACAAAGATTAAAATATCTGTATTTTACTTCTTGTATTTTTGTGAAAAGGAAAGGGAGAGTTAACATTTATTTTTTCAACTCTTAGGCTTAGTATGTGCTGAAACACCATAGTAGACATATCAATATTCTTGATTTTTCACGTGAGGAAATAGCTCACTGAGGTGTCATAGCTTGTCCAAGATCAGTAAGTGGTCCACCTAGGTATTAAGGCTGATGTAAAAACTCCATCTTTAAATACAGTAAGGGTACAAGTGAATATTTAGGCTTTAATATTATATTTTTCAAAGCACACACAAAAGACTAAGCCAGCTTGTTCAGCTACTACATATTAGAAAAACATTTCTACACATGCTGCTTTATTTTGTAGATGAGTCAATAAGAAAATATAAATAAGAGTTAATGCCAATTCCATTTTTTTATTACCTACCACTCAGGCAAACATAGACATTCCAATAAATGGCTACATGCTGTAGGTAACAATTTTCACCTCACGCTTCATGAAAATGTTTCTCCATCAAAAACTGATGTGGATGGATTATAAAACAACGCAAAGTAAAGGCAACAAACGAGTGCACAGTCGTATTCTGCAAAGGCAAAAACGGTGAAGTCTAGAGAGATGACTAAGATAATAGTATTTCTTGGGATTGGAGAGATGACTCAGCAGTGGAGAGTGCTTCCTGCTCTCTTAGCGCCCATGTTTGGCTGCTCACACTGTCTGAAACTCTACCTCCAGGAATACAATGCCGGCTTTTGATCTCTGCAGGCACTGCACACATGTGGCATACACACACACGATTTTTTAGAACCTTAAAATACTGTTGATGACAATATATAAAATAATTTATCAATATATCATATATAAATAATAAGTATATAATAAATAATATAATCCGAAGACAATTTTAATTTCATCTATGCAACAAATAGGTGTTAAGCAATGATGCTTGCTCTAAAACTGATAGAGCAGAAAGACACCTGGTGCCACAAAAGGCCTGGGATGAAGAAGGCACTTGGGCACTTGCTAGTGAGCAGTCTCTTTCTCTTTGTCTCTGTCTCTCTCAATAGAAATTGAATCTAGGGCTTCACACATGCTAGGCAAATGCTCTATCACTGAGCTACAGCCTCCATCTACAATCTTATTACTGAGGGAAAAGTGTGTTCTCATAGGACCAACCCCTTACAATCTAGGCACCTGTATTGTGTTGTAGCCTTCTATGTATGGAATCAATCTTCTAACAGGGGCAGAATTGCCCTCTCTGTCCTATAACTGTATCATAACATCAGTGAGTATGCTTAGTATCCACATATGAAAATAAGGCCAGATGCATAAAGTGTGGGCTGCTTCCCATGACCACAGGAGGCAGGATCTTGGGCTCTGCAGGTTCTCTAGAATCAAGTACCTGGTACACTGCTTTTGGTTGGGAGAACTTGTAGGCAAATCAGAATCCTGCCACTGATGGGACCAGCAGGCTCTGTGGCATGAGTGGCTGTGTGACTTAAAGCATCAGCCTAAAAGAAATGCATCCCATGAAGTGATAAGGATGATCCCTTCACGGAGGGAACACACTGACAAAGCATTTTGATTAGTGAGCCTCTCGTATGGAGGATTTATGTAACTGGTTTTATGTAACTGAATTGATTGAAGGAGGCACTTAGTATGCAGAAACGAAACATTTGATCATTTAGCACTAGATGACTAAAATTAGAATGCCTTCTCTACCCACCCCCTTTTAAATATATATTACACATTTATTATCTGTTTTAGTTATCTTTTTTTTTTTTTTTTGGTTTTTTTGAGACAGGGTCTCCCTGTAGCCCCAGCTGTCCTGGAACTCACTATGTAGACCAGGCTGGCCTTGAACTTACAGAGATCCGCCTGCCTCTGCCTCCCGAGTGCTGGGATTAAAGGCCTGAGCCACCACGCCCGGCCCTAGTTATCTTTTTAAAATTGTTTTCTTTTTATAATTTATTGACTTTTTGTATATTTCATACATAATATCATCTTTATACCCCCTTCCCTTTGGCACCCTCCCATAGTCCCCCCGACACTGGAGTTCATATATTCTGTTATTTGTATTAAGGACGATTATGTAAAGTTAGTGTCCTGAGATGTCTCTCAGTGCAAATTCATCCAACTGGGGTTTAGCCAACCTATCTAGTCTCTCTCTTCAAGATCTGCTCTTCCTCACCCAGCAGTAATCAGCTGCCAATAATTCTTCAACTACGGTTAGGGCCTGCTGCTCAGTTCCACAGTCCTATGCTGGGTTTTTGTCTGCCTAACTTTGCATGGGTCTGTGCATGCTGACACCATCACTGTAGGTTTGTATGAAAAGGGTCCCTGGCACCTGTAGGACTATTTCCATATGGTCACGCACCTCCTCCCTGGCTCTCACAATCTTTCCGCCCCCTTTTCCACAATGGTCCCTGAGCCCTGGGGTGGGTGGACCTCAATACAGGAGTCCTGTCCAAGGACCCAAACTGTGCAGACTCTTATTCTCTGCATTTTGACCATTTGTGGCCTTTTGTGTTCCTGGCCCTCTGTTGCATGAAGGAGCTTCATTGATGAGAATTGAAAGATGCATTAGTGTTCTCTTCATTCCTTGGTCTATGTTCTGTGAGTCTTGGGTGTAGAGGTTGCATCCTAAATGTGCCAATTCAGAGAATCTCTGTGTCTAACCAGTGGTGTAACTCTGCAATAATCTCCGTCTGTTGAAAAAGAAGCTACTTTGATAAGTGGTGACTGGGATACTTGTCTGTAAATTTGAGGATCCATATTTTGCACATAGTAAGAAATTACATTAGTCTAGGGATATGACAGCCTTGGGATTTCTCTAAGATCTAAGACCTCTCCAGCTATGTGTATTTGGCTAGGTTTACAGTACCAGACATGAGTTTCCTCCTGTTGTGTACCCCCTTTTTGGGTAAATCGAAAGTTTCTGACTTTCCATAAAATTCATTTTTGGATAACGTGGCCCTGATTCTGCAAGAACATTGGGGAAAAAAAAGAACAAAGTTGTGCTAAGGGAGACAGCAGAAAAGTCACTTGTATCAATATGCAAGTGTGTGGCCTCTGAAGTTACCTGAGCTCTAGAAATATTTACTGACTCATCCAGGGTGTGATGTTCCTTGTGGTTCTTCTTGACTCAGCCACTTCCCCCAAAGTAAGAAGTTGTTAAAATTTCTAAAATATCACAGACTCACCTCCACCCTTAATACATGTCCAGTAGGCTGACTCCATCATGTGCTGCCCTCTCAAAACATACTTGCCCTTGCCTAGTTACATTGTTGGCCAATGGCATTAGAAAAAGTTATCCTGAGTCAGGTGTGGTGGCACACCCCTTTAATCCCAGCACTTAGGAGGCAGAGGCACGCAGATTTTTGTGAGTTCAAGGCCAGCCTGGTTTACAAAGCGAGTTCCAGGCCAGCTGGAGCTACAGGAAGTTCCTGTCTCAAAAAGAAAGGGAAAAAAAAATCCGTAATTCAAATGTCCTACTGAATAACAAGCTGGCATATGCGGCAGACATAAGCATACAAATACTACCATCATTTTACTAAAAGCAATTTAAAGCAGTAGATGAGACAAAGGGCACTTCATGATTTTAGAATATTTTAAATATATCAATATGAATTACCACTGTATGGTGCCCATGTGAAATAGCTATTGGTAGAATGTAGTTACAGAATGCTTAAATCTCTAAGTTAAAAAAATATTTTTACACATATATTTACAGTGTGTGTGTGTGTGTGTGTGTGTGCACCTGCATACATGAGCATATACCATGGCATGCATATGGAGGTCAGATGCCAATTTTTGGATATCTGTTTTCTCCTTCCACCATGTAAGTTCCAGAGATCGAACTGAGGTTGACAGGCTTAGCAGCAAGTCCCTTTTACCTGCTAATCCAACTCACCAGGCCCCAAATCAACTGGGTAAACATGGAGATATATACATATCTTTGCACATATCTTCAGAGAGTCCAAAAACTTCAACAAACTGTTCATTCCAAGGTCCTATCTACAGAATTTTTCACAAAAATCTAACTGATGTAGGTACAAAGTGTCATTTGGTTTTTTTGTTTGTTTGGCCTTTTGGAAGCAGGGTCTCCCTGTAGACCCAGCTGTCCTGGAACTCACTATGTAGACCAGGCTGGCCTCGATCTTGCAGAGATCCACCTGCGTCTGCCTCCCAAGTGCTGGGATTAAAGGCGTGCACCACCACGCCCGGCCCCAAAGTGTCATTTCTAAGCAAAGATAATATTTAGTAAGATGGGCATGATGGTGCATGCCTGTTACACAGCACTTAAGAGGCCAAGATAGGAGGACTGTTATCAGTTTGAGCCTAGGATGGGACAGATATACAGTGATTTCCCAGCTAGCATTGCCTATAATATGAGACAAAGAAAAATTAGCATGAGACAAAATATAATTTAATGAAAGAAGGATGCATTAACTGAGTATGGAATTTGTCAAGATTTCACTAACAAGGAAGACTGGGAACAAGCTGGTAGGTAGAAAGTCAAAAGTGATATAGCCCAGCTTTTATTCCCTAGTTCTGTTGCCTGAATCACTAACCATATACATTCTTACTCTTTATCCCAAGGTCAAGTAATTATAGCAATGGCCTGACCTTACAGGCATGGGCATGGGCATAAATCTCATTCCTGAATTGGCCTTAGACAAAATCTACTCTGGCATTCAACACAAGAATGTCTGAGTGGTTTCCACGGTGCATGGCTGCACTGAGCAGACTTGGATAGAATACATGAGCCATGATCCCCCAGCAGGCACTGTCTGTTTCATTATAGGATGGCTCTGACAGCCAGAGGGCCATGTGCCGCACAGAATCTGTCTTATGCTGACTTCCAACCAATGGACAGCAGATACAAATTAAGCTAAGCCTTTACTGTAGTGTCTTCAAATCTGCTAATGAAATTAGCAGGTTCAGTCCTTGCATGGATAAATTAGTTTTAAGCAGTGAGAATTTGTCTCTTGATCAGAGATGATAGTTGGCTATGGTGAATATGAATCCGGGTTCACAAAAGGTGCTGAAGGGGCCCACCAAGACAGCTCAGCAGATAAAGGCAACTGCTGTCAAGTCTGACAACCTCAGTTTGATGCCTGGGACTCACATGGTAGAAAGATAAAAGTGACTCTTGCAAGTTGTCCTCTGAGCTCCACATGCATGCTGTGGCAAGTGCATACACAGAATAAAAAATAAATGCAATTTATTTTTTAGGTCTGAGTAGGTTCTACTACCATGTGACTAAATGAATCATCACTGTGGAGGAAGAACTCAGGTTATACACATATTTTATTAAGAGTAAAAAGTTGCCGAGTGTCGTGGTGTACACCTTTAATCCCAACACTTGGGAAGCAGAGGCAAGCAGACCTCTGTGAGTTTAAGGCCAGCCTGGTCTACATAGTGAGTTCCAGGACAGCTGGGGCTACAGGGAGACCCTGTCTCAAAAAGAAAAAGAAAAAGAGTAAAACGTTTTGGGCTGGAGAGGTAGTACAGCGGTTAAGAGCACTGGCTGCTCTTGCAGAGGACTCAGGTTCGGTTCCTAGCACCCACATGGCAGCTAACTGTCTGTAACTCCAGTTCTAGGGGATCTGACACCCTCTTCTAACCTCCATGAGCATTGTATGACAAGGGTGCACCAATCTACATGCAGGCAGTACACTCACACACATAAAATAAAAATAATAAATACAACTAAAAAAAAAAAAAAAAAAAAAAAAAAGTAAGAGCACTGGCTGCTTCTGCAGAGGACCCAAATTCAATTCCTGGGACCCTCATGGCAGCTAACAACCATCTGTAACTCCAGTTCCACGGGCTCAGGCACCTTCCTCTGACCTCCACAGGCACTGCATGACACACATTCAGGCAATACACTCATACACATAAAATAAAAATAATAAATGAAATATTTTTAAAAAGGCAAAAAGTCTCACATTGCTTGCTAGGAAGCTATTTGATCTCATAGCTTGTTAACACACAGAAAATAGAAACAGGCAACTTAGTTGTGAAGGTGGGAACCCAGAAGTAAGACTTGCTTCTTCCCATTCCTCTTTCCCCAAATCTAATGGAATCATGAAATCCAGTTACTTCCAATTCCAAAATGCTTCCAAAACTCACCATGTCCTTTCCATCCCTACAGGCTTAAGCCTGGGTCTTTATTTTGCCTGGAACTGACAGCCTTGCACTTTTGCCTCTTCTGTCTACTGCTGTGTCCCCAGCACTAAAAAACATTTTGTGAAACACAAGAAAAAACTTACCAGGTCCTTGTTGAATGATTTTTAATATCATTCATCTCTTTCCATTTCAATTCCATTGCTTTCAAGATTTATGAGAGTTGTTTATTTATTATTAGCAGTGCTGAAGCCTGGACTCTAGGGCTTTGCATATGAAAGGGAAGTGCTCTACCACTGAGCTATACTCATGCCTTCTTTTAACACAAGACCATTCCCTTCAGTATAAACATTCTCATCCAAAATAGTGTAAGACAAATAGAGCCTTTCCTGGTCTGGGCTTATATACCCAAGCACCAGCAAGTCATTCCTGCCACCAAGACACTTGTACCACATTAATGAGCTCACAGTTCCCTGTGTTCTTAGTCTCTGTGTCCTTTCTTCTGCTCTGTCCTCTGCCTGAAATGTCTGGCTCTCATTTTCCCTGGCACACTTCCATAGGGTAGTTTTAATGTCTAGCTCAAATGTGACTGCTTGTGTAGCATGCGCTCTTTTGCGTACCCAAGAGCCATTTGCATGTGTTTCCTTAACACTTCTGGTAAATACTGCCATACTCTTACACCAGCTACTTTCTCTCCATCTTTTTTCTTACTGGAGACTGGCACATAGCAGGTTCTTGGTAAGTGTTTGTTGAAATGAAAGGAAAATATAGCCTAATGAGGTCTTTTAAAGTCTTAACACCTGTAAAATGCTTTCTGCTGTGTAAGCAACAAACACTACATGGTAATATTATTAGTTTCCTACAATTCTATGGCATTTAGTTCCAGACTCTTGAAGTCAACTTTTAAATTTTATTTTAAGAATCAGAACTGTCTTTTTTTCTATCACTTCAAGGGCATCTGGATATTATTTAATAACACATATTCTAAAATTCCATCATTATATTCATGTCAAGATAGAAGCAATGAAAACCTTAATAGAGATGGCTCAGCAGGCTCACCAAGCCTGATGAACTGAGTTCCATTCCTGGGACCCACATGGTAGAAAGAGAAAATGGTGCCCCACAGGTTGTCCTCTGGCCTCCACATGCATGCTGTGGCAAGCACATGTGTGTGTGTGTGTGTGTGTGTGTGTGTGTGTGTAGAGAGAGAGAGAGAGAGAGAGACATAGAGACAGAGACAGAGTCAGAGACAGACACAGAGAGAAAACTGTCCTCTGAGCCCCCACATAGAAGGAGGGTCAGGGAGAATTCTGGGACCTTCATCTGAGTATTCAGTCACACAACACATAGGCTAGAGTAATATAGGCTAGCTAGAAAAGACTAAGTAGACGGGACTCCATTTATACAGCTGGGGGAAATCACCACCCATGCTGGGTGAAGATTCTCTAGTGTGGTCTTGATGAGGGGAGGCTCACCCCATTACTCTGTAGTAAATCCAAGAAACTCACTGGTTCCTCAGGGTTAACTTTGGTGGAATCATATCTTGGTTTGTCATTTGTCATTGGGATATTGGGAAGAGGGGTAGACATTGTTTACATTGCTCCCAGGAAAGAAATTTTAGCGAGCGAGTGAATGAATGAGAATATTAATATAATTGAAAAAACTCAGAGTTTTTTTTTCTGTCTTTTTTTGAGACAGTGTTTCCCTATAGCCCCAGCTGGCCTGGAACTCACTATGTAGACCAGGCTGGCCTTGAACTCACGGAGATCTGACTGTCTTTGCCTCCCCAGTGCTGGAATTAAAGGCGCTCGCCCCACACCTGGCTAAAACTTAGAGATTTTAACTTCTTTTTGCCTTGGATTTTTATTTTACTATTTCAGAAATGCCAAGTCTCTATAATATAAAGTTGAGAAAGCAGGTTCGGAGACTAGCCGTCAGTATATCTCATGATAGAACTGTATGCTACTACTTAAATGAGAGGATTCAGGAGGAAGGTAAAACCCAATTCCTTCTCTCTCTGTCTCATACAATATAATATGTAATTTACAGGCCAGTTGTAAAAACTGCAGTTACCTTTTAACAGTGTACACAAAACGCATAAAGTACTCCTCAAATTGGCTTGGTGTAAAAACAGATCAAACACGCACATACTAAAATCAATCCTTGGCATCTTCTCTGTAAACCACAATGAAACTGCACTTGTCCAGTGCAATCCAAGGCAGTCCCTGGCAGTGGCCACGGCTCTGGTCCTCCCTACCCTATTACTTTGGGGCAATGGGATTCCCTCCATCTCTCCAGAGGTCAAAAGAGCAAGGTGGCTGCTTTGAGTAACTATGCAGCTTTGGAGCTAGCTCTGGGGAGGTTCCAGTGGCCCAGTACTGCCTTTCTTATTTTCAAAAGGCTCTTACTAAGGTTTTCCAAATCAACCGTCAACACCTTTGGCACATATTCCATACAAGAATCCTGAGAGTGGAGGGGAGGACAGAGGTTAGGTTTCATTTTCTCTGAGCCCTATTTGCTGTCTTCAGCTTAAATACTGCCTATGGTAAAAGCAATTCCTTTAAAGTTCTCCGCTTCATCAAATAATCTCTCTCTCTCTCTCTCTCTCTCTCTCTCACACACACACACACACACACACACACACACATATCCATATATTTCTATACATACACCTGTATACAAATATTGGGTGTGTGGATATATAAAACATGCATGTTTTATGGCACACTCTCCCAGACAGTTTACGCAGGCTCTTTTGAGTTGCCCTGTAAGCCTGCTACCTTGACTATTCTTTACCGTTCCTGGGTCACCTCATGTCTTCCAAAGGTGTACACCTTCAACCACTTCCTCCTTGTAATGAACTGACTGCTTAATCACTCTCAACCAGTGGGAGGACGTCACCTTCAAACCACCTCGGTAGCCTGCACAGGAAGTCACCTGCGGTCAGCCAATTCAATGTTTTATCATCCTGGGGAAAGGGGGTCCTTTGGGGTGGCCACCACCCCCATGGCTCACGGTTGCCCTTTCACACCAGGTCAGGATTCACCCGGCCTGGAAACCTTCTCAGGGCAGGCAACCTACAGGAGGGCCGTCCCACCCCTCGTCACCCCCCCAACCCTCCCCGCAGCCTCCGGTGTAGGCGGCGGCGGAAGCGGCTGCCAGGGTGGCTTGGGAAAGTCACCGCGCTCGGCTAGCGCCCGCCGCCCCCGGCCCTACTCACCCGCCGCCGCAATCCGGCTCCTCTGGGGTCACTGCCTTCTCCGCATCGTGCCCAGGATCAGAGTTTCGGAGCCGGACGCCTACGCCCACGTGGGGACTGGCCGGGGGTGACGGGGTGGGGGCGGCCGGCTCGGGCAGCTGGACAGTGACGCGCAGCCTCGCGACCCACCGCGCGCTGCTCAGCTGACCAGAGCGCGGGCGCCCCACCCTCTCGGGGGAGTTTCCTGGGCCCCGCCCTCCCCAGGGCCCCGCCCAGCCACGCCCTCCCGGTGACCACGCCCCCAACGACCCGCCCCTCTTCATCGCTTCCCTAGCCTCGCTGTCCGAAATGTGGAGCAATGTCGAGATGTCAGACACATGGCGTTAATTAAACTATTAATCAGACAAAATGATCCAACTCGGGACTCTCTTGTGTAGTTCTAAGGTTTTTATAGAGGACCAGAATCATGTTGGGTGGCTGAGCCTCTGAGAAGAATCTCAGACATCTTTAAAGCAAGGCCGCTGTGAGAGAGCGTGTGTGTCATAATTAAGAACCAAAAGAGTCAGCCTACAAAACGCTCTTAGGCTCTTGTTCCCCGAGATGGGTAAATAACCTGGCTGCATCAGATGCCTCAGCAGGTGAGATTAATGGATTGATTTGGATCACGCCAGGGAAGCAGTCTGCTGCTGTGTGAAGTACTGCTTTACTATTGAGAAGCTGGGAGGATGCCTCTGCGTTAAACCATATAACTCAAAGCTAGAAAACAATAAAACCACCTCCTGGTTTTGCATTCCTAGCACCAGAGAGGGACCAGTGAGGAGGTCACTGACAGCATTAGATCAGGTGTTGCCCTAACAACCAGAACCCCCCAGTGAAAAACAAGTAAATAGAAATAGAGGCCGGGTTCCTGGGCATTGGGGAGAGACTGTGAAAGCAGCTTTGTGTTCAGGGTCAAAGGGATGTCATAATCAGGGAAGAACTTTGATTTACTGATGAGAGGGGGAGATAAGGAGCATATGATTGCCTATTCACCTGCTCACAGGTTGGAAGGAACAGGTAGCCACACCCTTATGTTGCCACACAGTATATTGACATCACCTGCTGCCTGTTCCATGACCTGGTCTCAGATGTTAACCCCTAAAGCAGGGAAGAGAGGATCTGAAAATATACCAGGGTAACCCATTAGTTTCCCCATACTCTCTACAATCAACACAGAAGACTCCTGTTACCTCTGGTCATTTCAAACCCCACCATCAATCATATTCACTGGGGACAATGTCTAAGTGTCTTCCTGTTCTACTCAGTTCTGACATAGTCTACCTGGATATGAGGGTGGACCCACAGTCTAGGACTCAGTCCCATAGAACTGCTACCCCCTTTCAAGGCCAACTGAAAGCCCTAAATTACCTGAGCATTTGACCCACCATAGTGCTATGAACTGGGGTTTCCAGGACCCACTCATTGGGTTTTATTACTTTGCTATTCAGTTCACAGAACTCAGGGAAGCACTTGTGTTTACAAGTTCATTACAAAATATTCTATTTAACAGATACAAATAAGTAGCCAAGTGTGGAATTACATGGGGTCAAATCTGGAAGTGCCCCTGGACAGAAGCAGCTGTCCCTGTTGGGGTGGGGTGTGTTTCTCTCCCACTTTCTTGGAAACATCTATTTAGATATCTAGAAACTCTCTGGCTGGAGATGTACCTCAGTAGAGTGCTTGCTGTATCATTTACTTTTATGTTGCTGTGATAAAACACCAAGGCAACTTATAGAAGAGTTCATTGGGTTTACCATTCCAGAGGGTAAGAGTCCATCATGGCTGGGTAGGAATGGTAGGCAGCAGCCAGAGCAGAAAGCTAAGCACTTCTTCAAGCTGGCACAGGAAGCAGGGTGCAAAACTGGAAGTGGGTCAAGACTATGAACTGTCAAAGCCTGCCCCCAGGGATGTGCTTCCTTTAGCAAGGTTGTACCTGCTAAACCTCTGTAAATAGCACCACCAGCTGGGACCAAGTATTCAAATTCTTGGAGTCTATAGGGAACATTTCTCATTCAAACCACCACACTTGCCTAGCATTCACCAATCTCTAGTTTCCATCTCCAGCACCACATAAACTGAGCATGGTAGTACTTACTCTAACCCTGTAATCCTGGATCTTGCAATAATCCCAGCATTTGGGTGGTTAGAGGCAGGAGAATCAGAAGTTCAAGGTCATCCTAAGCATAGGTTAGTTCAAGGCTAGTCTGTGTTACAATGAGCCCCCCTTCTCTCTCTCTCTCTCTCTCTCTCTCACACACACACACACACACACACACACACAGAGAGAGAGAGAGAGAGAGAGAGAGAGAGAGAGAGAGAGAGGGATTAATTATGCAGTCCCCAACAAGTTCATCTTTCTGTTTCTCATTCTCTCTATAAATTTGGTATAAGTCCCAAATTCAAAACATTTTGAGAACCAAGTTTTGTTTTGTTTTATTTTGTTTTTCTTAATCTGTTTGGTACTCTTTACAGTCTTTATTTAAATCCTTTGACAGGATGATTTTTTTTTTCATTGAAGGAAGACCTTGGTCATTGGTCTAAGTAAAGGCATTCTGTCCCTCTTTGGATTTGCATTTGCCTCAGTCTTTCTTCTGAGTTGAGTCTCCTTGGATTCTAGGAACAACACATTGGTAAGCATCTTTGTGATAAGGGACTGACTGAGACTACTCCCAAAAGAGGGCAATTATCTGAGATAGCCACATCTCCACACCCTGAAACAGAAGTAATCATCTCCTAAGACTCAGCTTGTCCCTGCAAGCAATAAGGAGTTCTTTGGACCACCTTGCTGAACCTGAGGATGGTCAACCAGAACGCACCTTGACTAACAGAACACACCTGTGCTAGATAGCTTCCATTGTCAACACCTGGGTGGAGGAAGCCTCAAATTAAGGATTTGTCTGTGGGACATTTTCTTGATTGCTGAGTGATGTGGGAGGGTCCAGTTCACTGTGAGCAGTGCCACCCCTGGGCTGGTGATCCTGTGTTATATAAGGAAGCAGGCTGAGCACTGACCATAGGAGCAAGCCAGCAAGCAGCATACTTCCATGGTCCATGCTCCAGGTTCCTGACCTGAGCTCTTGCCCTGACTTGCCTCAGTGATGAAACCCCAAGTTGGTTTATGGTCAGTGCTGTTATCACAAATAGTAACTAGAACATCAGAACTGTTTAATTATGTATACTTTTTTTTTTGAACAGTGTCTCACTTTGTAACCTAGGCTAGCTTGGAATATACTATGTAGCCCACTGGTTTGGAACATGAAGCACTCTTACTGCCTCAGCTGGGGCTTTGTGGCTCCAAATACTTGAACACTTAGTCAGTTGGTGGTGCTGTTTGGGGAGGCTTAGGAGGTGCAGCCTTGCTGAAGGAAGCACATCACTGGGGTGGGGTTTGAGAGTTCATAGCCAGGTCTCATTTCTAGTTTCTCACTCCGCTTCCTATGCCTTCTTGAAGGTGTTAGCATTCAGCTGTCTGCTCTGGCTGCCTCCCTCTGCCATAATGGACTCTTATCCCTCTTTGACTGTAAGTCAATGGTATTTTATCACAGCAACAGAAAAGTAACAAATACAGGCTTTTACCTGAAAACTCCAGTTACAGGAACATTATTTGTGTGAGAGCTCCCTTAGTATGTTCTATGAATTATGTACACATTACTTTTCTAAAGTCCCCAAAGTTCAGAGTTCGGAAACAAAGCTTGCTCAAAAGTCTTAGATAAGAGTGCAAGACCCACACTATCTACTGCCTAAGGCTATTAAGAGTGACTGGTATGAGGCATACTTCACTTGTTAAGAATTATAGGAAATCATTGTTTTGGACTGAGCTCTGGCACCAGGCCCCAAGAAATGGGGCTAAAAATCAAAATGGAGTCATTCGTTTTCAGGTTCCACTCAGCAAGCTTAAACTAAGCAGCACGATAACGTTTATAAAGCACTTAGAACAATGCCTGGCATCTAGTGTCAGCTTCTTTTGGATTAAGGCTGCTATTGGGTGGAAGATCCTTTCTTCTTTCCTAAAGTTTCCATTTTGCCCCTTCTATCCTTTTGCTAAAGAAGAGTCTCGCCTTGGTGGTTAGGTGTTAACTACTAAGTGATCTTTTTTTAGTATCACATGACACAGAACCTCTAATGGCCTTGGTAATACAGCTAAGACTGAAATTATAACATGCTTTTTACTGTTTTCTTTGATGTAGTTTCATGGTAGGGAAGTGAGTAACAGCATGACAGGTTATTGAGATATCAATTTGTGTGCCATGCCCCTTTTTTTCTCCTTAATCTTTGAAAGGTTTTGGGTTTGGGGTTTAGGGAGACACTGAGGCAGACTGTCCTTTTGAGTAAGAGATTTATTAGAAGAGTTATTAACCATGGGTAGGCAGACAGTAGCCTAGCAGGAGCTCTGAGGAGAGTTCAAGCCCACCAGCAGAGTGTGCATGGGCTGGGCGGGGGGCGGGGCGTCCCCTTCTTACAGGTGTCTAAGGAAAGGGAAGTTTCCTGCTGCACTGTACAGGCCTATAGCCAGGCTGTTCTTGATTCTTGGATAGGAAGGGGAGAGGAGGAAGTTCTGGGGGAGGGATGTGTGATTCTGAGGATGTGGGAGGAAGAGCACATTTATAAGTTGTACCCATCATACAGGTACAGGAATATGCAGCCACTGGAAGCCCTCTGATGACCAGGAATATGGCAGCCCAAGGTCTATAAAGTTCCTTGGGGAAGTGAGAATGTCACCTGCTATTTTCTGGAATCCAGGCACTTGAGTAGTCTGCTATAGCTTAGAGATTCACAAACAAGCTCTGGGTAGCAGACATGTCATTTCCTTTATTTATTTATTTATTTTTTATTTTATGTGTATGAGTATATTGCATGCATGTGTGTAAGTGTACCTGTGTTGTACAATGCCTTTGGAGGTCAGAAGAGGGTGTTGGATACCCTGGAACTCGAGTTACAGACAGTTGTTAGCCGCCATGTGGGTGCTGGGAATCAAACCCAGGTCCTCTTCAAGAGCAGCCAGTGCTCTTAACCCCTGAGTCACCTCTCCAGTCCCATCATTTCCTTTATAAGGGCTGTAAGAAAGATGCTGCAGGTGAGTGTGGCCTGAGCTGCAGTCTGGTCTGGATTCTAACAACCCTGACCTGCTGTTTTGAACTAATAGCTAGTCCCTTTGTATTTATTTCGGTGGCATCTGCATGATTCTAAGCAATAGCTCTTAGAAGAATAACTTTTCTTCTTCTCCCCAGGTGTCCTAGAGGGAGAGGAAACATAGCCAGGGTATGGTGGGGAGTTCACAGCAGCTACAGGGAAGGGTGACTCACCTAGCTTTGAAGAAGGGTGTGGACTGGTGGCCTCATGAGCATCCAAGACTCAAACTTGATTTCCAGGACATAATGGGGACCTCTCGGAATGATAGATATGTATTTGTATCAGTCACTTTTCTGTTGCTGTGATAGGAACACTGACCTGAGCAACTTATAGAAGGGAGAGTTTATTTGAGCTTATGGTTCCAGGGGAATTACAGTCCGTCATGGCAGGGAGGCATGGTGGCTGGAGGTAGCTGGTGCAGGAGCAACAGAAGCTAAGCTCTCACATCATCATGCAGGCACAGGAGGCAAAAGAACAACTGGAGACCTGGCAAGGCTTAAGAACTCTCTAAGTCCACCCCCAGTGACGTGCTTCCTCCAGGATAGCCATACCTTCTAAAACCTCCTAAAACAGTGCCATCATCTGGGGACAAAATGTCCAAATACTTGGAGCCTATGGGGAACATTTTCATTCAAACCACCACAGTATTCCACATATATCTATTGGACCTCAAAAATGTTTGGCAAAGTCTAGTGTCTGGGTTTGTCATTAGAGATGTTGTGTTTCAGAGGGATGGCATTAGTGAGGATGATGGGATGAAGAATAAATGACCCTTGTTCCACTGGGTACTCAAAATCTTTCTGGAGTTTTTCATGATCATAGGGAAGGAGGCTCTTCACTCTCAAGGCCCCAGAGATACCTGAGAATTGGTTTCCCTATAACTGCTGCAGGCAGAGGCTGGGTTTAAAGAAGGTAAAGGTATGTAACATTTTAATATTATAGCTTTGCTAGCAGACTACTCATACTTGGTGTGGCAGATAGAAAAGACTATATGACCCATGATTCAACATACATTAAATGTCCAGAAAAGGAAAATATAGAGAGACAGAAAACAGATCAGTTATTGTCTGGAGTTGGGTGTGGCTTTCACAACATACAAGCTCAAGGAAATTTAGGGGGTGATGGGAAGTACTTTAAAATTAGATTGTGAGGATGGCTATACAATGGTGTATATGTAAGTAGAAATTTTTGAATTGTGAACTCACAATGGGGTGAGCGAATTTTATGGCAGTCTAAACTCTTGAGACAAAAGAACTGGAACAGAAGGGTTTATTGAGATATCATACATGTTGGCCAGAAATCAATATGTAGTAATCATCATCTTTGCTTCTCAAGATGCTCACCAAAAAGAGGACCAGATCCTGAGATATTTTTTCACCACTGTCAGCAACTAGGCTATATAGCAGACAGGAAAATGTCTGTTGGACTTAGCACTAAGAATATTTTCATAACAAAAATTTGGGAGGGGGGCTGGGGATAAGGATCAGTGAGTAAGAGCACTTGCTATATAAGCATGAGGAAATGCATTTGAATTCCCCAGCACCCATGTGAAAAGTTGGGCATGGCTTTATTTGTGTCTATAATCCCAGTGCTGTGGGAGGTGGAGACAGAAGGATCTCTGGGGCTTGCTGGCTACCAGCCTAGCTCCCAGTTCAGCAAGAGACTGTATCTCAAGGAAATAAGGAGATACAGCAGGACACTTGACATTCTCCTCTGGCCTCCATATGCATACACACAAGTGTGTACCCAAACACATGTATACATATACCACATATATACATAGCATACCATACTTACACAAAAAGAAAAAAAACTTGAGAGGGCATAAGTTGCTTGCATTGAACCTACATTGGTAAATCTACACTGGCTAATGAGGGGCATAATAATGAACCCTAGGAGAAATACTTGATGTTTCTGGGCTGATTTGTGTTGCATCTAGGGTGGGTTAGTAGCTTACTATTTTCAGACAAGGTTCAACAATGTAGTTACCTTCTTCTTCCTTTTTTGGGGGGGGATCTTTTTGAGATGGGGTCTCCCTGTAGTCCTAGCTGGCCTGGAACTTGTTATGTAGACTAGGCTGGCCTTGAACTCATAGAGATCCACCTTCCTCTGCCTCCTGAGTGCTGGGATTAAAGGTGTGTATTACCACACCTAACTTTTTCCACTTTTTTTTAGAGAATTTTGTTCAGAGTGGCAGCTCAGTCTGATATTGAACTCTGTAGCCCAGGCTGCACTGGAACTCAAAATCCTCCTGCATCAACTGCCGGAGGGCTAGGATTATAGATGTGTGCCACCATGCCCACCTTGTAATGATCTTTATAAGTTTGGTCCTCAGCTATTTACTAACTTAGCCTTCTCCATCTCCATCTTTTGGCCCATGTAATTAAATGTAGGACATTTCAGAATTTTTCTCTTAATTTTAGTTAACACTTCAATAAAGCTGTACAAACAACACCAAAAAGTGTGCTAGAGGTTGGTCATGGTGTTACACAGTCAGTCCTAGATGCTCAGGAGGCAGAAGTGGGAGGATCATTGAGACTAGTAGTTCCAGGATGGCCTGAGAGACATATCAAGACCCCATCTCACAAACAAACAAAAGTACACTAGAGACTGAAGTAAGTAGTAAATCCAATGACAGGGGTACTCCAGTCAAGTGTGGTGGTGTATACCTGTAATCCCAACATTTGAGAGAGGGAGGACTAACTGTGAAATTGAAAACAGTCTGGATTGCACAGAGACCTCAAAAGCAAAAACAAAGGAGGACGGGATGGGAGCAGGGGCGCCTCTTGTATTGGGCCTTCAGTGTAACCTGCATGAGTTGTCATCTACTTTGCAGTTGAACAAGATCTTGCCTTTTCCTGGGCTTTACCATTGGCTCCAAATATTCAGAGGATGGGTTCTCCAAAAACTTAAACAGAATTATCATATGGACCAGCAATTCCATTTCTATGTATACACCACCCCAAAAGTGAAAAGTGGGAGCTAAACAAGTGTCAGTATGTTTATGCTTCTAATAGGTGTCCCTCCCTTCCTTGAAATCCTACATGGCAGTGTCTCTGTTTGAGGAGTGACAAGTGTTGCTGTAGCAACCATCAGACAGGGGTTCTGGGATCAGGATCCAACCTGCAGCTCAGGCAAACACATCAAGTCCCAGGAAAAAAAAACCCAAAAAACCAAAACTTTGTTTCCTGAAAGCCAGAACCCAATAGGAACTTATCTTTTGGATGAAAGATTAGTGCTCTATAAATATTAATATGAATGGCATAGTATTATGAGTTGAATGTGAAATGTCCTCCATAGGCTCACATGTTTGAACACTTGGCCCCCATCCAGCTGATAGTGCTGTTTTGAGATGTTCTGCAACCTTTGAGACATGAGGCCTAACTGGTGGATGTAGGCCACTAGGGGTGGGCCTTTGAGGGTTAGAGCCCAGCCCTCTGGTCCTGCTTTCTGTTTCCTGACATACCAAGATGTGAGGAGTTCCTCCACATGCTCCCACAACTATGGAGTTGCCTAACCATATCTTCCCTGCCCCAATGAACTGAAATCCTTCTAAATCATGAGCCAAAATAAAGCTTTCCTCCCATAAATTGCTTCAGTTAAGTATTTTGTCATGACAGGAAGAATAATTAACACACATAGTAAGGCTACCACTTACCAATTCATTCCTTTCCCAGTAAGTGTAGACGGAATCTATGTACCTTGTCATCTATCAAACCAAAGCAGAGCATAGATGAAATGTTGAATCCTCACTTCTTAGTTTGCTGTTGCTATTAAACTGTTGAGTTCCCGAAGCAAACATTTTCATGTAAAGTGTTCTCTTACTTTCTCATTCTGTGATAAAATACGCTGACAAAAGCAACTTAAGGGTGAAAGGGATTGTTTTGACTTATAGTTCCTGAGGGATACAGTCCATCATGTCGGGAAGACACGGCAAACAGGCAGGGAATGGCCTCAGGAGCAGGAAGCTGTCTGGTTACACTGCTTTTACACACAGGAAGCAACCTTTGAGCATCCAGTGATCTACTTCCTCCAGCAGGACTCTACCTCTTAAAGGCTTCACAACCTTCCCAAACAGTGCTACCACTTGGGGATCAAGTGTTCAAAGCTGTAAGCCTGTGGGGTACATTTCACAATACAACTACAAGTATTAACCAGCCATAGCCAGTGATTTGGGAAAATAATCACCATAACACCCCACAATTCTTTATTGTGAACTGAAAATTGTTGATGTTATCTTCTTTGCATGACTGAAGGATAAGAAATGACATGAGTATTTAATTTTATACATAGTTTTAGCTTTTGCTTCAGATTTGAGAAAGTAAATTCTAATTTAATTTCTAGGTAATTTAATAACTTTAGCACATGTTATTTATCCTTTTTTCCCATCTCATCTATTTTGTTCACAGTAAAACAAGTCACTCCCCTGCAGAAATGAGTGGTGTCTCACCCTCTGGACTCCCCAAAAGATTTCAGGTTTGGAATTCAAGGGGGACACTAAAGCAGATTGTCCTTTTTGGTAAGATATTTATTAGAAAAGTTATTAATGCTGTGGGCAGACAGCATGGTGGGGGCTCTGAGGGGTGTTCAGGCCCATGAAGCAGAGTGGATGTTCCTCCTCATAGGTCTCAGAGGAAGGGGGAGGTTTCACGTGGTCAGGTTGTCTCTGATACTTGGGGAGGAGGTAAAAGTGGGGGGAATGATGGGTGTGTGTGTGTGGGAGGAGGGGTACTTTTCATTGAGATGTACACATTATACTGGTGGGGGAATGTGCCACCACTGGTAGCTCTCTGATGTCCTGGAGTCTAGCAACTTGAGGTCTGTGAAATTCCCTGGGAAACCAACCATGACACCTACATTCTTCTGGAATCTGGACACCTGGGAAGCCTATAGGGTTAGTGATTCACACATGGGCTCTTGCTAGGGTACTTGTCCTTTCCTTTATAGGGCCTGTGCTTGGCCTGAGCTGCAATCTGGTTTGGATTCAAACACCCCACTCAGCTCTTGCCTTGTGATCTTCTGTGAAAGAATTCACATGAGACACACAGAGTATAGTGTAGAAGACAGGCAGAGTTTATTACACCATGAAGCAGGGCACCTTCTCAAAAGGACAGGTCAAGGGCCAAAGGAAATGTTGTGCAGATGTATACTTTAGGTAGGATTTATACTGTTTTTAAAATCTGTAGATCAAGCAGCTTGCCTGAGGGACTCTCTCCTGCCCAGGTGGTTGGCAGTCCTGTTTGGTTTGACTTTTACTGGAAAGGGCAATGTTATGTCTTGGTTATTTGTGGGAAAGCCTCCTGTAGACAGCAAACTTATAAGGCTCCTGAAATCATGTTGGGATAGTTATCCACTAATTACCTTCCAGGCTGTTTAGGGTGTTATGTCTCCTTCCAGGGGTAGAGAGCTGGCTCAGGCCCCATTCTTCTGTTCCAGTCCTTGGTTTTATACGCCATTGACTATGGGGAAGGGTCCAGTCTCAATGTCCTCCAAACTTGCTAATTTCTAACTAGCAATCTAACATTCAAGTTGAAATTGGTGGTGCCACACCTGTAATGCCAGGACTTGGGAGGCTGAGGCAGGAAGATTATGAGTTTGAGGCCAGCCTAGGATACATAATGAGATCCTGCCCCCAAAAAGGAAAGAAGGGCAGGGTGTGGTCGTGCACACCTTTAACCCTAGCACTCAGGAGACAGAGGTAAGTGGATTTCTGAGAGACTGAGGCCTGCTTGGTTTATATAGGGAGTTCCAGGCCAGCTGGGGCTACAGGGAGAGCCTATCTCAAAAAAGAAGGAAGAAGTCTCAGGAGTCATAGTGTGGTGGCTTGAGTGTCAGGGTACTTGAGCTCCTGTGAACTCAGGAAGAGACAGATGATTTTATACCTTGGCCCAGATATATACAGGGCCTGGGACAAGTAAGCTTTTAGCTTTTTTAATTTATTTTTATTTTATGTTTATGAGTGTTTTGCCTAAGGCACCTGTGTCATGCAATGCCTGTGGAACTAGAAGAGGACATTAGCTCCCCTAGAACTGGAGTTCAGATGGTTGTTGGCCACCATGTGGTTGCTGTGAACCAAACCTGAGTCTTCTACAAGAGTAGTCAGTATTCTTAACCATTGAGCCATCTCTCCAGCCCCTATTTTTATTTTTAAAGGATATCTTTTATTTATTCTTTGACAATTTCACAGATGTAAACAATGCATCTTGATGATATGAACTCCCAACTTTTACCTACTACTCTTCACAGAAACTCCTTTTCTGTCCCATTCCCCCAGGAACTCCCAACTTTCCTCCTATTTCCCCCATTTCTTTCTCCCACTCCCCCCCAACCTTCAACTCCCCTCTCTCACTCTCCCCAGAACCCCAACACCCCCCCCCATTCCTTCCATGGTCTCTCATAGAGATCCACCTGCCTCTGCCTCTCAATTGCTGGGATTAAAGGTGTATGTCATGGTGCCTCTGGAAATGAGTATTTATTTATTTATTTATTTATTTATTATTTATTTATTTATTATTTATCTGGCAATGTGGTAGTTTGAATGAAAATGAAAATGTCCTCCATAGGGTGTTCACATATTTGAACAATTGGTCCCCAGTTGGTGGTAGTGTTTGGAGAAGCTGTGGCACTTTAGGATGCGGAGACTTGTTGGAATCACAGAAGGAAGACTTTGAGGGTTCATTGCCTCATTTCTCTTCCAGTTCCTCTGCTTCCTGTGTGATGAAAAGAGCTCCAGCTGCCTGTCGTCATGCCGTCCCCACCATTAGGGACCACGCCTTTGGAATGTAAGGTAAAATAAATCATTGCTTTCATAAACTACTTATGATATTTTATCACAGTGGACAAGAAATGAATACAGCAAGATCTTGCTATTTAGCCCTGGCTGGCCTCAAAACTACTATGTATCCCAGACTGGCTGTGAATCCATTATCCTACTCAGCCTCCTGTTTATTTTGCACTTGAAACTAATAAATTTTGGCCTCAACTTTCTTTGATTTATTATTGACATAAGAAGCATTTACCAAGTCAAAGTCACTCCTTGGGAGGAATCGTACCGTAAATTTTTTGGTTTCCTGATGGGGCTTCATGGTAGAGCACTTGTCCAGCACATGCAAGTCTCTGAGTTCCATCTGCAGCACCACAAAACAAAACAAAAAACAAAACTTATTCTGTTTCTCATACTGGGCATTTTTTCCCTTTCTTGTGCTTTCTTTTCTTAGACTAGCTATAAACCTGCAAACGTCTCTACCATTCTAAAAATAACTCAGCCACTAAATCATAAGGCCTATCTTGGCTCTGCTTTTTCCTTTACTATCATGTTTTCTTTTTCTTTTGTTAAAACATGTGAATAAAAGTTCCTAGAAAAAAACTTACATCTTCAAACAGAGCCTGCTACAAAGTTGATCAACTGATTAGAACTTCAATGACTGTGGAGAGTTTGGAATGTTGCAGGTCCAGAGCATAATTACAATTCATCTTGAACTATTTTCAGCCCACTAAATAGCCATTCCTCACCCACCTCTGTGTCTGACTTAACATTCTGTGATTAACAGATAAAAACCTGTTGGAATGTATTAACTTAACAAAGTCCTAGCTTCCACCAATCTAAAGTCTGAGTGTCATCAGATAGCATCTGAGGCCTATAGCTGAGGATTGTTGTTTGCTGTAACCACCTACTTAATGTTTTCACCAATGTATGTGAAAAGTGCCTTGATTTACAACTTTCTTTGTTCTGTTACCGTAAAAACTTCATGAAACTACTTTCATACTGGAACATGGAATTTGGGGTGACTTAAATCTATGTTCTTTGGTCATGGTCATTCATATTTGGCTCCAGGATAAACTATCTCAACTATATTTCTTATCCCCTTTTTGGAGAGAGTTGTGCTTTTGTTTTGACAAGTATTCTCTCTCTCTCTCTCTCTCTCTCTCTCTCTCTCTCCCTCTCTCCCTCTCTCCCTCTCTCCCCCCTACCTCCCTCCCTCCCTCCACCTCACCATACATGTGGAGGTTAGAAGACTGCCTATGGGAGCTGCTTCTCTCCTTCCACCATGTGGATCACAGGAATCTAACCCAGGTCCTCTGGATTTTGGCCACAAGCACCCTTACCTGAGCCATCTTGCTGGCCTTTTTGGATTTTTAGGGGACAGGCTTTCCCTGTAGCTGGCCTGGAACTTGCTATGTAAATCAGGTGGGCCTCTTACAGAGACCTGCTTGCCTCTGCTTCCTGAGTGCTGGAATTAAAGGTGTGTGCCACCACTCCTGCCCCCAGTTCTGTTTTTTTTCTTTTAGTAAATAGAAATATGGTATGCTTGTATCATGATGGTGGCCCAGAAATTAGGAAATTTGTCTTGAATTTATGTCCTCAGCTTATCAACAAGCACCCTTATCCATTGAGCAATCTTACTGCCCCTACCATCACATTTTCTAACATATTTTCTTCCTTTTAAAATTTTTCTTTCTTGACAGGTGTGGTGATGCATTCTTTTATCCCAGCAGGGCAGGCAGATCTCTGAGACTGAGGCCACCTTGGTCTATATAGTAGTGAGTTCCAGGCCGGCAGTCTTTTTTTTTTTTTCCTTCTTATTTCATTAAAGAAAATTAATTGCATTTTTGTGTGCATGTGCAGATGTGTGATGTACTTTGTGTGTGTGTGTGTGTGTGTGTGTGTGTGTGTGTGTGTGTGTATTTGTGTTGCAGGTGAGGGCATGTGGAGGCCAGAATATACCTCAGGAGTTATTATTCCTCAGTAACTATACACCTTGTTTTTTGAACTGTGAAAAAACTGCTGCGCTAAAGCCAGTTTCCACCTTGTTATTTGAGAGGGCTCATTAAGGGAAAACTACTCCTTCTGATCAAGAGAATGGAGTTTCTGGCCTGGGTTGAGACCTAACATTTCAGTTGGGCTGGTCAGTCACCTGGCTAAGGGACCACCCCTCAGGAAGACAGATTCACCTTAAGCCATGCTAAAGAAATAGAAGGAATAATTAGCCTTTAATGAGATGATATACTTTTCCTTCCCAGAAATCTCATCTCCAGTGCAGTCACTTATGGAGTTGAATTACTTAGAAAACCATAATTTCCTTCTTCTTTTCTATCTTGGATGCTGGTCAGAACCCATGTGTACTTTCTCTGGTACTTTGGGCTTTTCCACTCTTTCCCTGAAGCCCTCTGCCCTGCTTTGTAAACTATTTGCTTGTCACGGGGCTGACCTCCACGCAGACTTAACTCAAATATCATGACTTTCTCTGTCCCTCCTCTCCATCTCTCCAATGTGAGTGACTACTGAGGTTTACAGTTTGCCTGCCTTGGAGTTTTCTTTTTTAAAAGATATTTATTTGTCTGTTCACATTTTATGTGTATCAGTGTTAATGCCTGCATTATGTAAGTGCACCCAAGTTGTGCAGGGTCTGTGGAAGCCAGAAGAGGGTGTTAGATCCCCTGGAACTGGAGTTATGGGTGGTCGTTAAACACTATGTGGGAATCAGGGTCTTCTTCAAGAGCAGCCAGTGCTCTTAACTGCTGAATCATCTCTCTAGCCCCTGAGGTTTTCTTTTAAACCCTAATAAAATTGTCCTCAAGTTTCTTTCTGAATCCATTCTTAAATTCTTTTATTACTGAGACTAAGAGCCATGAGAGGGAACCTCAGTTTCCATGGTAACATGTGGCACCCCCAGGTGGGGCTCCCTAAAATTTCTGTAAACACTGGGACCTGGGGCTTGCTGATTAGGCTAGGCTGGTGAGCCCCAGGGAGCCTCCTGTCCCTATTTTTCTAGCACTGAGATCACAAACCACCAGTCCAGCTTTTTATGTGGTTGCTGGGGTTCAAACTCAGGACTGAGTTATCTCCCCAGCCTTTAATATATTTTCTTCATACTCAAACTTCTGGAATGAATAGTTTGACCCTCTGAATTTCTGATGTTTTATGGGTTTTATGCATGAAAGATCAAAAGTCTTGTTTGGAAAAATTTAGACTTCTTTCCTTTATAAGGCCTTTAATATTCTAATGAGCATTACAAAGATCCAAAAAGGAGGCATAGAACTCAGTGTTTACCAATGCTTTAGACTGAAAACCAGTCACCCTGCCCCAAATCACCTAGAGCCTCCTGTTGCTAAACCCAGTGTATCAGAGAGTAGCAGTGTTATGACACACAGAGAGGCTTTTAGCAGAAGAAACTGACATGCCAATGTCACTAGCCATTACTGTTTTTTGCACAGTGTTAGAAGTAAAATCCAAGGTCCAAGGCCCCCATCAATACCTCACAAAGAACACAGACAAAATGAAGATAACTTGGGCAAGGCAGAGTTTACTTTTGCAAAAGAGTGTATTGCATGGTCAGTCAGATCCACCAAGCACATAGGACGGGAATCTTGGTAGGCTTTTATCCTTAATGCAAGAGTACTGTGTCTTTTCTCCGTTGATTGGGTTCCACCCTCACAGCCTTTCCCAATTGGCTAGTTTAAAAAGAATCTGAACAAAGGGAAGAGTTCCACTGCCCCAGGACATCAGGCTCAAGAATACATCAGGACCTTTCCTTTTTTTTTTTTGGTCTTTTTGAGACACAGTCTCCCTGTAGGCCCAGCCATCCTGGAACTCACTATGTAGACCAGACTGGCCTTGAACTCACAGAGATCTGCCTGCCTCTACCGGGATTAAATATGTTCATCACCATGCCTGGCTAAGAATGCATAAGGGAATTTCCTTAAACCAAAGTCTTACAGGGTATGGTGGAGTGAAAAGATTAGACTCCCTTGTAATAAACCAAGTTCCAAGTTTTACAAGGTTTGAAAGAAAAGACTAATATTTACAACAAAGACTGAGTCACGTTGAAGTGGACTCTCTTGACTAAGGAAGAATCCTTGAGCAGTCCTGTTAGTGACAGAGCTGCAAGCTGTCTGTGGAGAGAATATAACTCATTTATTTACTCATTTCCTATTAGCTAGGGCTGGGGCTTGCTGAAAAGACAGTTATAGGTGGATATAGGAATATGGAGGGCACCTGCTAGGAATTCCATGTTCTTGTGTCCTGGAGCAAGGAACTGGACTAGAGATCTATGGATAGTGGTAGAAACAGTTTATTAAGGGAGAGAGGTACTTCCGAGGGTGGAAGTGGGCTAGAGCTGGATTAAAGGTGAATGGTTTATAAAAGATTGGAACTTTTATAGCCTAGTAGTAGGGCTTTAGGGTAATTTGAAAAGTATACACTTTTCCTGCCTGTATGCTCTGTTAACTGTTAGGCTTTGTAGGGAGGGGTCATTGGCTAATCTTAAAAAAGTATTTATTTGGGGCTGGAGAGATGGCTCAACGGTTAAGAGCACTGACTGCTCTTGTAGAGGACCCGGGTTCAACTCCCAGCACCCACATGGTGGCTACAAACCATCCTTAACTCCAGTTCCAGGGGAATCCGAAGACTTCTGACCTCCGTGGCATTGCATGACACGGGTGCACTCACATACATGCAGGCAATACACTCATATACATAAAATAAAAATAATAAATAAAATATTAAAAAATATTTATTTATTTATAGATTGATTATATGTGTATGATGATTAGAAAACTTGTGAGATTTGATTCTCTCCTTTTCACCATGTGGATCTTAGGGATTGAACTCAGGTCATTAGTTTTAGCAGCAAGTGCATTTACCCACTGAACCATCTTGCTGGCCCATCATATGCCAATCTTGATGCCCCTCTTCCCCCTACTCTCCTGCCACAAGACCTCATGCCTTTTCCTGTATCTCAGCTCGCTGGAGGTGACAGTGACACTTTGTCTAGAAGCCACCCATCTTTCTGGGAGGAATAATAAGAATGCTCAACACTTCTCTTTGTTGTTTAGTCAGGGTCCTTGAGCAGCTCAGAAAACAGCTGTTTCTTCCCTCCTGGTCTCTGAACAAATGAAAAATAATTAAAAAGATGAAAGAAATAAAATCAAATGGAAAATGGAACCTTTCCTTTATGGCTGATAAAGACATGGTTGGAAGTGTGGTGTATCTGTTGGCGACATTGACCTGCTCATGATAAGGTCGAGCATTGTATAGATTTACTGGCATCTCTGACTCCAAATGAATTAGTCATCTAAGCCTGCTGCTCTCACTCCTTTATTTTTCTGGAATCTTGAGCCTTTCTGCTTGCAATAGTGATGTTTTCTAGGGCTGCTAAAAACAAAGCACCATAGATTGGGTGTCTTAAACAACAGAAATGTATTGTCTCACAGTTCTGGAGGCTAGAGGTGATTGGCAATTTGACTGGGTTAAGAAACATTTCTGGATGTGTCTGTGGGGATGTTTCCAGAGACTACTAGGTCCTGAGGGCTCTTACCTAAAGAATGATTTAAACCATCAATGTATTTTTATAAAGTGAATAGACTATTGAGAAGTGGTGGAACTATGGAAAATGGGACCTAGTTAGAGGTAGGTTACTGGGTTCCAGCACAGTGATGTCCTCTGCCTCACCAGGGGCACAGGAACACAGAAGCAAGTGCCCATGAACTGAATCCTTTGAAACTATGAGAAAAATTAATATTTTCTCTTCTTAAGTTGTTGATGTCAAACCTTCTATCACAGGGAATTACAGAACTGACTGACACACTAGCTGTCTGAGGTCAAGCTGTTGGCAGGGCAGGTGGTTTCCTTCTGAGGGCTGAGAGGCTGGTCCTATAGCTGGCAATCTTTGGAGTTCCTTGTCTTGTAGAAGCATCATCTTCACATGCCATGCTCTTTGGATATGTGTTTCTATGTTCAGATTCTTTTATAAGGATACCGGATACAATAGATTAGGAGCCCAACCTAATGACCTAATTCTGAGGGGGTATACAATTGAGGAAAAGTGCAGAGGAGTGGCTACGATGGACTTTGTATCTGAATCTGACAGAACTGGCCAGGAATGGAAGTGTTCTTGTTGATCTTCTGTATAGGTTACTGGGAACATGCTACTGGGGAATACATTCTCCTTGGAGAATTCCATCTACCCTCTTCTCTCCCTTCCTTCCTCCCTCTCTCCTTTCTGGCAGCTCAGGCTATGCACATGTTCATATGTGTGTGACTTAATGTGCACATGTGTACATGTGTGAGTGAAAGCCCAAGGACAACCTTGGCTGTTGTTCCTCAAGTGCCCTCCGTCTTTTAATTAATTTTTTTGAATTACATTTTACTTATTTAAATGTGTGTGTGTGTGTGTGTGTGTGTGTGTGTGTGTGTGTGTGTGTGTGTGTGTGTGTATGCCACAGAATGTGTGTAGAGGTGAGAGGACAACTTTTGGGAGTCAGGTCTCTCCTTCCACCATGTGGGTCTTGAGGATCAAACTTGGGTCATCAGGCTCAGCAGGAACTGCCTTTACTCACTGAGTTATCTAGCCTGCTGGGCACCTTTAAATTTTTATGACAGGCTCTCTCATTGGCCTGCACCTTATTGATGAGGTTAGGCTGACTGACTAACGAGCCCCAGGATCTACCTGTCCCTGCTTCCAGCAGTAGCATGACAAGCATGCATCACCACAGCTCGCCTTTTTCTTGTGGGTTCTGAGGATCAATCCTCATGCTTACAGGGTAATCACTTTACCAACTGAGCTGTCTGCATATCTGGCCAGTCCCTATTTCTTACTTAGTTTACTGTCGCTGTTTATTCTTTCTAGAATTTTAGCTCTGTAAGGGACCGTGTATCTCATTCAACTTTCTTTCTTGTTTCTTCATCTTCATTGTTTACCTTTTGGTGCTGGGACTTGAACCCAAGGCCTTGGGCAACTTGTCTGCATTTCTGTCTCAGGGCACTGCCTAGTGGCTGATCCACAGAAGCTGCTCCACAAGCATTTGGTGAACAAATGAGTGAGTATCCTGATCAAGTTACAGAAGCTTCCTGAGAACTTTGGGCCTATTCTCTCTTAGTAAAAGAACTAAGCCTGAGCTAATCCATGCAGAGCACTCTGGCCCAGTACATGACACATTGTATGTGGTATGTAGTAAACCTTACTTCTCTTCCATGTTTTGAGCTATGCATAATAAGCACATAGTGTTTCTGATGATTTTTTTTGAGATAATCTCCCTCTAGGCCCAGTTGACCTGGAACTCACTATGTAAGACCTTAATCTCACAGAGATTCACCTGCCTCTGCCTCCCAAGTGCTAGGATTAAAGGAATGTGCCACCATGCCTAGCCCTTGATTAATTTTTGATTATCAAAAAACTCTTCAGCAAATCTAATGTACACATCAACTAGTTCTCAGCTTAGGCATCAGCTAGAGAGCGTCCTGCAAAGACAGGTTCCCTGGGCTGTCTCCTGGAGACAATGATTCTAGTGATATGTATCCTGAAGCATATTAAGATTTGTGAATCAGAGGCTGGAGAGATAGCTCAGAGGTTAAGAGCACTGGCTGCTCTTACAGAAGTCCTAGGTTCAGTCCCTAGCACCCACCTGGCATCCAACAATAACCATCCATGTTCTAGGGGATCCGATGACCTATTCTGGTCTCTGTGGGCATATGTGTGCACTTACATCCATACAGGAAAATCACACATACACATAAAATAAAAATAAATAAAAATCTAAAAAGTTGTGTATCAGTGAGGTAGAATACACAGCAAAGTGCATATTAGCTGTTGGAGAATATGTGGAGAATGATCCATCATAGCTGTTTTTCCAGTTTGGAATAAGTAAGTTTATTAATAAAACAGCAAGCAGCAGAAAGATAGTAAAGCATCAGATCAGATACTTAATCCATCCAGCGGAAACTGCCTGGGAAAGTCCCAGGAACCAAACAGTTACCTGGAGCATCTGGCCCATGAAGAGGGTCCCAGACAGAACTTCTTTTCTGGGTGAGAGTTCCAATTAGCTATCTCCACCACAGGTATTTTGATATCATGGGATAAACAGTAGCTGAGTCTTTCACTCTGGGAATGCTTTACCTCCCAGCTGTGTTCAAGAACAGACTTTTTTAAAATGTTTTGATTCTTTGAGAATTTCATGCAATGTATTTTGATACAATTCAGATCCCCTCCCATCTCAATCTCTACCCTGCTATTACCCACCCTGACTTCATAGTCTTTATTATTATTTTTCTTTATTTTAAGGCCTATCAAGTCTAATTTGTGTTCCCCAAATTCTTTTGGATATAGGTCTATCCCTTTGGGTTTGATCAACCTAGCCAGCATCACACCCTTAAATAAAACAGACTCTTCCTCTCGCAGAAGTTATCAATCGCCAAAGATCCTTAGCTAGGGTTGGGGCTTCTTGCCCACCTCCCAGACCCATGCTGGGTTTTCGTCTGGATTGGCCTTGTACAGGTTTGTGCATGCTGTCACAAGCACTGTGGGTTCATATGTGCAGCTGAAGGGCACAGTGTTTTTACTTTAACAGTCTACTCTCGTTCTGTTCTCAAGAACATGGTACTCTTGGGCTGTTTTGTTTGCTTTCTGTTTTAGACAGGGTCACACTATGTAGCCCTGGCTGGCCTGGAACTCACTATGAAGACCAGGCTGGCCACAGGCTCACAGAGATCCCCTTGCCTCTGACTCCTGATTAAGAGCACCTATTACTATACCCTGCTTCTCTTGGACTGCTTTGCTGTTCTTTATCATTCTCACTGTATTTAGGGGGAGCCCATTCCCAGACAAGTGGTCTTGGAAGACACACTAAGACAAACATGCTCAAGTCTGAAGTGAGGGAACTAACCCCCATCTCACTCCAGAACCAGTTTCTCAGTGAGCTTAAACAGTACATGATAACTTCCTAATATACTGTATATTACATGTTTGTTAGTTCTTTAGCAAAATAGAATTAATAGGAAAAAGAGAGACAGGAAAGAGCGGGAGAGGGAGAAAGAATACGAGGTGAAGAGGTCTAAAGTTTATATCAGGTCAGCAGACTGGAAATAAGTTGCTACTAATGTCTGGAATCCAAATACCTCAGGATAGAAACTGAGGCAGGGTTTCTCTGATGCAGACTTGATGAAAAGAAATCCCTTCTACTTTGGAAAGTCAGTATTTTAAAAATTTTTTTGTTGTTTTTTTGGTTTTTGAGACAGGGTCTTTCTGTTAGCCCCAGCTGGGCTGAAATTCACTATATACACCAGGTTGGCATCAGTTTCACAGATCTATCTATCTATCATCTATCAATCATCTATCTATCTATCTATCTATCTATCTATCTATCTATCTATCTATCTATCATCTATCTATCTATCATCATCTATCTATCATCTATCTATCATCTATCTATCTATCTATCTATCTATCTAATCTATCATCTATCTATCTATTATCATCTGCCTTTGCTACCATACCCAGTGGAATGATCAAGTTTTGAAAGGTTATGGAAAACTTTGACGACTCTGGAAGGGTACCAAATTTGAGGCAAGACCCTGTCTCAAAAACTTTTTAATTTTGAAAAAAAAATTTTAAGGGGTAGATGGTACATTTGGTGTTTCTACCATCCCAGTCTGTTTACAGAGAGCCTATAAGTAGAGTCCGTATTCCTTCCTGCTTCCTTACACCACAAGAGTTCAGAACAGATTGCCTTATTTTTCTTTTATTTCTTCTCTGATTCTTCAGAGATTCCATTCTTTACAGGTAGGCGAAAGTTCCTATTTATGATTATCGAGACAGGGTTTCCTTATGTAGCCCAAACTGGCCTCAAACTCTATCCTCCTATCTCGGCTTCTGGAGTGCTGGGATTACGGTTGTGAGCTACCTTATCCAAATGATCTTTCTAATCATTAGCGACTGCCTGGGCAGGCAGATCTGGAGCAAGCGTCTCATTAAAATAAATCTGTGCATCATCTTCCATGCATATGATCACTATATCATTCAAAGTCCAGAGAAGCAAAAGAAAGAAAGGAAAAAACAAGTCAATTTCAGACCTGCTACTGTGTGCCAGTCACTGCCCTGAAGGCTAGGTATGCAGTGACAGCAAAACCTGGCTTCTACCCTCTGTTGCCTGGATGACTTGCCTGAGGTAGTAAAACAAAGGAACTTTGTGAATTCAGAGGAAATGGAGAAAAGTTAGCTTCTGAGATGCTCACAAGAAGTTACTGAGATTTGTAATAAAGCTACACACGGCACTGTTTCAGCAGGAAACACTTTGTGCTTTGCTCACAGCAGACCTGTAGCTGCTCTGCTCTGATTTCTCCAGACTGTCTGTGTCCAGTAGATGGTGCCAAATGACTGGTTGCAGCCTGGTGGCTTCAGCTCCCCTTTGGAAAATCCATGATGTGCTTACATGAAGTCAGCATCTTAAGGAAAGTGTTCATATTGCCAATTTGCTCATATTGCCAATTTGCCAATTTAATTTGCTCCATTTTAATGAAACACATGTAAGCAAAATAAGAAATAGACAAGAAGATAGCCTCCCTTTCTGGAAATGGGAACAGAGGTCAGATAACTCATTAAAACAGCACCCCAGTACAGACTGGCACAGGGAACTCATGGGAATGTGACTGTATGTATATGTGTGTATGCATGCATGTGAGTGTACATATGTGTATGTATGTGTGAGGGTGCACGTTTGTTATGAATGTGTGTGTATTCATATGTGAGCATGTGTTTATGTAAACATGTAGGTGTATGTGTATTGTGTGCATGTATATATATTGTGCATATATATGAGTGCATGTTAGTGGACACATGTGCATACACATATGGCTGTATGCATAATATATGTGTTTGTACTTAAAATATTTTTATTTTATGTGTATGTGTGAGTTCCTGTATATATGTATATCAAGTGTGTGTTGGTGTCTACTGAGGCCAGAAGAGGGCATCAGATCTGCTGGAAATGTAGAGGCAGTTGTGAACAACCATATGGATGCTGAAACTGGACCTGGGTCCTCTGCAAGAGCAGCAAGTGCTAACCACTGAGTCATCTGTCCAGCCCTGTATTTATACTTTTGAGAGAAATTAAATGGTGGGGAATGAAAGTGATGAGAAATTTTAAAAGAGACAATAGTGTAGAAAAACCTATAAGGAGAATTTAAAAATTGGAGAAGTATGGGAGGGGGCATGTGTTGCAGGTTTGCTCGTGGGTCCAGCCCACAAGGGACTGCAGGGAATGAGGGTTCTGGCTGAGGTGGGGGTGAGTGGTGTGGAGTCAACACACAAACACTGGGAGTCAGGTGGAAGCAGGCAGTAGGCGAGGTGCTGCAGACTAGTTTATTGCTGGAAAGGGTGGGCCTTATATATCTCTCCCTCTGCCCCCAGTGTCCCATAAGCTGGTGTGTCACTCCCTGATAGATCCCCTCATCCAGGTCACTTGCATCATCAGTCTCGAGATCTGGGGGCAGATTATAGGTTGGCTCTTTTGCAGAAGCATGGGCTGCGTTCTCAAGGCAGAAGCTGTGTTCTCTAGTGTGGCCTGTGCTTAGGCCTGGCACTTCCTCTCCTACATATCCATCCCTTTTTATTATAGAAAGGTCAGTGGGAGCTGAGGTTCTTTGCCTCAACATAGTTGACCCCCACCTCAGAGGATACCCAGCTTGATGGACTGTGCCTGTCCTAGGTCATCCTGACCATCAAGATCATACCTGTCATTGACTACCAGCCCTCGAAGGGTGTGACCTCTGGAATGACCGGGTGAGGGAGGAGGAGGGCAAGAAGTTACACAGCCACTTCTTGGATGTCAGCAAGCCAGACCTGGCGGACCTGGGGTGGGGGGTCAAAGTCTGGATCCTCAAGCGTCTTGAGAACCTGATACACTAATTTACTTTGTTTTGTCTGCAGAAGTGTAAAACAAGGTATTTTATGAGCAAGAAAAGAATTAAGACTATGATACCTGTGCTGGATAGCTTTAGTGTCAACTTGACACACCTGGGTTGAGGGAGCCTCAATCGGGAAATTGCCTCTATTGGACTGGCCTGTGGCCATGTCTGAAGGGCATCTTCTTGATGAGTGATGTGGGGGGGCCCAGCCCACTGTGGGTGGTGCCACCCCTGGGCAGGTGGGCCTGTGCTCCATAAGAAAGCAGGCTGAGCAGGGGCAAAGAGAGCAAGCCTGTAAGCAGCGTTCCTCCATGGCCTGTGCTCCAGCTCCTGCCTCCA
>NW_008351634.1:899154-921363 GCF_000622305.1 Nannospalax galili | reverse complement strand
GCAGGTGGGCCTGTGTTGCATAAGAAAGCAGGCTGAGCAGGGGCCAAGAGAGCAAGCCAGTAAGCAGCATTCCTCCATGGCCTGTGCTCCAGCCTCCAAGTTCCTGCCCTGAGTTCCTACCTTGGGCTCCCTGATGAACTACGTGCGACCTGGGAGATGTAAGACAAATAAACCCTTTCCTCCCCAAGTTGGTACTGGTCAGAGTGTTTTGTCACAGCAATGAAGAACAAACTAAGACAATGCCCAAGAGTGAAATAGTAATGATCCATGAAGGGTCAAACAAAACTTTTAAGTTTGACCAAAGTTTGTTGAGGAACCCAGAGTTTATATCTAATGTCTGAGCCCATGTATAATTGAGGGAGATCATCTGGTCAGTGAGCAAGGTGGAGTAGTTGAGAAACTTTTGGCTCCAGTGGCCATGGATGTACTGTGAGAGTTCCATCCTGGCCCTAGTGAGGTTATCTACTTTGTAAGGTGTGAGACACAGGGCTTTGAACCATGGGTCACAGGTCATTAGCATCATCTATTTGACAATCACCATCTCTTTGCCAAGGCGGTCTACCTGTTGTTGGATGACAGAAATGGCCTGGAAGAGGTGTTGATTAATAAGAGATTGAGTGTGTAAGGCTGCAGAGGTTTTGGATACGACCTCATTGAGTGTTTCCACAGTAGTGGAAGATTGAGCGATAGCCACAGCAGCAGTGGCTGCAACTTCTAAGGAAAGGATAATGGCAGTGACAACTGCCATGGTAATACCAAAATCTTTTGACCCAGGGGAAGGGCTGGATAGCTGTCTGTTCCATGAGGGTGACAGCATGGAAATGAGTGGCATTAGGGATGGGAACCCAGATTGCTGTGGGTTCACGCACAAAGAGAACAAGAGAGGCAGGGAAAATCCAGCATGCCGAGAGAGTGCAGTTAACGAGCGGGCAGTTAAGGGTATCCCCCGGGTCATTCGAGAAATTATCAAGGAGCAGAGCAAATGGTGGCCAAACACAAACAGGTGAAGAGATCGAATGGGAGATGTTAACAGAGACTTCATTAGGTGTCCAAGTTGGGTCTGCAACACCCGAGGAACCCATCTCTGAGTTATCGCCCACATATGTACCATTAAAGATGGCTCCATCTAATACAAAGAAGAGAGGACTTAAATCCAGGCAAGCCACTGGCCTTCAGAGCTCCCAGCCCCTGCTCCCGACAGTGTCTTTATGCCTGGGGCCAGGGTAGACATAGGAGTAAGGTTTTGTAGAGACAAGGTGTCTCCAGGAGGCCAGGGAGGAAGCCTGCGGGCATCCATCATAATCTGTAGTAAAGAGGAGCATACTTCCAGGAGTGAGCGGGAGGCAGTGTTCCCATGGAATAGGAAAGTGCAATGTGGTGGGAAGTTTATGGGTGGGAGGGTACTGGGTCCATGGAGGATGACTGACCCTTGGGGGGGAGGGGTGGTGGCCCCAGGGGGCATGAAGGACACTGTAGTCTCAGAAGTGTCTTTTACTAAGGGAGACCAGATTTTGGGGCCCCATAAGGAGCCCTGGCTCCAGTTTCCATGAAAGTCACCTGTTGTGATGTTAAAGAGGGAGTGACAGTGAGAGACATTAGGGGAAGAGGAGTTAAGGACTGGGCTGGTGCAGAGCAATCCTGCAAGGGACCATGTGCCATTTATGGGAATGGACATGAGTCAATTCCATGGTGGAGAGACAGAGGGATTCATTAGTAGTAAAGAGAACCGGGAAAGAGGGTGACTGTTCATCTACAGGGAGGATCAGAGGTGGTAAGGGGACCAGTGCTGAGAGATCTGAAGCCTGGGGAGAAGCACAGCCAAAGGACAAAAGGGTGCCAAAGATAACTGTATTAGTCAGGGCTCTCTAAAGAAACAGAACCGGTAGAATGAATATACATATATGTATAGAGATTTATCAGCTTAGCTCACAGTATAAAGTCCGAGTAGTCCAACAATGGCTGCACCACACTGGAGAGGCTGAAAATCCATAGTCACTCAGTCCACAAAGCTGGATGTCTCAGTAGTCCCAATCTGGTGCTGAAGGTCTGACAAATTCCAAAAGATCAGCTAGTCTTCAGTCTACAGCAGCAAGATGAACTCACCAGAGAGAGAGAAGGCAAGCATCAAGAAGCCTGGCATTCTCCTCTGCCTTGGCCTTTTATACCAGCTGCCATCAGAAGGTAACACCCACATTTAGGGTGTGTCTTCTGGCTTTAGATGATCCAATCAAGAAGATCTCTTTTATTTCAGTTAATCCCAGATTCAGTCAAGTTGACACCCAGGATTAGCCATCACAATAACAAAGCCAGAAAAGGATGTCATGGCTTATCAAACTCATGGTCGGGCCGATCTCCAGATACGCTTCCATAGCTGGTTAGATGTCTCTCAATGGAATCCAGATGGGGGTTGTAGCATCTTGTGGAAAAATACAAGTGTATCCTCATCCTCATGTCAGGACGGGGGCTGGTTTCTGTCACACGGATGAAATGGGATCCCTCCATCTAACTAGTGGCAGAAGCGTAGCCCGAGGCAAGAAGGACCAATGTTTGTATGCTGCACTGAGACCCCGGTCATCAAACATGAGGAAATTAAGGTGGAACAAAACCTCAGTAAGAGCCAGGTGAGGGTTGCATTTGGCCTCAGCTGAGGGGCTTTTAGCCAGGAGGCACTTAAGTGTCCTGTTGGTCCTTTCGACAATGGCTTGTCCTTGTGGGTTATAGGGAATACCAAAGGTATGTTTGATTCCCCAGGAGGAAACAAATTTATTGAATTCTTGAGAGGAATAAGCAGGTCCATTATCAGTCTTAAGCACCCAGGGTACGCCCATGATTAACATGGCGGGTTTTATAGCTTTAATGGCATGTATAGTCTTTTCCCCTGAAAGCTAAAGCATAAGTAAGGGAGGAGCATGTGTCAACTATAACATGAATGAATCTCAATTTCCCAAAAGGGGGATAGTGAGTCACGTCCATCTGCCAAATGGCATTGGGTATCAAACCATGGGAATTCACTCCTCCCCTGTTAAGGGGCCCGAGAGGAATGAGTGGGACATGGGTAGCACATGAGCAGACAAGGTGCTTGCATTGGGACACGGGGATTTCTGGGAGGAGTTTATGAATACTCTGAGAGAACAGGTGGAATTGTTGATGTAAAGCTCTTGCTTGCTCTAAGAGGCTGGACTGGACTGTCACGATCAGGGCATCTGTGGTGGCATTCCCCTGAGTTAGGATTCTGGGAAGGGTGGTATGTGAGCAGATATGTGAGATGTACCATGGGTGACTTCTATTGTCTAGGCATTCCCGTAGCTTGACCATAGTGAGGTGGAGTGGGGTGGAGGAGTTTTTAACTTGAGAAAAGGCGATGACCTTAGCCACCTGAACAGCATAGGCGCTATCAGAAAAGAGATTTAGGGGTTCATTCTGGCACTCTGCTAAAGCTTTAAGTATAGCAAGAAGTTCTCCCAACTGGACAGAGCCAGGATTAGGGATGATGTGGGTGATGTCCTTTTTTTCAGTACGATGTATCAGGATCCTAAAGTTCTTCTTATTAGCATCTGAAAAGGCAATGGTCACTTGGGGAATTGGGGAAGAAGAAGGAGTGCTGTGGGGCTTAACTTCAAGTGGCAATGTGAGAAGGGCCTGAATTCTTTTGTCTTGAGGCAGGTGACTGCCAATGGTGCCAGGGAAGCCTGACATCATAGTCTGAAAACTTATGGAATCAGCCCAGAGGGGCTGTAGGTTATGGAGGGGAAAGGGGAGCATAATAGCGTTGGGTTCTCTATTGAAGGTTTTTCTAGCTTGGGTGCATAGTTTGACTGCCAAGTTAAAGGCCAGATTAAACTTGGAGGAAACCTGCTGTAGCTCCGAGTATGAGAGATGGACCCAGATAAGTGGCCCAGTCTGCCAAGGGCACCAAGGAAGCCAGAAGAAGTCAATAGCACTAAAGCCTGTGGGGATTGTAAGGGCTCATACCTGTCAAGGGTTGTTGACAAGAGTAACCCATGGTCTTTTGTAACAAGGCAATGGCCGGGGGAGTTAAGTTAATCTTTGCTGAAGGGCAGGTGGGCCCTCCAAGAGAGAAAACAGCGCCCTCAATTCCTCCAAGGGAATGGGCAAGAATGGTTTAAGCCAATTTATGGTGCTACAGAGTTGTTGAAAATTGGCTAGTGTATAGACCAGCTTTGAATTAAAGGCAGGGGCCATAGGGTGTATGCCAGCTGAAATGGTATGCTCCAAAAAAGCATAAGGAGGCACCTCCTGTAGCTTATCTAAGATGATAGACAAGCCAAGGGACAATAGGCGGGAGAGTAAGTCTCTGGTTGCCTTGTGGAGAAATTGTGGGTTAGGGTGGGACAACAGAATATCATCCATGTTGTGAATAAATTGTACACTATGAGGGATGGTTGAAGTGGCTCATGAGTCAAAAAGCTGACAAATAGTAGGACTGTTTTTCATTCCCTGGGGAAGGACTTTCCATTGATATCTGAGGGCCAGCTTGTGGAAGTTCGGTTCCCAAACCGTAAAGGCAAAGTGATCACAATCTTGGGGAGCCAGTGGGGTTGAGAAGAAGCAATCTTTAATATCAAGTGATATGATATAATAATAAGGAGGAATAGCACCAGGGTGGGGCAAGCCGGCCTGTGTTGAGCCCATTTTTTTCATTTGGTCATTAATGGTGCATAAGTCCTGAAGCAATCTAAAACAGCCATTTTTCTTTTTTATAACGAATATTGGAGTATTATATTTACTAGTGGATGGTTCCAAATGTCTGAGGTCCATCTGTTCCTGGACCAAATTTTTGAGGATAGACAATTTATGTTCTATAATAGGCCACTGCTCCACCCAGATCACATCTGTCAA
The DNA here is from genome assembly GCF_000622305.1 of Nannospalax galili. Classification (NCBI taxonomy): domain Eukaryota; kingdom Metazoa; phylum Chordata; class Mammalia; order Rodentia; family Spalacidae; genus Nannospalax; species Nannospalax galili. The sequence continues at coordinate 916,503 of NW_008351634.1, read as the reverse complement.
GAGCCAGGTAAGCGCAATCGGTGTGGGAGACTCCTTAGGGGATATCCCAGGGAGAGCAGTGGCCCTTAGAATTGGGGGTGCTGGTCAGGGCTCCAATTTCTCCCAGAGAGGCCAAGTTTATCATGGCTATGACATCATCAGAAAAGGCCTGATCATCTGTGATAAGGACCACACCCATGTCCTCCAGGACATCTTGACCCCACAAGTTGCAGGGGATGTCAGCCACTATGGGAGTGAATGTACCCTTACTCCCATCTAAGTCCTTCCAGCGTACTGGGCGGATGACCAGCTTTGTGTCCTGGCTGCCCCCCACTCCCTTAATGGGCGGGCCAGGCTGATATTTTCAATGGGGGAACCGAAGAGGCTCACTCTTGGTGATGATGGTAACATCGGCTCCCATGTCCACTAGGCCCTTCACAGCGATCCCATCTAGAAATAAGGTCATTAGGGGGGGAGTGATTAAGAATCGGAAGGGTCCATAAAATCTGTGTCATTCCCCCTCTTACTTGTGGGGCTGAGGGGCGCCCCAGGTGGAGTTTAAAGGAGCCAAGTCCGATTGGGGCTGTGACCTACAATCTTTTGCCCAATGAAATCCCACTTTGCATTTGGGGTAGCGGGTCTTGGGACGAGCTCCATTGCTCAGGCAGTCCCTGTGGAGGTGTCCTGTCCTCCCACAGTTCCAGCAGCCATCTTTTGAATCAGAGGGGGTGGCCCTTCCTTGTAATAAAAACACCTCTAAGGATGTGGTCAGGGCCTCGATGGTCCTTGTTCTTGGGTCTAGGTCTCTAGTGGCGAGTACCCATTTATGAATATCATCATTGTGGATGGGCACAATAGCATTGATGGTAGGGATATTTAGGCCCTCCCATGTCAGTTGTTTGATAAGCATATCGTGGGTGGGTCCAGACTCCACCCTCTGTTCCACTGCCTTGGTTACACAGGTGGGGAGGTCCATGAAGGACTCCCCTGGATGCTGAATCAAATTGCGGAAGAATGCCTGTGGGTCACCGGGGGAGAAATATTTAAGGGCCTTGAAGGCCAGGTCACTACCTTGTTGGTAGTAAGCATGAAGGCCAATAGTGGACTGGGAAATGGGGTCAATATATTGTCCACATCCTGTGAGCATATTCAGATTAATATTAAGGCCATTTTGAAGGTAGAGACATGCCTGATTTTCAGCCTGATCGTCGTAAGCCGAATGCCAGCTCAGGAAGACTGAGGGCTCCAAAACCGCCTTTAATAAGTTATACCAATTGTAATGGGTCTGTAACTGCATGGCCCATTGGCAGAGAACTTACTCGAAATATGGGGAATCAGGGACTGATTCATTGGCGGCTTTGTGGATGAGTGCAAGGTCTGTGAGAATGGTGGGCACCCATGGCTGTTGTGCAGTGTTTGGGCCAACATTAACTGGAAAGGTAGACAATGGCTGGCAAGGGGCAGCAAGGGGTGGGTGGGCAATAGAGGGGTATAAGGAGTGGGAGGTGCATCAGAACAGGTGGAACATAGTTCCTTCCAGTGGTACTGGGGTGGTGGTGTCTCCGATTGTTGTGGCTTTGAAAGCGGGGTCTGAGGTAGAGGTAAGGGGGCCCCTTCCTCGTCTGGATCGATCTCAGGGGCTGGTTCCATATCAATCAGCGGGGGTTGAAGTGATGGCAAGGTCTACACTGGCCTGACTCTGACCATGCTTATTGTTGGCTGAAATGACTTCTTCAGGGGAGGAGGACTTAAGGCTGGCAATGATGGCCAAAAAGATCAGGACAAACGAGGCAGGGGGAATGACTCCCAATTCTACTTCCCTTTTTTGGGCCAAGGAAAGGACCCGCATCCAGAGGTCAGGATCCCACATATTCTCAGGAGAGACCCAAGGGGCCAGGTTAGTGGCTTCATCCCAGAAATTTTCAATATCTTTTGGTTTTACTTTCAGTCCCTGAGTTCTAAGGAGTGATTTGAGCACTGCTGTTTGTGGCTCCTTGCACTGTGGTGGTAAGTTGCCCATTGTGGGAAAGTCCCATGAAGGGAAACTCACCGCAAAAGTAAAAGGCAAGGGTGACTACCAAGATGGCACAAATGAAGCAAACAAGGACTGTGAGCCACTCGGATGTAAACTGCCCCAACATGAAAAGGTGTATCGGATCCAAATGTTGTGTGCCTTGTGAGGGACTTCTGAAGGCCGTGACACCTTTGGCCATATGCTCTCATGGTGTCTCTGGGACAGGTAACAGGATGACCTGAAGCCTGGGCTCTGAGTTCCAGGTGGATCAGCCCTTATGTGAACTCACCGGGACAAGCCAAGAAGGGAAAAGTGCCAACGTGGGCTTCGGGACCACATGGCAGAGTGTGCCTTCCAGATTTATCAACAAATATGACAAACAGGGTAGAGGGGACAGAGGAGGGGGCCATTTGCTCACCCTCAAGCAGCCGAATGGACAGACAAAACCCAGGGCCTACTCACCAAATGAACCGAAGTTGGGAGCATCACCAACACCGGGGGGGCCGAGAACCCTGTTCGGGTGCCAGCTGTTTCAGGTTTCCTCACAGGTCCAGCCCATGAAGGATTGCAGGGAATGAGTGTTCTGGCTGAGGTGGGGGTGAGCAGCATGGAGTCAACACACAGACACTGGGAGTCGGGTGGAAGCAGGCACTAGGCAAGGTGCTGCAGACTTGTTTATTGCTGGAGGGATGCTCAAGTAAGTATGTGAGGCAGGCCTCTTCCTACAAAAGTATTAATTATGAGAACACTAGACGACAGGATTCAATCTCTCTGTTTCTTCCAATCATTTCAAACTGTGTAAATGGAGAATTTGTGCTGGAATATGGGGAGGGGGTAGCTGCTACAGCTCACCCAGAATCAATTCAATGGAAGTCTTCATTTATAGAGATTCAAATGCAGTGTTCCCTAAGCCTCAGGCTGGCCTCAATGCACAGGGTGCCTGCTAGAGAAGGTGGGCTCCATGCTTCTGGTTCTGGGAAAGGAAACTCACAGTAGTGGAAAAGGATAAAAGCAAAGGCAAAGGTGAGTTGCAATGGCAAACAAGAGCTCACTTTCTCTTTGTAAAGCTCTTATAAGCCATTAAAACAAAGTCTTTTAATTTTGTCAAAGGCCTTTTCTGCATATAATGAAATCATGCAGTTTCTGTCCTTCACTATATTTATGTGGTGGATTACATTTACTGATTTATGCGTATTGAACCATCCCTGCATCTTGGGGATGAAGCTGACTTGATTATGGTACATGAGCTTTGTGATATGTTCTTAAATTTGATTTGCAAGTATTTTATTAATATCTTCACCAGAGGGATTAGCCTATAATTTTATTTTTCTGTTATGTCTTTATTGAGTTTTGGCATCAGGATAATACTGGCTTTATAAAAAGTATTTGAACATATTCCTTTCCTATTCTACAGAATAATTTCAGACATATTAGTGTGAGTTCTTTTTTGAAGGTCTGATAGAATTCTGAGCTGTCTTCATCTGACACTGGACCATTTTTAGTTGGGAGATTTTTAATTACAGCTTTTATCTTATTGTTTGTTATGGAGCTGCTTAAACTGCTTGCTTCACCTTGATCATTTCTTTTAGATTTTCCACTTTAGTGGAATGTAGATTTTTTTTTTTTGGTCTTTTTGAGACAGGGTCTCCCTGTAGCCCCAGTTGTCCTGGAACTCACTATGTAGACCAGGCTGGCCTTGAACTCACAGAGATCCACCTGCCTCTGCCTCCCAAGTGCTGGGATTAAAGGCATGCACTGCACCCGGTGGAATGTAGATTTTTAAAATGTGTCTTTATGATTTCCTGACTTTCCTCAGGTTCTCTTATAATGTCTTCCTCTACATCTTATTAATATGGGTTTTCTCTCTTTTGGTTAGTTTGATAAAGGTTTTTCAATCTTTTAAAAATATTATTTTTATTTTTTATGTGTATGAGTATATTGCTTATACTTAGGTAAATGCACCTGTGTTGTGCAATGCATGTGGAGGTCAGAAGAGGGTGCTGGGGGGCTGGAGAGATGGCTCAGTGGTTAAGAGCACTGGCTGTTCTTACAGAAGCCCTGAGTTTGAGTCCTGGAACCCACATGACAGCTAACAACCATCTATAACTTGAGTTCCAGGGGATCCGACACCATCTTCTGTTTTCCATGGGCACTGCATGATGCTGGGGCACTTACATACATGCAGACAATACACACTGTGCTGGATAGCTTTAGTGTCAACACACCTGGGTTGAGGGAGACTCAATTGGGGAATTTCCTCTATTGGACTGGCCTGTGGCCATGTCTGAGGGGCATCTTCTTGATGAGTGATGTGGGAGGGCCCATCCCACTGTGGGTGGTGCCACCCCGGGCAGGTGGGCCTATGTTGCATAAGAAAGCAGGCTGAGCAGGGGCCAGGGGAGCAAGCCAGTAAGCAGTGTTCCTCCATGGCCTGTGCTCCAGCTCCTGCTTCCAGGTTCCTGCTCTGAGTTCTTACCTTGGGCTCCCTTACAGGGGTCCACCCCAAGGTCCCACCCTGGAGGAACCTGCCGCGATGGGGGTCAGGGAAAGGTGAGCGCACTGTCCGCCCGTTTCACCAGCCCTCCTCGCCGATGACAATCAGACATGACAGGGAGTCTAGTCAAGCAGAACTCGTTTATTGCAGCAGGGCAGGGTGCTTATAAAGGCAGAAACTGCAGTTTGGAAATCCCCTCAGAAACTCCCTCCCCCGAATGCACCCAATCAGCTTAAAGGTCAACCTGTCACATGGGCAGGGTCCCATAGGCATCAACAATGATCACACGCTGATCACCTGCTGCCCAGGGGTGCGGAAGGACTGGCATCCAATCTGACGATCTTCAAAACAAGTCAGGCCACGCCCTGCTTACTTCCTCTGGGTGCCATTTTTGCAGGGCCATCTAGGTCCCCACACTCCCTGATGAACTGTGACCTGGAAGATGTAAGATAAATAAACCTTTTCCTCCCCAAGTTGGTAGTGGTCAGAGTGTTTTGTCACAGCAATGAAGAACAAACTAGGACACACACACATAAAATAAAAATAATAAATAAACTATTTTTTTTTTTAAAGAAGAGGATATGAGAGTCCCTGGAACTGGAGTTACAAATGGTTCTTAGTCTCTGTGTGGGTGCTGGGTCCTCTGCAAGAGCAGCTAGTGTTCTTAACTGCTGAGCCATCTCTCCAGCCCTGAGGTTTGCCAACCTTGTTAATCTTTTCAAAGAACTAACTTTTCATTTCATTGATTCTTCGTATTGTTTTGTTGTTGTTGTTGAATTTTTGTGTATTTCATAGAGAACATCTTAATCATCTTTATACCCCTTCCCCAATGGCACCTGCCATGCTCCCTCCCCTCACTGGAATTCACACATTCTGTCATTTGTATTAAGGCCTATCACGTCAGGTTAGTGTCCCTAGACATCTCTCAGTGCAAGTTCATTCACTGAGGTCTAGTCAGCCTAGTCTTCCCTTTAAGAAGATCAACACTTCCTCACCCAGAAGTAATCAGTTGCTAATAATTCTTTGACTAAGATTGGGGCCTAATGCTCATTTCTACAGCTCTGTGCTGGGTTTTTGTCTGCTTGCGTTTGCATGGGTCTTGTGAATGCTGACACCATTGCTGTAGGTTCATATGAGCAAGGTCTCAGGAGCCTGTAGAATTCTATTTCCATATGGTCATGCACCTCCTCCATGAATCTTACAATCTTTCCAACTCCTCTTCTGCAATGGTTCCTGAGACCTGTGTTGGTGGAGTTTAATATAGGAGTCCTACAGACTCTTATTCTCTAAGCTTTGGTCACTTGTGACCTTATTTTCCTGCCCCTCTGCAGACTCTTATTCTCTATGCTTTGGCCATTTGTTACCTTTTGTTTTCCTGCCCCTCTGCAGACTCTTTTTCTCTGTGCTTTGGCCATTTGTGACCTTTTGTTTTCCTGGCCCTCTGTTACATGAGGGAGCTTCATTGATGAGAATTGAAAGATGCATTAATGTTCCCTTTACCCCTTGTTCTATGTTCTATGAGCCTTAGTTGTAGAGGTTGCACTGTAGATGTGCCTGTAATTTTAAAAAATATTTTATTGGGGCTAGAGAGATGGCTCAGTGGTTAAGAGCACTGACTGCTCTGGGGAAACTGAAACCCTCTTCTGATCTCCACAGCATTGCATGACATGGGTGCACTCACATACATGCAGGAAACACACTCATACACATAAAATAAAAATAATAAAATATTAAAAAATATATTTTATTTATTATCTTTATTTTATGTGTATAAATGTGTTGCCTGCATGTATGTAAGTGTACCTGTGTTGTGCAACACACACAGAAGTCAGAGGATGGCATCGGATCCAGTTGTTAGCCACCGTGTGGATGCTGGGAATTGAGCCTGAGTCCTCTGCAAGAGCAGTCAGTGCTTTTAACAGCTGAGCCATCTCTCCAGCCCAGTAATTTTTTTTATAGTTTCTATTTCATTAATTTCAGTCCTGATCTTGATCATCTCTTCTTATTTACTGTTTTTGTGAGTTGTTTGTTCTTGGCTTTCCAAGGACTTCGGTGCATCTTTAAGTTATTAATTTGAGATTCCCTTAATTTTTCGATATAGGCACTTAGTGCTAAAACTTTCCTCTTAGAACTACCTTGTTGTGTCCCAAAGATTTTTGTATGCTGTTGTGGCGGTTTGAATGAAAATGTCCCCCATAGGCTCTAAGTATTTGGACATTTTGTCTCCACTTGGTGGGACTGTTTTGGGAGATTTTAGGTGTGGCCTTGCTGGAGAAAGCATGTCACTGGGAGTGGACTTTGAGAGTTCTTGCCAGATTTCTTGTTGTCCTCTGCTACCATGCTTCCCCTGCCCTTATGGAAGTTAACCCTCTGGAACCATAAGCACACACACACAAAAATCTCTTATTTTTATGTTTCTTTGGTCAATGTTTTATCACAGCAACAGAAAAATAACTAATATAGAAGTTGGTACCAGGAGTGGGGTGTGGCTGTGAAGAACTTGACCATGAGGGTTTTTGGAAGAATGTGGAAGAGTTTGAAAGTTTGGACTAGAAAAGTAGTTGAATGATGTAAGTAGAACTTAATAAGTCATTCTAGTCATTCTGGAAGAAAGTAGTGATCAAAGCATAGCTGTTCCAGAGGGAAATAAGAACTTAAGCAGCAACTGGAAAGTTTTATTAAAGTATTTGGCTACAATCTGCCCATAGCCTAAGAGCTTGCCTGAGGATAAATTGAAAAGTAATGAACTAATTTCTTTGGTGGAGGAAATTTCAAGACAGCCTAATGTTGAATTGGTGGCATGGTTAGTAATGGTGAATATTACAGAGATCTATAATGAAAAAGACCAAGTGGGACAGAAAGAAATGCATAATGTACAGTTTGGAGTGAAAAAGAGTACAAGGAGGATTAATGTTAGAGCCACAGCCTGTACTGAAGGGGAGGCTGTCTTTGATAAGAAGATTAGAGTGATTAAGGAGAGGCATAGAGATTTGCACTTAAACAATGGAAAGAGTACTTTCAGGGCAAGACCACACCTAGCTATGACTCCAACTTGTGAAAGGAAAATGTTGGAGGGGTTTCCTACTCCTAAAAAACCATAGCATAGAATAGGTGCTGATCCATCCCAAACTGGCAGCCCAAGTTGGCAGTGTTGTTCACTGGTGCTGTCTTTACAGCATGAAAGATGCAAGGGTAGAGGGGTCATCAGTTCTTCCTATGCAGTTTCAGAGAGCTGGCAAGGCCAGGCAGTGTGCAGCAGGGGCTTCCCTGTGTAAAATAGCTCTAAAAATCCAAGAGGCCCTGACAGGCCATTGCATGAAGCTGTGAAGGTGAATCCTGGTTGGCAGTGGAGATTCCAAGAAGACATTGGAGACCCTAGAGCTGTGAGACATCTGCCAAGGAGAGCTGCATACAGGAAATGGTACTGTCCAAAGAGAGAGATGTATGTTTCGTGCAGAAAGCTGATAGGGCTGAGCCATTTAAGCCCTTGGGAAGTAAACTCCCAGAAGTTGGACATGCAGCTACAGGATTTGGTGTTTCCTCTGCTGGTTTTAAGTCTTGTTTTGGGCAGATATTTCCACCCATTTCTCCCTTTTGGAATGTGAATGTGTATTCGGTTCCATTGTATATTGGAAGTATGTAATTTGTCTTTTATGTGGGCTTACAGTTAAGAGATTGTCTTGAGAGCTGGGCATGGTGGTGCATGCCTTTAATCTCAGCACTCAGGAGGCAGGGGCAGTCACATCTCTGTGAGTTCAAGGCCAGCCTGGTCTCCAAAGTGAATCCAGGCCAGCTGTGACTACAGGGAGACCCTATCTCAAAAAAAAGACAAACACACAGACACAAACACACATGCACACACACACACACACACACACACACACACAAGAGGTTATCTTGAGTCTCAAAGGAGACTTGAGACTCTGGACTTTAAAAAAAATAGTATTGAGATTGGTAAAGACTATGGGGACTTTTGAAGGTTGACTAAATTTTTTAAATTTTTTTAAATTTAAATTTTTATGTGTATGAGTGTATTGCCTACATGTGTGTTAGTGCATCTACATCATGCAATGCCTGTGGCGGTCAGAAGAGGGCATCAGGTTTCCCTGGAACTGGAGTTATGGACAGTTGTTAGCCACCATGTAGGTGCTGGGAATTGAATCCAGGTCCTCTGCAAGAGCAGTCAATGCTCTTAACTGCTGAGCCATCTCTCTAGCCCCACATTGTACATTTTATATGGTCTTGAGCCTATTGGGGTCAGGGAGTGGAATGTGGTGATTTGAATGAAAATGTCCCCCACAGACTTCAAGTATTTGGATCTTTTGTCTCCTATTGGTGGCACTGTTTTGGGAGTTTTTAGGAGGTATGGCCTTGCTGGAGGAAGCACGTCACTGGGGGTGGGCTTTGAGAGTTCTTAAGCCTTGCTGGATTTCCAGTCACTCACTGTTTCTTGTGCCTGTTCAAGACGTGATCACTTGGCTTTCTGCTCCTGCCACCTTTGTCACTATTATAGACTTACATCTGGAACCATAAGCTCAAATAAACTCTACCTTTTATAAGTTCCCTTGGTTACAGTATTTTATCACAACAGAAAAGTAACTAATACAGCTGTGTTTTTATTTTTATTCACTTCTATGAATTTTTTAATTCTCTTCATGATTTCTTCCTTGACCCATAGATCATTTCAGTAGTGTGTTGTTTAGTTTCCATGAGTTTGAGAACTTTCTGTAGTTTTATTTGCTATAGAAGTGCCATCTTTATTTCATTGTAGTCAGGTAGAATGCAGGATGCTATTTTAAATTTGTTAGATTTGTTGTGTGTCCTAACATGTGGTCCATTTTGGAGAATGAACTGCCAAGAAGAATGTGTATTCTTTAGTATTTGTGTGGAATGTTCTGTAGATGTCTGTTAGGTCTATTTCATTTGTGATGACTTTGTACTCCAGAGTTCCTCTGTTTAGTTTTTGTCTAGATGACCTGACTATTAGTGAGAGTGGAGTATTGGAATCACTTACTATCACTGTGTTAGGGTTAACCTGTGGTTTTAGGTGTAATAGTATTTCTTCTATGGAATTGGTTTCACCAGTGTTTGGTCTGTATATGTTTAGAATTTTAATATCTTCTTGGTGGATTTTTCCTTTAAATGAGTATGAAGCTGTCCCTTCCTTATCTCTTCTAACTACTTTTGGTTTGAAATCTATTTTGTCAGATATTAGAATATCTACACCTGCTTGTTTCTCAGTTCCATTTCCGTTTCCATCCTTTTACCCTAAGGTGGTGTCTGTCATTGATGGTGACGTGAGCTGCTTAGAGGGAGCAGAAAGGTGACATTACAGGCTATCAAATAAAAAGCCCAGTGCCAGGAATGGATTACTTTTTTTGGAGTTGTTATTCAGTGGGATCCCATAGATACCCAAACATTATAGGTTATTGCCATTACCCTCGATTACTCTCTAGAACTTGAGGGTAAGATCCTATTGCTGAAGACAACACATACTTGAATCATAAACCATGGAGAAATCAAACTTGTGCTGACCTGGAAGCTTTATCCCTACTGGTTAGCTTTCATAGTGCTGGAAAGTGCTATGAACACTATTAACGGAGAAAGTGATCATCAGTCTTATCCAGCTGTGAATACTGTGAACTACAATAATGATCGGACTAGCCTGGGAAGATATATTCACTGGTGCAATGGTGGCACACATGTTATGGAAATGACCAGTCACTTGATTGGCTTTAAGGCCCATACCACAAGATGGAACTCATGCCTGGCATCATTAACAGGTCCAAGAACCCATGGCTAGTGTGCTGGATAGCTTTAGTGTCAACTTGACACACCTGGGTTGAGGGAGCCTCAATCAGGGAATTTCCTCTATTGGACTGGCCTGTGGCCATGTCTGAGGGGCAACTTCTTTATGAGCGATGTGGGAGGGCCCAGCCCACTGTGGGTGGTGCCACCCCTGGGCAGGTGGGCCTGTGTTGCCTAAGAAAGCAGGCTGAGCAGGGACCAGGGGAGCAAGCCTGTAAGCAGCATTCCTCCATGGCCTGTGCTCCAGCTCCTGCCTCCAGGTCCCTGCCCTGAATTCCTATCTTGGACTCCTGGATGAACTGTGACCTGGGATATGTAAGCTAAATAAACCCTTTCCTCTCCAAGTTGGTATTGGTCAGAGTATTCTGTCATAGCAATGAAGAACAAACTAGGATAGCTAGGTAGGTCATAGGCCCTAGAGAAAACCTACTTCTATTATTCTGCTAAATGGGCATAGTATTAAACTGACTCCTAATGACTTATTGTTATATCCATAGATCAGTGCATATCCCTACCCTTGTTAAAGAGTCTTCTTTCTGTAGTAGATGACAATTAACACAGAGGTCTATGACTGGTCAACATGGAGAGAATTAGAGCCTGAGGCAGTGATGACTACAGTGTAACAGTATTTTCTGACACAACAGGGCAGTTGCACATATGAACTTAGTGTTTGTGACAACATGCACAGTACCTGCACAAGATCAAACCAGCCAAAATCCCTGCATGGAGGGTGAAGGGGCCATACATTTCCATGCATGGTGAATAGCAGTTAGTGGCTGCTGGGAGAGGGAGAGTCAGCTTTCTTCAAGAAAGTGGTCCTTGAGAGGCTACCTATGAACTAGTAGATGGCCCTATACCCATGCACATACTGGCAGCACTAGGTGGACTCAGTGAGTTAAAAAAAAGAGCACACAAAACAGGGCTGGGGGATGGGGAGGAACTGGAAGGGGGAGAATAGGGATGGACTTTGTCAAAACACATTATATACATATATGAAAATTTTAAAAATAAAGTATTTGAACCTAGGATTGTCATGCATTAGTGCATACCTATAATGCGTTGAATCTTAGCACTCAGAAGGTTGAGGCAAGATGATCAAGAGTTCAAATTCAGCATGGGATGCATAGTAAGACTGCCTCTAAAAAAAAGAAAGAAAGAAAGAAAGAAAGAAAGAAAGAAAGAAAGAGAAAAAGTTGCCATCTGATAAAGTGAAGAATAGGGAAAGTGGATTTATTTATGTCTGCTGTGGTTGAGGAACACATGTCCTAGTTTAGAAGCCACATCCAGGGGCTTGTGTTGGGTGGGGGTACAGCTCAATAGTAGAGTGAGTGATTAATCTGCACGAGGTCATGGGGGTTCCATCCAGGGAATGAAAAAAAAATGAATTCAATATCTTATGTTACCTACTCAGACATTTCAGAAAAGACGAAAGAACACCCAGGCAGCAGTGTCTTTAAAGCATCAGCCTATGCAAGTTGAGTAGGTCCCCCACTTTACCTCACTTCCAAAGATCTTACTCCCTGGTTGCCTCAAAACCGAAAGTCCTTTCTGCTAGGAAAGCTGATTTCTTACACACATCATACATTGTTACTAGCTTGAGCTTAGTTACAAAATATCTAAGAGGGGAATAGTGCTTATCCTGTTGCTTCTAATTAATCATTCAAAAATGGTATTTGTCAAAGATTCCCTGGTAAACCAGTGGCTCAAATTTTTGTGCTAAAGACTCAATCTGGGCTGCTTATTAGGATGCAGCTTCCAAGTGGAGCGTGGTGGTGTATGGCTAGGAGTCTAGAATTTGGGAAGCTTAGACAGGAAGATAGCTCAGGATAGTTCAGGAATTCAAGACCAGTTCAGGCAATATTGTGAGACCCCATCTCAAAAAAGAAGAGAGAAAGGAAAGGAAGAAAAGGATTCGGATCTGATTCTAGACAATGTGCTTAAAGAGAAGTTTATAGTTTGAATATTAACTTCAGGGGACTAAGATGCAGAAGGTAGAATGACCTCTAGAATTCTTGATCTTTCTCTGTCAACCTCCCCATTGTAGGGATTTGGGTGTGTGTGTGTGTGTGTGTGTGTGTGTGTGTGTGTGTGTGTATGTGTGTGTGTGTGTGTGTGTGTGTGTGTGTGTGTGTTTTATATCCAGTCAGACACCTCACAGAGAAACATTAAACAGAGGCAGAGTTGGCCCACTAGGGAAGCTTCAAACTCAGCGTCCATTCATTCGTTCTCTCCTGAATTCATTAATTCAATACTCATTCTGATGCCCTAAGAACATCGTATTCACTGATGTGGGTTATGGTAAATACAAGGAGTTTCTGTTCTATCTATTCTATGTATATATGTGTGTATATATGTATGTATATATGTATGATCTATCCATCCATGAACATATATGGAATATATATATATATATATATGAAGAGAGAGACCATATATAATGTAAATATGAATATAGGTACAATGCCAGGTGGCAAGTAATGAATGTGTAGAAGTGATGCCAAGGAGTATACCAAAGAGATTTTCTTGCTTATTTTGGTAAATTTTTGTTCTTTCCTCTTTCGCTCATGTAGTACAGGATGGCCTCAAACTTGCTTTGAGGCCAAGAGGATGACCATGAACTCTTGATCCTCCTTCCTCCACCTCCCCATTGCTGGGTTTCAGGCATACACCACCATGCCTGGCTGCTGCAAGGATTTTGAAGAAGCCCATATGAACTGGGGCTAGAGTCGTCAGGGAGCTGGTCTGTGGCTGCAGTGGGATATTGCCTGGGCTGACTGATGAGGAGGCAGTAAATTATTGGAGACTAGGAGCAGAATTAGCTTTATATCTCACTTCCTAAGCAGGAACACTGTGAATATCCTTTAGCCTACACTAGAGATAGATGAGCAGCAAAGCCTGGCTTGGGATTATAGTTCTAATCCAGTTAAGCACCTTCAGAGGACAAAGAAAGGATGAGTAGCCAACAGTTTCTGACCCAGCAATATTATCTTTGCTTTTCAGTCCTCTGACACCAAATGGACTCTTTTATGCATTAATGAGTTGATAAGTAGGAGGAACATTTGATGGGACATATTTATAGACTGTTCTGTCTCTATCATAGAATTTTATCTGTTTTATCCACTACTTTCAAGAAGTTAAAATTCTTATAGTAAGATACCTGGGGAGAGTTTAAACAATTAGAACCAAAGAAGATAATTAAGACTGCTTGAAATCAAGGGAGGCTAGTTAGTGTAATTAAAAATCACTTCTTATTCTAACAAAGGGATTTATATTCCTGAAGAGCTCTGTTTTTCTTACTTGCAGTTTGTCTACCTTTTCTGAGACAGGGTCTTCCTGTAGCCCTAGTTGGCCTGGAACTCTCTATATAGATCAGGCTGCCTTTTATCTCTCAGCGATCTGCCTGCCTGTGCCTCCCAAGTGCTGGGATTAATGGCTTATGCCACCATGCCTGGCCACAGTTTGTTCACTTTATTAGGTGTGTGTTAGTCATCTTTCTTGTCCCTGTGGCCAAATGCCTAACAGGAGTAACTTAAAAGGAGGAAGGATTAATTCTGGCTCACAGTTTCAGAGGTGTCAGTCCATCATGGCAGAGGGGGCATGCTGGAACAGAGCAGTTCACAACATGACAACCAGAAAGCAGAGGAAAAGGAATACAGGAAGGAGCTAGGGCAAGATTTAGCATCCAAGGACACACCTCTAGTGACTTACTCCTCTAGTCCCTGTCTCTTATTTTTTATCATTTCCCAATTCTATCAATGGATTAGACCAATGATTAGATCAAAGCTCTTCGGATCTAATTGCCTGTAGAAATACCCTCATAGGCATACCCTGAGGCATGCCTCAGTAATCTAGATGTTTTGTTATTCCAATCAAATAAACAATCAGGATTCCACATCACATTGTGTGAGAAAAATCTGAGTCCTGTTCTCCTTCTTTGACCTTTCTATTAATAGTCTACAAAGCATCCACGCCAACATATTTTAATAAATTGTGTCCTAGAGTGGCCACCATGCTCTATGGAGGCAGTGTAGTCTGGTGGGTTCAGGAGACATTGGTGCCAGGAAACTGGGTTTTAATATCAGATCCATCACTGATACTGCCTTCAAGTCTTTGCTGTAGACAAGTATGCCAGTTACCACTCATCAAAGAAGTTTCTTTTGCAACAGACAGAAACTATTGCAGACTTCCACAACTGGTCATACACAGAGAATATATGTGTCTTTGAGATGCCCAACCCTAAGAGATACATCTACAATGGAACTTCTACCCCTAAGCCTCACAAAACATAGGGAAACAAGGGAGTAGAGAGAACACTAATGCATTTCTCAGTTCTCATTAGTGAAGCCTCCTCATGCAACAGACAAAATGTCACAACTGGCTGAATAAGAGACTGCAGAGTGTGGGTCCCTGGACAGGACTCCTATATTAAACTTTACATACTCAGGGTTCAGGGACCATTGCAGAAGAGAGGGTGGAAAGATTGTAAGATCCAGGGGAGGAGGTGCATGACCATAAGGAAACAGAGTCTTACAGGCTCCAGGGACCTTGTTCATATGAACTTACAGCAACGCTGCCAGCATGCACAAGACCCATGCAAACTCAATTGGACAAAAACCAGCATAGAATTGGGGAAATGGCAAGAGGCCACAACCTTGGTGAGGAACTGTTGGCAGTTGATCACTGCTGGATAAGGGAGAGCTGATCTTTAAAAGAGTGATGCTAGACAGGCTGAACAGATTCCAGTGGATGAACTCACATTGAGGGACATCTGGGTACAGAAACTTGACTTGGTAGGCCTTAACATATATGACAAAATGCATGAAGTCCTGTAGGTGGGCTATGGGAGGTGCAGATAGGTAAGGGGGCTAAATATAATTAATATGTAGTGTACAAAATCTACAAAAATTCAATAAAATATTTTAAAAAGAGCTGATAATAAATTTAGTATAAAAATATACACTGGGGATGGGAAGATAGCTCTGTTGGTAAAGTGCTTGCTATGAAAGCATGAGAACCTGAATTTGAAGCCATGTGAAAAGCCGGGTGCAGTGGTATGTCTATATCCCCAGTGTAGGGAAAGGGGAAGGAAGAGAGTGGAGACTGCCTGGCCAACCAGTTTAGCCAAATCTGTGAGCTCCAGGTTCAGAGACAGACTCTGTCTCAAGAAACAAGATTCAGATTGATTGATAAAGACACTCAACATTGACCTCTAATTTTCACATTCAGGTGCACACATGTGCATATGTACTTTCATGCACATGTGCACACACATACAAAAACATGGACATATACATACACCACACACAGAGCATACTATGGTATCTTATGCACAAGCTATGGGTGGACCACACATTTGACTTTAACCGTTTTAGCAACCATTGTAAAAAAGGAAACCCAATTGCTTGTTCATCAAGTAAAAACAAGTCAATTGTCCAAGAATAACCACTCCTTATGTTGAGGCCATATCATTATCATTATATTATATACATATTTTTACTTCTAAACATCATCTTTGAGATGAGGTTGAATGATGCACAGTATCCTTGACTTCTTTTTAGCAAATAAAATTATGGCTCTCACAGGGATGTTTCCTGTAATATTCCTCAAACAATCACCCAAAACCCACATAGTAAAAACAGTTCTATGGAGAGATGAAACTGTGAGAACTTGGACCTTGGCTCTTGGCTTCATAAAGAAACAGAAGGTTTCCAAACACCTGAAAAATACATCTTACCTTCATTCCTACTTGTTTGGCTTTCTTAAAGCATAATTATATTTCATCCTTGAAATTCTGAGACAGTCACAAATTTTATTTATGTGTATGAGTGTTTTATTTACATGTATATAAGTGCACCACATGCATGCAATGCCCATGGAGGCCGGAAGAGGGTGCTGGATCCTCTGGAACTGGAATTACAGCCATGTGGGTGCTGGGAACTAAACAAGGGTCCTCTGCAGGAGCAGTCAGTGCTCTTAGCTTAATTGAGGCATCATCTCTTCAGCCCTGTCCTTTTAAAAACAAATTTAATTAATTAATTAACTAATTAATTTTGGTATTTTTGAGACAGGGTCTCACAGGACACTTTTTGCTCCTTGCCCTCCTAGGTCGACTAGTTCCAGGGGACTATGAGCATCTCTCAAAATGTCCTATAATGGTGGTGGGTCACCTGTCCTCTTGATCAAGGAGGTCGAGGAGACCCCACCAGATGGACTTGAACCAGTGTCCAGTCTATAAAGAGGAGGGTCAACACAGAGGAGTCATTTCCTCCATGCTTCCAAGCGAAGCCAACTATGGTCGAGCAGGACCTTTGACTTATCTTCACATAGGCGGAACTGGTAAAAGAAAGGAGCCAGGGGCTCCTCCCAAGCCTATGTGACCCCTGAGGAACAGATCCTCAAACGACCTGAAAAATAAAAATAAATCGGTTTATCTGGACCAACTGTAATGGCCTTAAACACCCAAAAGGAAAGCATAACCAAAGATTAAATGGGACAACATAACTTCATAAGAGTCCATATGTATAGCTAAAGGCTACATAACAAGCAACAATGCCAGACAGGTGATACCTTCTTTTGAGTTTTGGCCAGGGTGGCCAAAGGGATTCCCAGATAGTAACCCAACATAGAACTGGGAAAATGAACAGCAGACCCCAATCTTATCCGAAGGAATATTGACAACTGATTGCTGCTAGATGAGGAACAGCTGACACTCCTAAAACAAAGACCTCTAGATAGGCTGACTAGATTCACCAGAAGGGCAAGTAGTGGGGAATGGCTGGGGTGCCCACAACACAGTAGACAGCAGGGATATCAGAGTATAAGGGCTGTAGTGGGGGGAGGGAGGCTATGGAAGGGTGCTACATGGGAAGTGGGTGTATAAATAAATAAAAGAAAAGAAAAAAAGAATTCTTCAAAGCATAAACATTTTGTCCTTAATAATTAGTAGATGTGAAAAACATTACCACTGAAATTTACCTGACGACTTTATATCCATGCTCAGATGCCAAGGAGCTCAGAAAGTAACTGACTGTGACTAGTAATAATCAGATATATA
>NW_008351634.1:872037-899007 GCF_000622305.1 Nannospalax galili | reverse complement strand
AAATGCTTCTTCTAAGTATGTGGTTATTAAATAAATAATTAAAAATATTTTCTAGAGGAATACTTTATTTTTTAAATATATTGTTGTACTACTTCACGTGGTAATAACATACAACAATTTATCATGCAGTTCAGAATAATTAGAAAAGTACGCACATTCCCAGCACAAGAATCCGACAAATGTAGGAGGAGTTGGAAATGCTGGTCACCTGACTGGATCATTATGTATTTATAAATGCATTGTATTATGCTGAACTCCATAAATATAAAAAAGTTCTATGTTGATTAAAAAATACTATTTCAAAAGCAAAAAAATAATTAATTAATTAATTAATTAGTTAATTTTGGTGTTTTTGAGACAAGGTCTCCCTTTAGCCCCAGCTGGCCTGGAACTCACTATGTAGACCAGGCTGGCCTCGAACTCACAGATATACACCTGCCTCTGCCTCCCGAGTGCTGGGACTAAAGGCTTGCACCACCAAGCCCGGCCCGTATTTTTTCTTTTAAAGAAAATGTCTCACTCCGTAGTCCCTTCTGGCCTGAACTCACTATATAGCTCAAGGTGTCCTAGAACTTGAGATCTTCCTGACTTAGCCTTCTGAGTGCTCAGATTACAAGTGTGCACACCACACCTGGCTCCCAGAGTTTTAAGTAGATATAAGACCACACTCTGTATTACTGATGTAACAAAGAGACTTCCACATTTGAAAGGTTTTCCAGTAAACATTCATTTCTCACATATGTATATATAAGCCAAAAGTAGGTGTTCCAATGCAGGAGGTGGAGGAAATCGGGGTACAGTTTTACTTTAAAAGTCAAAGGTCAGGCCAGTGAGATGGCTCAGTGGGTACAGATGCTTGCTGCCAAGTCTGAAGACTTGAGTTCAATCCCTGGTACCTACATTGTGGAAGGAGAGAAGAGGCTCCTACAAATTGTCCTCTAATTTCCTTGTGACCCATGGTAAATGGTTGTGTAAGCACACACACAGAATAAAAAATATAATTACATTTTTAAAAAAATCAAAGGCCAGTACTGAAGAAAGTTCTGCCATCTTCCATCTTTGGCTTCCAAAGTGATCTTGATGTCAACATTCATATGAGTATAGAAATGAACAAAGGACAAGGACTTGGTTAAGTTTTAGCATCACACACTGAACATATTCATATCCCCACAGTATATCTGCACCTAGGGATGGGAACATAGCCCTGAAGTTTGATGGTCAGTCACTCACCTGTATGTTCTTCCTTCTTCCCCATCTCTAAGTGTTTCACCATCTGTTTCCCCATGTCTCAGTTATCTGTCCTGTAAAATGGGTAATGATAGTGCTCTTCAGAGAGGCTGTTTCAAAAATTGATGTCTTTGTCTGCTTGAGAAGCAGTAACAAAATACCATAGGCTGATCTCTTATAGACAACAGTAATTTATTTCTCACAGTTCTGGAGGCTGGAGAGGCCAAGATCAGGCTTGGTGTCTGATTTCTGGTTCAGTAATTGTGTCTTCTTGCTGTGCCTTCACAAGGTAAGGGGCCAAAAGGGCTCCTTTGAGCATGATTTAACTACCTCTTAAGGGCCCCACATCCCAACACCATCACAGTGATGAATTTGAGGTGGGGACACTAATGTTTAAAGCATAGAAATTGATACAGTATATGTAAGTCAATTTGTATTCTCTTTCTTGCATTCATTTGTTTATTGTGTGTGTGTACATGCATGTGTGTGTGTAGCACACATGTGCTGTGGTGTGCAGGTCAGAGGATAACTTGCAGGAGTCAGTTCTCTGCTTCTACTATGTGGGTCCAAGGGATTGAACTCAGGGTATCAGACTTGATGGCAGGTGCCTCCATTTATGGAGCCATTCTGCTGGCCCATTCAGGATGTTCTTGATTTATAGCTGCTACTCAATAGTTAATTAACTATTGATTATCAATAATTATAGGATTTCATCAGTCATACCAAACTAGAAACTTTTCCCTCACCACCACCTTGTAACTAGTCAGCGAGTCCTACTCTCTAATTTAAGAGCACATGCATAGTCATATCTTTTAAGCGATATAGATGTTTTATACAGGAAATCATAACAGGAATTTGGATTACTTTTAGAAAAACCCAAGCTGAATTTAAAAAAAAACCCAACAAGATACTCTCTCAGAGGGATCCAGTGTGTTCATTTGACTTCAACTGCCATCTTGAAAATGGATTATAATATATATTATATAATATATAACAAGTCATAAACTTTGTAGTTCTCAATTGGAAAGATCTTGAAAAGCCATCCTGTCCCCTCACTCTAAAACTGAGGCAAAGCTATAGAGCTAGAGTCTAAATCTTTCCGTTTCAGTCAGACATTCCATTATCCACAGCTACCTTCCTACATATGAATCCTCTTGATTCTCATTCCTGTGATTACTTCCTAGTTTAATTTCACAGAAAGATAAATCAAGAAAAACTGAACAACTCCTCTCTCTCATCTGAATAGTATTTGGCTGGTGTCTGTTAAAGGAAAAAAGGTAGTTATATGACTGTCCTTTAATCTCCCATGATTACTAAAACCTATTGTGATTGGAGAGTACTAGCTCTTAATTTTAACTCTGATCCCCAAGCCCAGGGTAACCCAGTGTCTGTTTCTTTTCTGAACAGCAGGTGGAGATGTGCACAAAGTCTAGAAGGTTGTTTTCTCTAGTCAGAAACCGTCTGGGAGAACTGTTCTGATCTGTTCTTCTAAACATTCTCTTAATTTCATAGACATCCTCAACTTCCTCCTCCCAGGTTTGAGTACTCCTGAGTAATGTGTGCTATGTGCAACAGGCAGAAACAATACTGTCTGTAAGTGTACAGTTTATGGTGACACGGGGCATGGAGCTGACTTTCTTTGCTGGATTCCCAGCTGGGGTATATATCAAGATTTTCTACACTAGACTTGGCTACACGATCAAGTTGTGACCAATGACACATTAAAAAAAGGAAAGAAAAGTGATATGTGCAATTTTTAGATTTGGCTTTAACAAAAACCTCAACTCCCATTTACTTTCCCTTCTATAAGCTGGATGTCAGTGGCTAGAAAAGTCTTGGAAGTCATGGGCTGAAGGAGAAAATCAATTTTTATATTCTCTAAACAAAAAGCTGAGTGATTTAAAAAAAATACACACACAGTGCATGTGGGGTGATGCACAAGTAGGAGCTGGCACTGCAGGATACAGAGAGGTGTGACAATGATCTGCCCAATAGCTTCTACCACGAGCCCTTTGGCACTCACCTGTGTCCACACAATCATTGCCCAGGACAAAGTGACTATTGAAGTTATAATTGTAATAAGTTAATGCTAATAATTTGGCTATTTTATTTTGGCTCCTTGGGTAACTAATCCAAGCACATGTGCTTTTTTTTCCCCTGGGGGGTGGGGGGCGGTTACAGCTATAAAGTTTTGGATATAGAAAATGTTATTGTTTTTAAAATTATTTATTTTTATATTTTAGGTGTGTAAGTATTTTGCCTGCATGCATATAAGTGTGCAATGCCCATAGAGGCCAGAGGAGGGTGTCAGATTCCCTGGAACTGGAGTTATGCATGGTTGTTAGCCCTATGTGGGTGCTGGGAATTGAACCTGGGTCCTCTGCAAGAGCAGCCAGTACTTTTAATCACTGAGCTATCGCTCCAGCTCCAGAAAATGTTATTCTTACTACCTTGCTATTTGGGGTAGATTGTAAGATACAATTTTTTCATGAGATTTCAAAGATTATTATTTCAATAGCATATGGTTGTCATAAGTCTGTTGAGAGGGAAAACTACTGCATAAAATAATGCAATAAGTATTTTATATCAGTTAAAAAAATAAATAAAAGGAACTTAGGAGCCCTGGATGCCCTTACAGAGGACCCAGTTTCAGCTCCCAGCACCCACATGACTTCTAACAACCATCCATAACTCCAGCTTCAGGGGATCCGACACCCTCTTCTAGCCTCTGTGGGAACTGCACAAAATGGACATTGATGTATTTAACATACATGAAGGCAAAACACTCAAACACATTAAAAAAAAAAAAAACCTCCCCCAAGCTGTGACTCTATTTGTGCTGTTTTCAGATGGCTCATGTTAGAGGAAGAAAATGAGTTTGATTTCCTCCCTTACCCCCACCCTGAGCAATGGAAATTGAACCCAGGGCCTCCAACTTGCTATGTGAGTCCTCTACCACAAAGCTGGATCTCCAGCCCTGAGTTATATTATCCTTTTGAGGATTGAGGAAAGAGCCTTTGCTCCTAGCCCCATCTTATATTTGGAAGACCAGGGGTTCTCAAAATTGGGTACAGAGGTTTGCTGGGGAGGCAGGAAGAAAACATTCAGCTTCTGTGTGTGTGTGGGGGGGGTTAATTTCTGGTTAAGAACCCTTAACTACTTCCTGCCCTTTCCTTCTCTTCCCAATTTACCCCTTCTTTTTTTTCTTTCTTGAGGCAGTGTCTCACTGGCTTCAAACTCATAAGCCTTCTGTTGAGATTTCAGGCATGGGCAACTGTGCCCAGAATGTTTCAACAAAATTTTAAGTGCACAATACAGTAGTTAACTATCGGCACAATGTCATATACCAGATCTCTTTGTGCCTGTTTTAAAATCTAAGCTGCATTTTATACATTATTAGTACATATAACAAATCATACATAAACACACAGTCCTAAGGGTGTAACTCAGTGGTACAATGTGTGCATGAGGCCCTGGGTTCCATGTTTAGGATCAACACTCACACATACACAAAACAGCAGCAAAAAGACAAGGACACATAGGAAGGCACAATCCAATCAGAAAATCAATCAACAAAAATTTGGAGAATATACTTTCCTAGCAGTCTGCACCTCTAGGCTCCCCTTGAAGTTCCATGAAAGAACTTTTCTATCCTTACTCTTTTTAAAAAATATTTATTATTTATTACTTTATTATTTTATTTTATTTATGTGTATGAGTGTATTGCTGCATGTGAGTGCACCCATGTCGTGCAGTGCTGCAGAGGTCAGAAGAGGGCTTCGGATTCCCCTGGAACTGGAGTTAACCACAGTTTGTAGCCGCCATGTGGGTACTGGGAATCGAACCCAGGTCCTCTGCAAGAGCAGTCAGTGCTCTTAAGCACTGAGCCATCTCTCTAGCCCCAAGAACTTTCCTATCCTCTCTCTTAAGTGAGCAGCTCCATATATATCTTCTGTAGGAGGCACCCAGGGACATGAGTTCACTCTCACGATCCACTGCACAGCACAAATAATTGGTTCTGTACCGTTTTGCTTTCGCTTGTCTACGCAGAACTGTTTATCCCTTTACCACTGAGAACTGACCCTCCTGGCTTCCATCATTCTTCTGCTACCCAACTTGCCCTGTCCCTTCCCCTCTAGGTCTGGGTTGCTGATCCAGCATCCCTTTGGCTCATTCTTTCTAGCAGTCTGCACCTTCCTTTCACCTGTGTCTTGTCTCATAAAACATTCTGCAAAAATTCATCTGACAAATCAATGTCTCCTCCCACCCTGATTTTGAAGGAAGAATAATACAGCAACAGTGTAGCTGCTATGGAGAGTTCTAGGTGCCCTGCACTTTCTGGTATAACTTCCAATGTGCATGACCTTGAAAGATGAGTGCAAGCTTAGAGGCAAAGATAATTGAGACTGAGAGGTGAAGTGAAATATCCGGCCTGGGAATTACACCAAATCGCCCACCAGTCACCAGTGCTTGGTCTTTCTGTTCTCTCCAGCTCTATTTTCTAAAGATCCATTTAATTATTTTATTTATTAATTTTTTTAATGTGGATGAGTATATTGCCTGCGTGTGTGTAAGTGCAATACCCTCGGAGGTCAGAAGAGGGTGTCAGATTCCCCTGAAACTGGAGCTTCAGACAGTTGTTAGCCTCCATGTGGGTGCTGGGAATCAAACCCAGGTTCTCTGCAAGAGCAACCAGTCCTCTTAACTGCTGAGCCATCTCTCCAGCCCTCATTTTATTATTTATGTGTACGTGTGTGTATCTGTGTGAATGTATGTGCACATATATGTGCAGGTGTCCACAGAGGCTAGAAGAGGACATTGACTTCCCTACAGATGGAGTTAAAGACAGTTGTGGTTGTGAGCCACCTCATATGGGTACTGAGATCTGAACTCTGACCATCCTCAACAGCAGCAAGTGTTCTTTACTGCTGAGTCATCTCTCTCTGGACCCCCTAGGTTTTTTGGGGGAGTGGGGAGCAGTGTATTGTGTAGCTCAGGTTGACCTTGCACTCACTGTGTAGACAAGGATGACCTTAAACTCCTGATCCTCCTATCTTTCCATCCCCAGTGAGGGATTATAGGCATGCACAACACATCTGGTTTATGTGGTGCTGGGGATGGAACTTAGAGCTTCATGTATGCTAGGCAAGCACTCTGTCAACTGAGCTATATCCCTAGCCCCCAGCTACCTAGCTTTTGATGCCGCACAGGACACAGGGTTCAAAAGGAGTCAGTATTAGCTATGTTAAAGCCAAAGCATCACTGGAAAGCCTTTGCTGGGTGAGAAGTGATCCCTCTTCCCCACAGCAAACCAGTTAATATGTGGGATACAACCAAAATAATTGATTAGAGTAAGAGAGTTGGAAATACCTAAGGTTCATTTAGGGTAGAATCAGAATAATAACTAGAAGAAACCCTAACAATTTGCAGTGGTGTCCAACCTTCTCCCAATGCCATATGATGTTATCGTCTAGAAATGTGCCATACTATATTCATAGCTATCTGGGGATGCATGTGGCCTGTGGGCCACAGGTTGGACATATTGGAATCTGATTCTAGTGTGTTGCAGATCCATTGGTTACTATGGTCACCAGTCTCAAAGCCCAGCCATGAGCCCTGCTTTGAATCCTCCTAAAGATGTGGCCTATTTAAGCATTTAGGCACCAGTGCTCTGCCCCCACAGCTTGATTTCCTGTAATCTGACAGCTTCACAGACTAAGAGGGAGATGGCCTGCCTTCCCTCTGCATTCACATGTGTGGTGCATATGTGTTGGGGATGCATACAATGTCCCTGTACATAAGACATCCACCAGCAGATACATTAACAGACTAGAGAAAGGAACCATGCATATCTGCCTCCACAGCCAAGACAAAGGGTGTGTCCTGTATGTCCATCCTTCAGGGTTACAGATGCTTCTCCAAGGAATCCCCAAGACAGATTACTGGTTCAGAAAGTGCTCAGGAGTGACATTTGCATCCCCTGCTTCTCTCCATTCAGTCCCCTTCATAGATGAGCAAGGAGAGAAAACATGATTTCTTTCTCTCAGGGAATCAATCATAGATGCTCAGAGGCACACTGGGAAATAAACTGCAGCCAGCTGTTCTTCACACCTGGGGTAGCTCCTAATCACCACTTAAGGCATCTGCCTCTAGGCAGATGGTCTGCATGTTGGCATGGATTTCCAGGTGCTTCTGAAACAGCGTTCTCTTTGACCTGTGGTGCTAAGAGCTCCTTCTGGTCACATATCAGCTGCTAAATTCCCTCTTCAGCCGTAAGTAGACCATCTGATTTCCCCTGCTTTTGTTTTTCCACAAAACGGTCTAAAAAACATTTCCCAAGACATCTCAATTGTTATTTATTTATTTTTTTTTAAAGCTAGTGTTGATTCTTTATCTCATTTCTTCCAGCTGTTCTCATTTGCAGGCTTCGGCTTGGGGAGGTTTGTAAATATTCATTAGTTTTCTAGATTTACAGGTGAGGACAGAGGTTTCCAAAGAGGAGCCTTTGGCTCCATCAATTCCATTTCTTTGAATAGGAGAAAAGAGTTAATATACAGGGAGATATGCTTCAAAGTTCCTGTATTCCATGGAGATAAAGGGCCCTTGTAGGCTCTCTCTATAACAGGTACCAAGTGATTTGTGTGAGTGTTAAGTTCCAATCAATAATGGAGAGTCTAATTTCATTTGCATACTAACCAAAATGTGAGGGATGAGTGCATAGACAATTGACTAACTTCTAAATCACAGTCTTGCTGGTGAATAAGGGAAAGGAAAAGAGATGGCATGTGCGTGTGTGTGTGTGTGCGCGTGTGTGTATTTACATGTCTGGCTGAACATGTCAGGGATGCACATGCACATGTGTGGAGTCCACAGGTGTTATTCCTTAAATATCATCTGCCTTGGTTTTTGAAAGAGGGTCTCTTCATTGACCTGAGCTTGCCCATTAGTCTAAACTGGCTGGCCATCCAGACCCTGGGATCCAATACCAACTTGGGGAGGAAAGGGTTTATTTAGCTTACATATCCAGGGTCACAGTTCATCAGGGAGCCCAAGGTAGGAACTCAGGGCAGGAACCTGGAGGCAGGAGCTGGATCACAGGACATGGAGGAACGCTGCTTACTGACTTGCTCCCCTGGCCCCTGCTCAGCCTGCTTTCTTATGCAACACAGTCCCACCTGCCCAGAGGTGGCACCACCCATAGTGGGCTGGGCCCTCCCACATCACTCAATAATCAAGAAGTTGCCCCACGGACATGGCCACAGGCCAGTCCAATGAAAGAAATTCTTCAATTGAGGCTCCCTCAACCCAGATATGTCAAGTTGACACTAAGGCTATCCAGCACAACTGACCCCTTGTCAACTTGACACACAAACACATCACTATTAAACCATAACCTTTCTAATTCTTGTCCCCAAGATATGTTAACATTAATATCATAACCTAAGACAGTACAACCTTAAAAACCCCATAGTCCTTAAAAAATCCAAACACTTAAAAGTCCATGGTCTCTTTTAAAAGTCTCTTAACTGTGGGTGGTCTTCTGTAAAATCCAAAACAAGTGCTGTCTTATTTCAAAGGGAAGAAATCGGGCACACCTAAGCAAAACCAAAGTCCAGCAAAGTAGCTCGAGGCTGGACATCTGGGATTCACTCACAATATTCTGGGCTCCATAGGGTTCTGGCAGCTCCACTTCTCTGACTCTGCCATCCACAGCACACACAGCTCATCTCGCAGACCCAGGCCAGCTCCATTCCATGCCTATTGTGGTCCTTGGTGGTCGTCCCATGGTCCCGGCATCTCCAAAAAGCTGGGGTCTCCACTGAAACTGAGGCTGCACCTTCACCAATGGCCTCTTCTTGCCTCTGGGGTGCAAAGCCTCAGATTCTGTCCATGACCCCGTCAATCCTGGGGTCTTCACTGCAATTGAAGCTGCACTTTCACCTATGGCCTTTCCTGGCCTCTCAGTGCCAACCCTCAGCTCCTCTCTGTGACCCCTTCATGCTTTCAACACCAGAACCATGCAGGAGAATCTTACACATTACCAAGTCCTGCTTCCAGCTTGAGATAGAGGCTTGGGTCCCCTCTGTGTGCTGACTCTGAGGAAATACCTCCCAGAAGATTTCACCATAGTGATGCTGGTCTCTTGTTACTTACAGTTGATTTTCCAGCCCTAGCTAACCAGCATCAATTGTCCAAGTAAAGCAAAAGTTTTACTTCAGTTTCTGGTGTCTTCTTAATCACAGCTGATTCTTCAGCCCCAGCCAACCAGAACCCACAGATTCTCAATTCAACATTTCATACAAACAGCCCTGATAGCCTCTGCTTCCCTTTGAAGCTTCACAAGCTAGGCCTCCATCATCCACAACTCTTTGAACATAACTGTTCCAAGCTCCACAGCAACAAACTCTAAGCACACAATGGCTTTTCCAGCCCAAAGCTCCAAAAACCTTCACAATCCTCCAACGTCAGGTCTGTCACAGCAGTATCCCACTTCTGGTACCAATTTCTGTACTAGTTTGTTTCTCTATCACTGTGACAAAACACTCTGACCAATACCAACTTGGGGAGGAAAGGGTTTATTTAGCTTACATATCCAGGGTCACAGTTCATCAGGGAGCCCAAGGTAGGAACTCAGGGCAGGAACCTGGAGGCAAGAGCTGGAGCACAGGCCATGGAGGAATGCTGCTTACCTGCTTGCTCCCCTGGGCCCTGCTCAGCCTGCTTTCTTATGCAACACAGGCCCACCCATAGTGGGCTGGGCCCTCCCACATCACTCAATAATCAAGAAGGTGCCCCACAGACATCGCCATAGGCCAGTCCAATGAAGGCAATTCTCCAATTGAGGCTCCCTCAACCCAGGTGTGTCAAGTTGACACTAAAGCTATCCAGCACACCATGACTAGATTTTTTTCACATATGCTCTGGGCATCCAATTCAGTTCCGCATGATTGCACAGCAAGCACATTACCCACTGAGCCATCTTCCTAGCCTAAAAGGGATTTTTGGATATCTTCAGAGGATTAGAGAGATCACAGGATGCTTAAGCTGTCCTAAATCATATACCAAGTCAGAAGACTTGACTCTCATTCCCACATAATAAACAACTTAGGAGGTCTTCCTCCCGAACTGTGACACTTGAAATTTGTATGCTCAACTTCATTATTATGTGGCCAACTCTTTGAGTTTTGCAATGAAAAATGGAAAATTCAAACCAGATGATTAAAAAAAATTCAATGTGGTGCTGGGTATAATGAAAGACAGGCATGTACTCTCAGATGCAATCTCTCGCTCTCTCTCACACACACACAGAGCCCCTCTGTATACATACTTCACTCATACATATTTGAATTTTCATTTTGTATTTAATTATAATACCCACTTGGCTGGTTCTATACTGTCAAATGGCAAGGAAACTTATAAGGATAGCCAGGGAAACACCATATTGATCATGCACTTGACACTTGACTGTAACACTTAGGAAGCATTTTTTTTTTTCGTCTTGTTGAGACAGGGTCTCCCTGTAGCCCCAGATGTCCTGGAACTCACTATGTAGACCAGGCTGGCCTCGAACTCACAAAGATCCACCTGCCTCTGCCTCCCAAGTGCTGAGATTAAAGGCGTGTGCTACCACGCCTGGCTAGGAAGCATTTTTAAGTTCACGGTTGTTCAGGAACCTTCCTGGTATATTAGCACTTCTGACAAGAAACAGACAATGTCAGTGAGAAAGCAGGAACAGAAGGGAGTGCTCTCTGAGAATGTAACAGTCTGTGGATGGAATATCAAGGACACAAAACCAATCAAGTCTTAGCCCCAATGACTAGCCCTATGCCAGACATGAGACATCCGGCTGGAAGCTTCACTTCAGATTAGCCATGTCTTCTTCAAATGGAACTAGGTATTCTGTGGGGAAGATGGAGGAAGGGGTCTACTTAATTTGACACTTTACATTAAACAAGGCTTAGTATTTCTTTAGTATCTATTTTTATTTTATGTGTATGAGTATTTTGCCTACATGTATGTAAGTGCACTTGTGTCATGCAATGCCCACAGAGGCCAGAAGTAGGTGTTGGGTATCTTGGAAGTGGAGTTATGAATGGCTGTTAGGTGCCATGTGGGTACTGGGAACCAAACCCAGGCCCTCTGCAAGAGCAACAAATGCTCTTAACCACTGAGCCATCTCTCTAGTTCCATCATTTATCTTAAATGTACAGATTTATTGTGGATCTCCAAGGGGAGGGAACATAATATAGTGCATTTTCTAGCTCTCTTGGCTCCCAGAGTCCCTAGCACTGGGACTCTGACATTTCAAAGGGCACTATGATTTGCACATCCAGATCTGGAGACCCTATTTGGAGATGTCAAAGAAACTCCAGTTGTTCAGCCCCTCACTCTACTGAGACTCAGCTTCCAGTTTGTGTACCTAGATCCTTAGGAATACAAGGAGACTTTCTGAAGGTGTGCAGGTTCAGGGATTAGTTTCCTAATTTTAGATCCATAGCTTCCATGTACATTCCTTCCTAAAATAGTTCTGCCCAGCATTGGATAGCAGGAAACTGTTCCGCAGAATGGAGGCTCTCGTTTCTGATCCCTGCCTCTTTGATTAACCACATCATAGACACAAGATGTGCCCATCACCATCCCTCATCTTACTAGCAAGCATTGCCTCAGAGGAATAGATCTTTGGAGGCAAGACCAAAATAAATTTTCTTTTGGCAGGGGAAATAAATGATCTGTTGATGGAATAATAAATCTTTTTTTGCAACTCAAGAGATTCCTAATTCTTCACATTCATGAAAATTGAAAAAAGACCTAATTGAGCTGGTAGAGAATTCAGTCATTAAATAGTTTTAATGTAATGTACTGAAGAACTGACTAGTTTGGTAAAAAGTCAGGATGAAAGTTTTTCCTCCAATAAGTCTACTTTTTATGTTTAGTAATTATTTATAAAATTACATATTTATGTTGTCTTGATAAATTACCTGTTACTTCATGATAATTTGGTCCACATATATCTCTTTGCTACCTTGAACCCCAAAGGCCATGGGAAAATTAAAAAAATTAATTTCCACTTATATTCATAAAATGTATCCTATTAAGATAAAATTATAACAAGAAGTGAGATGGAAATATGAGTTTAAAGATCAAGTTAATGGAGTAATTTTTAGCCTACTAAAGATAGACTTATATAAGGTTGGAGAGATGATTCAATGGTTAAGAGCAGTGACTGCTCTTGTAGAACACACAGGCTCAGTTCCCAGCACCCACTGGTGGCTAATAACCATCTGTAACTCCAGTTCCAGGGGATGTGAACCCTCTTCTGGCCTCTGCTGATATTGCTACATGAGGTGCACTTACATGCATGCAGGCAAAGCACTCATACACATAAAATAACAATAAATAAATTTTAAAGAGACAAGCTTATGCATGAAATTTATTTATTTTATATTTATTATTATTATTTTTAAATCTTTTTGAGACAGGGTCTGTAGCCCCAGCTGACCTGGAACACACTATGAAGACCAGGCTGGCCTTAATCTTACAGAGATCCTCCTGCCAAGTGCTGGGATTAAAAGTGTGGGCTACCATGCCTGGATCTATATTTATTATTTATTTATTTATTCTTTCTTTCTTTCTTTCTTTCTTTCTTTCTTTCTTTCTTTCTTTCTTTCTTTCTTTCTTTCTTTCTTTATTATTTTTTTAGTCTTTTTGAGACAGGGTCTCCCTGTAGCCCCAGCTGTCCTGGAACTCACTATGTAGACCAGGCGGGCCTTGAACTCATAGAGATCCACCTGCCTCTGCCTCCCAAGTGCTGGGACTAAAGGCCGTGCGCCACCACACCCAGCTATATTTATTATTTTTATTTTATGTGTATGAGTGTACTGCTTGCATGTATGTAAGTGCACCTGTGCTGTTTAATGCCTGCAGAGGTCAGAAGAGGGTGTCTAATCCTGGAACTGGAGTTATAGAAAGTTGTTAGCTGCCATATGGGTGCTGGGAATTGGACCTGGGTCCTCTGCAAGAGCAGCCGTCTCTCTAGCCCCATGCATGCATAGTTAAGTGAATTCTGTTCAATATAAAATTTCTATGGCATTCAGACACCAGAGGAGATATTTATCAGTTTCTTTAGTAATTTACTTATCTATTTTGTTTATTTGTTTGCTTTCTGAGGCAGGGTCTCCCTATGGCCCCAGTTGGCCTGGAAGAACTCTTGTTATAGACCAGGCTGGCCTTGATCTCACAGAGATCCACTTGCCTCTGCCTCCAGAGTGCTAGAATTAAAGGCGTGCACCACCACATCCAGTTGAGAGTTTTATTTTTAAATGTTGAGTGTTTCCAATTCATCAAGAGTTATCTCCTTGGTAACTACATGAAGTCAGGAAGAAATATTTTAGTCATTAAAAAGAGAGTATGCAAAGCCATAAAATTTTCAAGAGTTGTTTTCAGAGGTAACCAAACAAGAAGGTGAAGGTCTCTGCCTTTATTAGCATAGAAGAATAAAAAAGTAAAGAAATCAAAGAAATCGGCTGGTGTGGTGGTACATGCCATTAATACCAGCCTGTTCTACATAGCAAGTTTCAGGCTAGCTGCAGCTTACAGGGAGACCCTGTCCCAAAAAAAGATTTAAAAAAAGGTAAAGAAATAAAAAGGTAAAGGTTCAGAGATGACAACACTGACCTAAATTAGACGTTGAGCTGTTCTTACATCGTTTTCATATTTGGTAATCAATCTTTTTGACTGGGTCTTGATTTGAATGTGTCCCCCAAAAAGCATGTGTTGGAAACTTTAGCCCCATGAAGCAATATTTGTAGGTAGGTCTTAAAGAGAAATGATCAGGCTGCCAAGTGCCCTATCCTCTTGAAAAGTTCAACTCCCTCTCAACTCTCACCCATTCTTTTTGCCCTTGTGCGACAGGATGATTTAGCAAGCAAGCCACTACTGGAACACTAGCCCCTTGCCTTGAGGCTTCCCAGTCTCTAGAGCTATGAACCAACACATTTGTATTCCTTATAAGTTACTTATCCTCAGGCATTTTGCTATACTAGCACATAATTGATTAGGACAGACTACTTTATGGAAACTGTCCTGAGGACAAGGTCTTCCACTCCATATTTTCTGACTCA
Organism: Nannospalax galili; assembly: GCF_000622305.1. Classification (NCBI taxonomy): domain Eukaryota; kingdom Metazoa; phylum Chordata; class Mammalia; order Rodentia; family Spalacidae; genus Nannospalax; species Nannospalax galili. The sequence continues at coordinate 884,659 of NW_008351634.1, read as the reverse complement.
TTCTTGAACTTCAGTCTTAGAAAGCTTCAGTAGAAAGTTTTAAGTAAGTCTTAGCTCTCAAGCCCTAGTCTATGCACCACCACCTCAGCAATTAGCAATGACTTATAAATTGTTGTTTTCAAAGCATTTCTCTCTGTATATTACTAGATATATTCCTCACCATAATCTGCTGTGATAGATGAAAAGAAAATGGAGCTCGGGGGCTGGAGAGATGGCTCAGCGGTTAAGAACACTGGTTGTTCCTGCAGAAGATCTGGGTTAGAATCCCAGCACCCACATGGCAGCCAACAACTGTCTGTAACTCCAGTCCAGGGTATCCGACAGCCTCTTCTGTCCTCCTCAGGCATTGCATGACACGGGTGCACTTAACCTACACGCAGGCAATACACACGTAAACATAACATAAAAATAATAAATAAAATATTTTAAAAATGGAGCTCAGAGGACTTAGGTGATTTCCTGCAATTACATAGTAAGAAATGGTAGAGTTAATATTCAGATATACATCACTAGTGTTCAAACTCTGTTTTCCTGCAATTATATAGTAAGAAATAGCAGAGTTAATATTCAGATATACATCACTGGTGTTCAAACTCTGTTTTATCCAGAACATCTCTTTACTTCCAAAGAAACCTACTATAGCCCAATAGCAAAGGAAACCAACTGGTATCTCCTAGCCTTGGTGGCCCACCAGCTTCTGAAGATGGTGGCCTATGCTCCTTAGTCTCTTTGTCTGATGGTCAGGCCATTCTCTGCAATCCTCTATCAAGGTTCTCTGTCAGACGCTTGAAAGAAATAAATACAAAGTTTCTTAATGTGGAACAAAATATGGTGTGGAGCCATATCTTGACAAGAGAAGTATAAATAGTGACATAAAATGCACAGGACTTTGCTGTGAGTGGTGTTTTAGTCTGTGTAGTTAAACCAGAATTAATGATTCTGACATCTGAACTTGGTCAGATGTCAGAATCATTCATTATTAGTTTTTAAAGTTAGCAATTAATTAAAGACAAAGCCTTTATGTTGGGGCTGGGGAGATGTCTTAGTGGGTAAGAGTGCTTGCTGCATAAATATGAGGACTTGAGTTCAGATCCCACCACCTAAATAAAAGCTGGGCTTGGCCATGCATGCCTGTAACCCTATCACTGAGGAATGGAAACAGGTGGACCCCTGAAGCTCATTGGCCACTCATCCTAATGGATTTGGTGAGTTTCAGATTCAGTCAGAGACCCTGTCTCAAGGAAATAAGGAAGGAAGACCTAATGTCTTCCTCTGACACAGGTACACACACACACACATATACACACACAGAGAGAGACTCATGCATGTTAGGCAAGTCCTCTATCACCCCAGCCTAAGACAAAGACTTTTTGAAAAATAATATAGGTACTAATTGTATTTCAACTAACTTTAATGGATACAAATGAACAGGTATTTATGACTAAGTTGATTATGTTTTATGTGTTATTTTGAAAATATTTTGAGGGTCTGGAGAGATGACTCAGTAGTTAAGAGCATTGGCTGTTCTTGAAGAGAACTCATGTTTGGGTCCTAGCACCTACATGATGGCTAACAACTGTCCATAACTCCAGTTCCAAGGGATCTGATGACTTCTTCTGGCCTCTGTGGGCATTGTACACACATGGTGCACTTACATACATGTAGGAAAAGTACTCATGCACATAAAACAAGTAAATAAATTAATTAATTAAAAATATTTTGAGTTTTGTTTTAAAGGCCAGTAGATATACACATTAGAAAAATAGTCTTTGGGGCTTGGAGTTTTTCATTCCTTGGTATATTGAGACTGGGCTCTTGAGAACATTAAAAAAATCAACTAGAATTTCCAAAAAAGTCTCTAGGTTTTATAAAAATAAATATATAGATAAGAGTCATAATAAGTTTCATACACTTAATGCATACAAGAAATAATTTATGAAGGAAAGAACAGCAGCAGTATATACAGTACACGTTTCCCCTCAGAGCCACTTAAAGTTTGGTTTTGGAGATAGCCAGGAGCTTAGTGACTTGGGACTTATCTCACATGCTCTCATTAGTTGGCTCTGGTTATTCACTTCCAAGCATAACTCATATTGCTGGACAGTCAGCCACTGCTTATGGCTACGACCCACTTTCATGGGCTAGAGTCTATGTTAGCACAAGTAGAAAGTGTTTTAAGTACAGATGATCCTTGGGTTATGATGAGGCAGTATCATCCGTGGAAAATGTCATAAGTCAAAGATGCATTTACTACACCAACCTGTCTTAGTTTCTATTTTGTTGCTGTAATAAAATACCCTGACAAAATTTATTTTGGTTTACTTATTTTAGAACTCCAGAGGGATATCATCCATCATGGTAGGGGAGACAGGGCAGCCACACTGCATCCCTATTCAGGGAACAGAGTGAAGAGAAAGTAGGATTAGGTTATCAAATCTCAGGGCCCATGCCCAGTGACTCAGTTCCTCCAGCAATTCCTCACCCCCTAAAGGTTCTACAATGTTCCCCCAAATCTCACCAGCTGGGGACCAAGTATTCAAACACATGAACCTATGAGGGACATTTCACATTAAATCTTAACACAATCTACCAAACAGTATGGTTTAACAACACAGCACACTGGATAATATCAGCTAATAGCTCTTATGCTTATGTGGAAACTGGACCTGTGGCTCACTGCTGCCACCTAATAGGACAGGAGAGTATTGTAATGCATACCTCTAGCCTGGGAAAAGATCAAAATTCCCAAATCCAAGTTACTGAATACATAGCCTACCACTGTGAAGTTATGACATGGTAAACTGTATAGTAAGTTGGGGACTGTCTGTACTGAATTCTACGTGACATTGAAAAACAAATCCAGGTTGAAATAGAGGTGAACAGTGGGAAACCAAGTAGTATTTGGGCATCTGGAAAAACTGGCATATGGTTCATTGCATCCCATTTCTCTCTGTTTGCCTGTGGTTTGGAAATGTCCCCATAATGCCTCACCCATGGGCCAGACAACCTGAGCTTGGAATTTCATCTCTTTGTGTTTGGATTTGTAGACATTGGTATCTGCAGACTGACAAGCTGGAGCTGTTTCAGGGCCTTCTCCAATATCGATGATCACCTGGGCCACTGGCATGTCAGGCAGCAAAAAGCTTTTCTGTGCATGACAAACAGCTACCTATCAGCAGTCCATCTGCCACAGTTATCTTGACAATTGAAACCTACTTGTCCAGCATTTCCCAATACTGGGGGGAGAGGGAACAAGGGTCCTACAACGTTCAGTTGACGTGGTGTCGATTGGGGACATAGATCCAGGGAGGGAAACTTGCTTGCCTGAAGCCATAATGAAAATAGAGGATGAAGTCAGAATTTTACTTGGAAGTCTCCTGACTATAATCTCCTTCCTATTTCTGTCCATCTGGAAAACTAGAACTATTAACTATGTGTAGCCAATCTTTGTAAAATGCTTTGAAGTTCTAGATAAGAGACATTAAATAACTATCGCAAATTATTTATATTTATTGATAGTACAAGGCACTCTCTCTGTCTCTCTCTCTATATATATTTTATATATATAATCAGTTAATTTAAATTTTAATCCACCGAAAAGCGCTTTTTTCTTTTTAAAAAACATTTTTTTTGGGATAAAATCACTTCATTTTAATTAACTCACAAATAAAACATAGCACAACTGGTTTAAGAAGGCCAAACACTTTTCCAACCCCAAATTCCACACATCTCAGTGAACTTCTGTCCGGTGAGCACACTCTTCCACGGCCGTTCTGGAGCAATGGAGCTGTTAATAATCAGGTTTACTTGGGGTTCGGACTACCACTAAAATAAAGTTTGTCGTCAGAGAAGATTTTCCAGTTCTTCATTTTGAATTTCTTGATTAGAGAATCCCTCCATTTGCAAGTCTGCACTTCTTCAGCACCTCATTGAAATCCTCACAAAGCTTGATGGCGCTCTGCTTCTCCAGAAACTGTCTGACCTCAAGAAAACCAAAGGCCGCCAGACTGTTGCTCCAGAAGCTGCGGTCCCTGATGTCAGGCTTTGTAGGCTCAGCATTACCACCTCCACTGAAGCTTCCAGTGATGGTGTGCCCCAGTGGGTGCCCCACTGTAGAGCCCATTTTTATTATTGTATTGTATTGTATTGTATTGTATTGTATTGTATTGTATTGTATTGTATTGTATTGTATTGCATTGCATCGCATTGCCTTGCATTGTATGTGTAGGAGTGTATTGCCCGCATGTATGTAAGTGCACCCCTGTCTTGCAATGCCTATGGAGGTCAGAAGGGAGCATTGGATTCACTGGAACTGGAGTTACAGATGATTGTTAGTTGCCTGGGAACTGAACGGGGTCCTCTGCAACAGCAGTAGGTGCTCTTAATCACTGAGCCATCTCTCCAGCCCCCAGTCTTTTCTGGTTTTGAAACAATGTCTCACTCTGTAGCCTAGGCTGGCTTAGAACTCAGGACTCATGGCAATCCTCCTGTTTCAGCCTTCCAAGTGCTAGGATTATAGGTGTAAGCAACCACGTCAAGTTTAGGACTTCCTTTCTTCCCTTCCTTCTTTCCTTTCCTTCCCTCCCTCCCTCCCTCTCTTTCTTTCTCTTATTAGACAGGTCTCATGTATCCTAGGCTGGCCTTGAACTTGCTCTGTAGCTGAGGATGTCTTTGAATTTCTAATACTCCTGTGTCTACCTCCTGAGTGCTGAGATTACAGATATACTCTATTATGCAATGTTGGGAATAGAACCCAGGGCTTGATGCATGCTAGGCAAACACTCTACCAAAGGAGCTACATTCCTAGCCCTGGAAGTATATTTTTTTAAATACTTTAAAATACAGCTTTGCCCCCAGCTGGAAACTTCCTAAAAACTTCTGAGTATTGGTCTGAGTATGGATATCTTTTTGTGCACCAAGCAGACCAAAGCCAGGGTTCCTGCTTCTGAACTGAATGAAGCACGTACTTGCTGGCATTGAGCAGCTGTCCCATTTAATACTTCACCAAGTATCCGTTCTTGGTGTTTCTCTTAAAATTTTTTTTGACATGTTTATTTTTATTTTAATGTGTATGAGTGTTTGGCTTATATGTATGTAAATGCACCATATGCATGAAGTGCCTACAGAGGCCAGAAGAGGGCTTCGGATCCCCTGAAACTGGAGTTGTTAGCTGCTTTGTGGGTGCTGGGAACAGAACCTGGGTCCTTTTAAAGAGCAGTCAGTGCTCTTAACTGGGGAGTCATCTCTCTAGCCCCTTGGAGTTTTATTCCTAACTACTCTAGAAACTCCTTTCTGTTTAGGGGCTTCTGGACTGAAGTGGGACTCTGGATCTTCAAAAGTAGCCCAGATGTGGTATTGTATGACTTGATCCCAGTGTTTGGGGCAGTGGAGAGAAGGCAAGAGGATCATGAGTTTGAGGCCAGCCTGGGCTACAAAGGGGGACCTTCAACAAAATCAAAGGGAGGGAAGGGAAAGGATGGGAATCCAAAGTGCAGTGGGAATTAAAGGACTTGCCTTGAGCAGGTGTGCATGATGTGGCCAACATAGATAGATGCCACTGGGTCGGTTGGTTGGTGTAGACAGAGATCCCTGCCAGCTGCGGTGTCTCCCTCCCCAAGTGCTGGTAGTGCCAGCAAAACGCTGCCTGCCAAGTGCTCTGAGCTCCCTGGAACAAGGTCCTGCATAAACATCATCCGCATTACTGCATCTAATCTGCAGATCCTGGCTTTCTGTAAACACAAAGAATGGGGTTGGGGAGAAGGAAGCCAGCCCCTGGGAGCACCCCTGGCTGCTTCTTGCTTAGAGAAATACTAAGCAGTTAGACCTCAACAAGTCCAAAGTATCTGTCGGTGATAGGAGACTCCTCTTTTGGGATGCAAATGCTGTTTTGATTTTTTTTTTCCTTAAACAATCAACTTTTGTTCCTCCCTAGCAGAGCTCTTTTGCAGGCCTGACCTCTCCTTTGATAAGTTTGGGAGAGACACTCTTGCTTACGAATCTGAGCCTTTATTCTTACGCTGCGGATCTAAGGGAGGACCAGGGGAGTGCAGGCAGACTATCCACTCTGCAGTTTCACAGTGGAGGCTGCATAGAGCCTCAGGAGGTCAAAGGATGCTGCTGGGAAAATCTTAGCTGGCCAAGGCATTGGCTTAAGGAAGAACTTTGCCAGCAAATGCAGTATGACGAGTTCTTCAAGATTAATAGACCCAGAGCTGGCTATGGTGGCACACATCTGTAACCTCAGCACTTGGGAGACTGAGGTAGGACGATCATAAGTTTGAGGCCAGCCTGGGCTGTATCGTGAGCTCTAAGCTAGCCTGAGCTACAGAGTGAGATCTTCTTTCCCCCAAACAAACCAGAACAAGCAACAACAAAGAAACCTCAACATCATTAAACAATAAACAGACGTAGTTTCTTTATCAGATGCCTTGGAAAGTAAAAAGGAAGCCGGAAAGGAATGTTCTAGTAATTCTAGGGCGAAAGAAATGTAAAGGAGATGTAATGTTTCAGATAAACCCATGGCAAAATGGTAGTTTAGGTATTTAGAAACTTCCATGAAGGATCAGGTATCAAATTGTTAATTTTGTTGGTGTGTTGATGGCAATGTGGTTATATAATGAGGTAGTCCCTTCTTTTGAGATGCCCGATGAAGTATTTAGTGGTAAATTAATTTGAGACCTTGGTTTTGCTTTAAAATATTTAAAATATTCCAGCTTAAAAATGTGAATGTAGATGAAATAATCATGGAAAAATGTTGGCGACTATTAAACCTGGATAATTGTTCTCTTAGGGTTTGTTGTATTCCATATTTGGGAATTCTGGACATTTTTATTTAAAAAGGGATGACAACTATATATTTTAATTTTAAAGAATGAGAAATAATTTGTGACAAATGTACTCAGAGCACATAAGATCTTTGATTTTTGTCTAACTTAGAGAAAGCAGGTTTTTTTTGTTTTTTTTTTCCTGAGTTGTCTGATTTAATCTCTGGAAAGGGGTTTCTACTTGCAGAGTTTGGCATGTTTTATCTGAAGTTTAAAATAGGTATACTTTGTGGATTTTTAAAAGGTCTTGGAAGAATCGCTAAGTTCAGTGATATCAACAATTTAAAAGAGATGGGCAAGATTTACAATAGCTCAGGGCTGCAGAGATGGGCCAGCGTGTAAAAGTAGAAGGACCCAAGGTTGAACCCCTGCACTCATGCAAAAAGCTGGGCGTGGCTGCTCCTGCCTGCAGCCCCAGCACTCGGGCACAGAGACAGGCAGATCCTGAGAGCTGCAGACTAGCCAGTTCTTCTGAGATGGTGAGCTTCCAGTTCATCAAGAGACTTTGTCTCAACGGAATTAAACAGAGAAAGGTAAAGGAAGATACTTGATGTCCTCCTCTGGCCTCTGCATACATGTGCATGTGTATACACACCTGTTCGGTCATATGCATGCACCACACATGCACAGAAATCACACATATACACAATACAACATACAACGTACAAATTTATATGTCTTACTACCAAACAATATTTCTTCCATGTCCTGTGTTTCTTATTTTGTACTGTGAACAGCACTTTTTTGTGCTATTAGACACTCCAGCTCCTCTTTCCTTAGATGAAAAGGTTTTATTTGTTGGTCTGTCTATCTTCAAGTGCTTTTTTGTTCCCAAGACAGGGTCTCATTACATAATCCAGTCTTGCCCTAAACTTGTGATTGTTTTGCCTCAGCCTCCTGAGTCCTAGGATTATAGGCAAGTACCACTATGTCTGGCTTGTCCAACTTCTCTCTAACTTTCTCTTTACTAGGCTATATTGTGCAAAATAGTACATTATAACATTTTCAAAACGTGTTTATAAGGCACATGGATCATGATTACAGCCCTCTCGATCACCACACTCACCACTTCCTGCTGGTCTCCTTATTCCCTACCAGGCTCTCTTTACTTTCATGTCTTTTTATTTTGTTTTTAGATTCCATGTATGACAAAGACATGCAACATTTGTCTTTTGGAGTCTGACTTATTTTGCTTAACATGAAGCTCTTCAGTTTACCTATTTTCCCCAAAACAAGCAACATTGCTTTGTTCTTCTTAATGGATGAGCAGGTCATTTTTCTGCCACGTGTTTCCAAGTGGTACCAGTTCTAGGATTCTTTAGGTCAAGAAATCATGCATTGTGTGTGAATGATACTCATAAGATCTGAATGTTCTTGACATTTCCAAAATTACCTTGGGATAATATGGTCCTTTCGCTAATACAAATCAAACAAGTACAACAAGCTTGGTTCATTTGAACATGTATGAACCTGTGATGGTTCCTGCCCTTAATTTCCTTATAAGTTTAGTTAAAAAGGCAAAGTGGAGCCACAGGGAACTTTTGAAAGGGTCATGCAGGGTGGAAAACCTGTCCTGGCTAAATGCTTCTGAAGGGTGTTGGCATTTTGTCATTTCGTTCTGAACCAAGTTGAGACTTGTCTTCTTTATTTAGATAGCAGTTTTTGTGTGTATCTGTTATATAACTACTGGGCTACAGTTACATCTCAGTTGTACGAAAAAAGTAAATTTCTTTTGTGTAGTTTTCAGGAAGTTAGCAGAAAAAAAAATAATGTAAGACATGCCAGAACAAATACAGCAGAAAAATGAGGTGAGGCCCTGGACAGGTCACATCTGTCAATGAAAGCCTTGATCTGAACTCCAGTGAGAATAGCATCTTCTGCTTGGATACCTTGAAATGACACCAAGACTCGTGTGTGTGTGTGTGTGTGTGTGTGTGTGTGTGTGTGTGTGTGTACAAGTATGCCTGGAGGCCAGAGGGCATCCTCAGGCGTCATTCCTTAGGTGCCATCCACCTTTTTTAGTGCATTTATCTATCCATTTATTGTGTGTGTTTGTGCACATGTGTGTAGGTCAGAGGACACCCTTTAAGAGTTGGTTCTCTCCTTCTACCATGTGGGTCCTGGGGATGGAATTCAGGTTGTTGGCCTTGGAGGCAAGTGCCTTTATTCACTGAGCCACCTTGCTGCCCTCACCTTCTTTTTGATATGAGGTCTCTCACAGAACTGGAACTTGCCAAGTAGACTAGGCTGGCTGGCAAGTAACTCCCAGGGCTCCTCCTGTCTGCTTCCCTGGTACTGGGATTTCAGGTGCGTACCGTGCCTGACCCTGGGTATTTTGAAAAAATATTTTATTTATTATTATTATTGTTATTGTTGTTGTTATTATTATTATTGTTATTATTTGTATGAGTGTATTGTCTGCATGTGTACAAGTGCACCCATTTCATGCAATGCCCGTGGAGTCAGAAGACAGCAGTGGATCCTCTGGAACTGGAATTATAGACCGTTGTTAGCTGCCATGTGGGTGCTGAGACTCAAACTGTGTCTTCTGCAAGAGCAAATAGTGCTCTTAACTACTGAGCCATCTCTCCAGTCCCAGCTCTCTCCTGGAACTCACTATGTAGACCAGGCTGGCCTTGAACTCACAGAGATCTGCCTGCCTCTGCCTCCCCAGTGCTGGGACTAAAGGCGTGCGCCACCAAGCCCAGCCCAGCTCTGGATTTTTGAAAACACGGATTCTTAGAATTAAACTGAAGATGAACTATCTGTCTAGCCCCTCAGACTAAGTTTTCAAGTGATCTCCTCTAGTTATTTCTCTAGCTGAACTGGATAAAAGGGAACAGGTTCTGAAAGAAGTGTGGAAACAACTTCCTTTATGATTAGAGTTTGGGAGGTAAGTCAGAGAAGACGGATGGGGCACAGGGCAGAGACCCGCATATGTCTCTGCACCATGGTCACATGCCACCCATCCTGATTATATAGAGCAGGAAACTGTTATCAGGAGACATTTTGTAGTGAACAGTTACATCATTCACTGATCAATTGATATCTGTTGAACGCTGATGACATGGCTGTCATTTTTCAGGTGGTGGAGACACCATGATTCTTATTCCTGCACCAATTCATAGTCCAGAAGTGTCTGGAGCAATTCCTTACTTTTCAGAAGGCAGGATCTTTGTTCTGATGGATTTGACTATTAGAAGCAGGAATAATTAATGTCCTTCTGCCTTATTATCACAGTTCTCTTCCTCTTCCTCCTTCCTGCTTTGTTCATTTACTCCTTTCTTCCTTCTTTCTTGTCTTTTGTTATTTTCAAGATGGCTTCTCACTATGGGGCTCTGGCTAGTCTAGAACTCACCGTGTGGCCCACCATTAAGGTTCGTATGTGAAATGTCCCCCACAGGCTCATGTGCGAGAATACTTGGTCCACAGCTTTTTTGTGCTATTAGGAGGTTATGGAACCTTTGGGGCAGGAGGCACAGCTAGGGAGGTGGGTCAATGGGAATGGGTCTTTCAGGGTTTATAACCCAGTCCTTTTTCTCCACTGAACTTTCTGTTTCCTAATTGGGGCCGTGTGAGAAGCTGCTATAAAACTTCTGCTATCATGGACCAACCTACTGCAGTTACCGTGACTTTCACACCATGATGACTATACTCTCTGAAAGTCTGAGGTAAAATAAACTTCTCCTTCAAGTTGCTTCTATCACTTATTTGGACATGGCAAAGAAAAAGGTAACTATGACACTTAGACTGACCCCAGACTTATGATCCCTCCGTCCTCAGCCTCCCAAGTGCTGTGATTGCAGGCATTCCACTACCATATCCACACCCAGCATCCCTTTCTTTTCTTTTTCTCTTCCAATCCTTTCTCCTCTCCCTCCCCTCCTCTTCCTCTTCCCTCACCTCTCTCCCTCCTTTCCTCCTCCCTTTCTCCTATTCCTCTGTCCTCTCTCTCTTCCTTTCCTCTCTTATTTTTTGAGATAGTCTCATTATGCAGCCCAAGCTGGTTTTGAACTTGCGTTCTTCATGCCTCAGCCTCAGGAGTGCTGGGATTACAGGTGTGCACCTCCACTCCAGGTATCTATTTCTTAAGTGTTTATATTTGTTTTATTTATTTTTTAAAAATTTGTTTTTACTGAAATTTTGTATATTTCATACAGAACATTTCAAACAATCTTAATCGGCTTTATACCCCTGTGCCCATAGGCACCTGCCTCTGCACTGGAACCCGTATACTCTGTCATCCATGTTAAGGTGCAATGTGTCAAGTCAGTGTCCCCAGACGTTCCCCAATGCAAGTCCATCCACTGAGGTCTAGGAAGCCTATCTAGAGTCTCTTATTTTAGGAAGACCAGCTCTTCCTCACATAACAGTAATTAGTTTTTCAGCTAAGATTGGGGTCTGCTGGTCATTTCCCCAGTTCCATGCTGAGTTTTTGTCTGCCTGAATTTTCATGGGACTTGTGTCTGCTGACACGGTTGCCATAGAACTCATAGGAGCAGGGACCCAGGAGCTTGTAGGACTTTGTTTCCATATGGTCATGCACCTCCTCCTTGGCTCTTACAATCTTCCACCCCCTCTTCCCTGATTGCCCCTGAGCCCTGGGTAGGTGAAATTTAATATAGGAGACCTGTCCAAGGACCAGCAATCTGCAGACTCTTAATCTCTACGTTTTGACCATTTGTGACCTTTTGTGTTCCTGGCCCTTTGTTGTATGTGGGATCTTCACTAATGAGAATTGAGAGATTCATTAGTGTCATCCTCATTACCCTGTTCTATGTTCTGTGTGTCTTAGGTGTAGACGTTGCACTTAAGCCTGGGCAATTCATAGACAATGTCTGCATGTGACCAGTTGTGGTACTTGGTAATAGTCTCCAACTGGTGCAAAATAAGCTTCTTTGATGAGTGGTGATTGCGATATTGTCTGTAAATATAAGGACACGTATTTTGCACATAGCTAGAAATTACATTTTTCTAAGGATGTGACAGTCTTGGGGTTTTCTTTAAGATCTATAACCTCTCCAGCCATGTATATTTGGTTATGTTTACAGTACCACACTTGAGTTTCCTCCCATTCAGTGGGCTTTAGTTCAATTAGGTAGCTGTTGATGGCCCCCAAGATAAAAGTGCCCCTACTGCACCAATGTTGTATGCTGTGGTATATTTGGTCTTGAAGCTGGTGTTGGACCATCAGTTGATGTTTTCCCTTGGCATCTTCATAGTGCTCTCCAAAGCTATGAGAGCTAGGCTTCAGGGGAAGTGGTTTCAGGTCAGTTCTAACTTTATTGCTCCAAATCCTGTGTCCAAAGTATGTTCTGTCTACAGCAGTAGGGTCTTACCTTCAAGTTCTGGGAGGTCATTAAGGGATGTGTCAATAGCCTGTGTAATTTTGGAGTCTCTTGGACCACCTTGGCCAACACCTCATGGAAGGTTACTCCTGTTTGGTACTGTTTCTTTTTATGTAGCCCTTAGCGACACACATAGAATCATGTAGAGATAGTATATGTGTTGTATGTGTAATTTGTCATTAGGCTGTTGGACTAATATGATTCCTTCTGTGCAACGGACCAGCCCAGACCGGGGCAGTTCAGTCCGATGGGAACAGGGTCGTCGAGAGGGTGGACAAGGAGTCGGCGAGTGACAAACAGACGCAAAAGGAGCTTGATGAAAGTCTGAGTGTCATTTTCACAGTTGCAAGGTTTGAAATATATACAGCAAAGATTACAAAAACCGCAGAACAGTCATGCTAAGATTTACAGTTCCAGAGATGAAAGTAAAACATAATTTTGCCAACATAT